>NW_006300048.1:5033237-5033899 GCF_000327345.1 Myotis davidii | reverse complement strand
GAGGAATTCCACTTGTGGGTATTCATCTGTAGAAACAAAAACACTAACTTGAAAAGAGATGTGCACCCCACGTTTATGACAACAATATTTATAATAATCAATATATGGAAGCCACCTATGTGTCCATCAATGAATAAATGTATAATGGAATATTATTTAGTCTTTTAAAAGGAATAAAATCTTGCCATTTGTGACAACATGGATGGGTCCTAAGGCATTATGCTAAGCAAAACAACAGAGAAAGACAAATGCCGAATGATCTCAGTACATGCGGAATCTGAAAACAAACAACAACAAAACGAGCTCATACATACAGAGAACAGATTGATGGTTGCCAGAGGTGGGGGTGGGGGTGGGGGAAAGATGGGTGAAGGGAATTTCCCGTTTTTGTACTACTATTTGTAATACTTTAAACAATAAAAATTAAATAAAAGGGCCTATTCACATCTGTGTCTCAATTCTCAGAGCTGCTATTATGTTGCTAAACATGTTGCTAAATTCAGTTCAAGGCTGAACCATAAACATCCTGGGACAACAACTGCTATATGGGCATATATAGACTTTACCTTCTCCTAGTTTTCACCTCCCTTGTTTGTATATTAAAACTAACCAAGCCCGGGTTTCCTAGCCAGCCATCTTTCATTTGCATGCAAGAATTACAT
>NW_006300048.1:4979564-5015738 GCF_000327345.1 Myotis davidii | reverse complement strand
GTTTCTGATCACTGTCAGTGGCAGGGGGCTTCTTCCTGCTTTCCCTTTTACCTCCCTGCATTGTGCCTACATATGCAAATTAACCGCCATCTTTGTTGGCAGCTAACTGCCATCTTAGTTGGCAGTTAATTTGCATATTGCCCTGATTAGCCAATGAAAAGGGTAGTGGTCGTACACCAATTACCATGTTTCTCTTTTATTAGTGTAGATTACTGCAAGGAATCGATGAAATGATCTGTGTGAAGGTGCTCAGCACTCTGCCTGGCGTGTAGTGAGTGTTCGCTAGATGTGAACTGCTACCTTTATTCTGTGAATGAAATGACATGTCAGTGAGACACGGACACACAAGAAAGCTCTCTTGCATAGGCTGTGGGGATTTCTTTAGGATTGACATTCTGAGGCCTGTGTGACTTCAGACCGACCCACACGGAAATGTCACGGGGGAGTTTGATGGGTGCTTCCTAACATGTGCTTCCAGGTCTACCCAACAGCCCATTTGTGTTTGGAATTCTACAGAGGAAGCCACATGCGCAGTATAAATGGCAGAGTGCCAATTAACCAAAAAACAAGTATTTCTCAGATGGGGCAATAAACTCTGAAAACACCACACCTCCACCTCATCCTAGCCCTCACTGTAATACGATTACCCTTCATTTCAGACCCCACTGGAGCATCCTAGTGGAATTTGGGGTGTTATCATTGTGCCAACAGCCATGCGCTGGGCAGGGCGTGACCCTGATGGTGTTAAGCGGCGTGTGCTTCAGTCCCCATCCTTGTCCCTTGGCCAGGGTCCATGAGGTGCTTCCTGTGCAACCCAGTGATAGCACACTTCTGGAGGGTTCTAATCCAGGCCAGCTGCTTCTGCAAGTGAGAGTGACATTATCATGTGATAAGAACCTGAGTCCACACAAATTAAGAATTTTTTAAAAGAATGAAAAAAAAGCATTGTTTTCCAGTTTGGTAAGAAATCATCTTATGACACATTGTCTCAAGTGATCATTAACATGTGGCCACCCCTAACTGAACAGTGGGCTGGTTTATTCATTCATTTCACACACTTGTATTAAGCACCTACTACATGCTAGGCTCTGCGCCAGACCTTGGAGAATGAAGAATACACTGGACATTAAAGCCTTTAAAGACCTCACAAGGATGCAGTGGAGATGGACAACACAGGGTGAACAGTGCAGTGCAGGGCACAACCAGGGCGCTGTGGAGCCCAAGGGGGGAAGACAGTCAGGGATGAACAATTCTGTCTACAACCAGCGGCCAAGGTCCTGAGATAGGAGAGTCAGCCTGCCTGGGGCACAGGAGGGCTCCTGGGGACATGGAGGAGGAAGCAGGTGCCGGTAAGAGCATCTGAGGCCAGCAAAGGTCACAGGGATCAAGTGCAAAGACACAGAGGTAGCAGCCGCTGAGTGGGCATGGCAGCCAGTGGGTGGGGAGCCTAATTCCAAAGCCAACATTCTTCCCCCACACCCACGATTTCTCCGAGTTTCACAATGCACACAGCCGTAGCATAATTTGTGCTGAACTTGAAAGAACAGGCTTCAGATGCTGGAGGTGGAAAAGACCTGCAGGCGTCCTACAAAGGTCATGTCCTTGACCTTCAAACACAGAAGCCACAAGTCAGGTTCCAAAGCTCTCTAATGACGTACACACCATGGCAAACTCTGATAATAGTGTACGACCTTTCTCCTAGAAAATCAGGCAACATGTCTTCCCCTGGACCCTGTCACACTGTGAGCCAATGGTCTCCTGCTTGGCACATATCATAAAGAGCCTGATAGTATTATTAGCTTAATAATAGCAACTTAAAAAACAAACCTCATAGAATAATGGAATGAATAAATGCCCCAGACATGGCACTTAAGCCCTCTCCCCAAGTCAGCAACCAAGAATGGAAATGCTCCCCGTGAGCTGGTTGACGGAGTCCAAGGGCAGACCTGAAGCCAGCTCAGCCCATCACTTAGGTAGGATTTGAGAGGCACCAAAAACCTCGGTGGCAGAATTCCAATTAGTTATCCATATATTGAGTGAAGGTAGTGGGAGTGTGGGGCTATGTCTGTCTGTTTCACCGTTTTCTTAAACAGTGGAAAACGTCTCTTAAGTGGCATCTTGCAGACTGCCCCCCATAAACCATAATAGCAGATTCTTACCTAGTGTTTCCTATGTGCCAGATGTTGTAACTCACTTAGTCCAACAACAACCCTGTCAGATACAGGTACTGCTATTGCTAATGTTTTACAGGTGACACAGCTGAGGCACAGAGAGCTTAAATGGCCTGCCCGCCATCACACAGCTGGTAGATGGTAGAGCTGGCGGGGGTAGGGGGGGAGGAATCAAACCTGGGTGGTCTGAGTTGGGAGCCCATCCTCTTACTCACCCCTCTGGGTGGCCCCAAGGTTGAAGGCATATAAACACAGTGTGCCCTGGTCTTAGCCTGGGGAGTAGGCAATGGGTTCCAGGCTCCAGAGGAAGACCCTCAGGCACATCCCTGGAAGCATAAGATTCTAAACTCACGGAGTTAAGACACTGTCTATTAAGGGTCACTTTAAGATAACATTTCCTTCCTCCTGGGAGTAATGAATTTATGCAGTTGTAGGAATCGGTTTTCAAATACCAGGTACTTGAGAAAAATAAGACTTAGAACAGGTAAGATCCCAGCCGCAGGGCAGGGGTGCTGGCCACGGCGGGCCTGAGGAGAGGAAGGGCTGGTCTCCAGAGTCTGAAGAGTAGGAGGGGAGGGTGATGGGAGAAACAACACCCCAGGACAACAAGCTGCCTGCCTGCATGTCTGCATGTGAGCTGGAGATCAGGCCGCAGCAAGGTGCCTGTGAGGCCATTTGAAAAGGCCCCGGGGCGGGCAGCTGTCTGGGTGCTGAGCACTGAACAGCAGGGTAACTCCCTGGGACGCATAGCGTGACTAGAGCTGTGGGGGTGGGTGAGAACAAGTCTGACGTGAGAGTGTCAGGGCTCCCCAGGAGGTGACACTCAGAGTTTTCAGTTTCTATCTTGATAAAAATTTTGCTATTTTCAAAATTGCAAAAGAAATGGAACCGTGACTCATATTTCACAATTTGCCTGGTGTATTTACTGTATTTCCAGAATTCTGACAATTGCATGTTTTCCTGGGGTGATGGGGCATCCAGGTGGACTATTTGGCACAGGGGCATGTTACCGGGGTGGGGGGAGGGCACGCGTTGCCCCCACCTCATGTCGTATGTTCAACAGCAGAAGCCAAGGATTTAGGTGGGTTCCAGGTCTCCGTGGGCCGGGGAGGACATTACAAGTTTGGACATATCCACGTGTGTGTATGCTCTGTCTCTTTTTAGTCCTCTCTGAGCCACATTTCCATCCTCTGTAACTTTATGAGGTCAATTACTTGAGCCTCATCATTTTTTAAAACAGGTTTTAAAATTTTAATGTTTAAGTGGTAGGGGTGTGAGTAGAAGCTTTCAAGATAATGGGATTTAGGAGCTGATGATACACAATTAAATCTTGACGCTTTGGAGGAACAATGAAAACACCCAGAGAAACTGAAAAACCAGAGTTTTCCCCTTTGGTTTCTAAATGAGGACTCAAGTCAGGACGTCTGTGGAAGAAATAGACACGGGGCCGCTCCTGTCACTGGGAGATAGCACCCAGCTTCGGGTCAGCAACATGTTGACGGTGTTTGTTTCTTTTTAAATGTGCTCATTAACCTTGGAGATGAGGTTATACAGGAAGAGAAACTACTTTAATCTTCCAATGGTTAGATCTCACATTGTTCAGCACCTTTTGTTCAGACCCCTTGATGCTGTCCATATTTCCAGTTCTCAGAGCCCCAGGGGCTGTTGAGGCCCAAGGTGAAGGTCATGGTCTCCTATATCTCTCACCATCATGTTTTTCACTCTCTCTCTCTCATGCTCTTTGTGGAACAGAAAGAAACCTGATAGCAAGAAACTAGTTCTCATTAGAAAATGATTCATTTAGATAGCCTGAAACTGGCACTTGTGGAGGTACCTACCTAAACAGGCATCAGGACGGAGCCTTAAAATTGTTATTATTTCATTTCATCCTCCCAAGTGCAATTTTGCCCATTTTCAGAGTAAGGCATTATGGTCAGAGACTTGTCCCCGCCACAAACAGAAAAGGGGCAGAATTGGGCGCCCGAGCCAGGCTGAGTCCAACAGCGTTAGTGCTCATAGGGATGAATAGAAATGAAGTCCTTAGCAACGCTAAAAGCCAAATGAGGGATGCTAACCCAGAGGGCTTTTAGGCCAGTGAATGGGAGTGATTCTTGGGGGGACTCTCCTGTTGCACCTCAATTGTCCCTGTGCAGCAGTTTGACCAGCTGGATGCTGCAGGGGCTTCCCAACAGGCTATGAGTCCACTCTGGTCCCCCAGCAGGCCACCCTCCACACGCAGCCAGCGCGATTCATGCAAGCCTGGTGAGTTCTCTCTCTTGTTAAACACCCATTAGCACTGCCCATTGAACTCAGAAGAAACACCCCGATCCTCACATGCCAGAAGGTCCTACCTGACCAGACTTGCACACTTCTTTTTAAAAATATATATATTTTTATTAATTTCATAGAGGAAGTGGGGAGAGAGAGATAGAAACATGAATGATGAGAGAGAATCATTGATCGGTTGCCTCCCGCATGTCCCCTACTGGGATGAGCCTGCAACCTGGGCATATTCCCTTGACAGGAATTGAATCTGGGACCCTCCAGTCCATAGGCCAACGCTCTATTCACCGAACCAAACCAGCTAGGGCCTTGCCCACTTCTTTAGGCTCATCTCACACTTCACCCCTGCTGTCTGCTCTCCAGGCACCAGGCATGCACTTCCTCCTTCTGCCCCAGGGCCTTGCATGTGTTGCCCCCTTTTCCCTGAGCGTGCTGGCCCACCTTGCTTTCCACCAGGCCACCTTCTTCCCCATCTTTGTGCCTCAACGTAAATGTCCCTCCCTCAGAGAAGCTTCTTGTGGTCACCAAGCCATGCTCCACAGCACATTCCAGAGCCCCTCGCACACATCTTCAGCTTTACTCATCACTGTTAACATGGGGTAGTTATTTGTACACTTGTGTTTAATGTCATCTTACCCTCCGCCCAAAGGAGGAGGTTTGGATCGATCGACATCTACAAAGCAGGAACTCGTCATTGTTCACGACAGTACCCCAAAGTCTACTTCTGCACCTGACATACCAGCATAGGAAAATGAGACGCTCAAGACATGCTGTTCCCCTCACCAGACAATTCATTACAATGCAGACACTCGCTGATCTGTTTCAGACCTAAAGCCCCAGGCACGTGTCCTAGCTGACTCCCAGAATTCCATTAGAGCCAATGTATGAGCAGCTGGTGGTGCAAACATGAGCACACAGGTTACAGGAAAGCCGGGGCCATTCTGCTGACCTCTCCCCACATCGTGTCTTCATAAGCTGACAAGGGGCACCAGCTAACTGTTCTCACCTTACAGCCTAAGTCCAGGGTGATTCCACTTCCCTTAATTCAGATCCCATCCCACTCTGTTCGCCTCCAGAGGATCCTCCTCAATTATCATAAAAGCCCACATTCTAGGCGCGGCCTAGAGGCTGGAGGATTGGCTCCTTACTGACTTGTCCTCCTACCGGTCTCCGCCCCTCTCACTCAGCCAGCCACACAGGCTCCTTACAGCTTCTAGAACACACCAGGCATGAACCTCCGGGCCTGTCAGCCCGCTGTTCCCTCTGCATGGACCACTCTTCCCCCAGAGAGCCACAGCGCTTGCTCCAGCATCTGCTTTAAATGTTACCTTCCCTTAAAAAAGTAAAATTAAAATAAAATAAAATAAAATAAAATAAAAATAAAATAAAATAAATAATAAATAAAAATCGCCTTCCCTAAAAAGATTAAATAAATAATAAATAAATATCGCCTTCCCTATAAAAGATAAAATAAATAATGAATAAATTGCGCCTTCCCTGATGGCAGTCCCACACTCCCTCAGCCCCTTCCTTGCAGCATTTTTCTCCATCATGGACCACTGTCTAACACGCTACCTATCGTTGTTACTCATCATCTGCCTCACACCATTGAAACAGGAAGCCCCGTGAAGGCAGCGGTTTCTATTTGTTCACGGCTGGGCCCCACTGCCTGACACTTACAAGGATCTCAACAATCAGGCGCTCTGCGAGTCGATGTTCTCATTTCATCCTTAGGTTAATCCCCAGGGATGCACGCATTACCCAACACCTTCCTAGCCACCTGCTTCTGTCAGGGCTGCCCTGGTCAGCTGGGAGAGAAGAGACCAAAGAAATGCAGGTCTCTGGACCTCCTGGGTTCACAGCACGGCCCCCAAAGCCTGATCTAAAACAGGTGGCCTGTTTCCATTTCACAATTCCTTCGTCGGCCGAAAAGTGGGTTTCCTTAGGTATCAGTCATTCATTCCAGGTAAAGATGACGTGAGTATGGAAGGCCCCGCTTTGGGGAGCTCAGAGTCAGAAAGCCACTCCCAATGGCCATGTTAGCTTCTTTCTGTCGAACTGTTTCCCTGCTCATTTATTTTTCTAATCTCAAATACAGATTTTGTTACCTTTCAAAATATAGGGCATTTAAGAAAAGCAGTGCTCCTGGTTAGAACTGAGAGAGGTTCTTTCATACCTACTGGTCACAACCTCCAGGGCCAGAAAGGGGTGCAGCTTGATCCCAAAGAGAAAAACACAGCAGTTTTTTAAACCAGGCAGAGGCTGTTTCCATGAGCTGGACAGGTCCTGGGCCCTGGGGGGGCAGTGAGCTTGGTCATGTTTGCATTTCCGACACCATCTCTCTGAATTCTTCCCCCAACCCATGGCTGCTATGCTTTGCTATCAGTTACTCCAAACATGTCGCTCATGCTTCAGGCCTGGTAGTTATCTTACAGTAAATGCCCAAAACAGGCTTCCTCCCCGATCCCCACGCCCTGCGCTGAGCCTACTTCTCCATCCCCCCACTAGCTTCGCAGCTCTGTCGTTTTCAAAGCAGCCCCTTGTACTCAGGACAGCCAATTCCTTAGGCTCCACCCAACCAGTCTGCTTTCGAATCTACTTCCCTCTTAAATCCCTCTTCACTCAGCAGTGAAATCTTCTGCTTCAGTCTCACAAGGAGACCTCCTCCCTCCCGCCACCCCGCCCCAAGAATCTGAAGAGGAAGGAGTAATATTAGAACTGAAATCAAATGTCAGTTTCAGCTAAACTGAGCAAGGCACACTTTCACCAGGTGTTTCAGATGTTGCCTCCAGAGACAGAGGAAGGTCACAAAAGCAAAGGGCGAGGACCTTTTATCCCCTACCCCTGGGTTCACACCTGCTTCTGAATAAACAGACAAGGCGTGGACTTGCCTGCCCCCTCTGATTAGAGGAACTGTCAGGGCTCCATGCACCCATTAATTCATTAATGCAGTCTTTTGTTTATGTAGCAAATAGTGTTTGAGAAGTTTATTCCTTTGACTACTGAACGGTTTTACAGTCTAATCTTCAAGAGTGCCCTATTACATTGCACGTAGTCTTACCAGATATTGTATCTTATTGAATGGATGTCAATTTGGTAAAATTCAGTTCCTTTATTTGGACCCCATGGTATTTTCTGATGTGGCAAAAGAGCCCTGGGCTAGGGCAAAAGAAAACTGGAGAGGAATTCCATCTATTCCACTTACTGTATGATTAACCATAGGAAAGGTGATGACTTCTCCAAGCCTCAATCTGCCTGATCCATAAAATGGGTATGATACCAACTGCCCTGCCTACATCACAGGAGTTTCTGTATCTTATTTGTCCCAGTGTCCTTGGCAATCAACACAATGCCCGACAGACAGCAGCCTTTCCAAAACCATAGATGGAACTGAAAACATTGTAGTTAAATTGAGAAAGTAGTCTTGAGTCAAGCATTATGGAGATGAAAGCCTCATCTCTACTTAACAAAATTCTATGCATTCTTTTGTTGTTGTTGTTGTTGGATATTTTTTCGTTGATTTTTAGAGAGAGTGGAAGAAAGGGGGAGAGACAGAAAGAGAGAGAAACATCAATGTGAGAGTGACACATTGATTGGTTGCCTCTTGCACTCACCTAGACCAAGGCCGAGATCGAGCCTGCAGCCAAGGTTCATGCCCTCGACTGGAATCGAACCCGGGACCCTTCAGTCTGCAGGCTGATGCTCTATCCACTGTGCCAAATTGGCTAGGGCAAATTGTGTGCATTCTGCAAGGCCTGCTTCAAATGCAATTTTAACCCCCTAATGTGAAGATAAGAAAGAGCTGAGGCGGTTGAGTGGTGTCTGGGACACCAGGCCTCACCTGGGAGATACAGCCCACTGGAGCAGAGCTCTCAAGAACTGCCATGAGAAGAGACCCAGTGCAGGCACTGGGGTCTGGAGACCCAGGCTCCGCCAGGGAGGAGAGACAAGTCAAGGATCCAAAGCAGAATAGGATTCTGAGCTGTGGAGAGCAGGGATGAAGCAGATAGGATATCTGAGAGAAAAATTGGGAGCTCTTGTGAAGCAAGTAGAGGTGGTATCAAGGGGCAAGTGGACAAGGACAGACATACTCTGAGTGTCTGGTGTGTTCTCATGCTGCTGAATCATGCAGGATGGAAGCCATCCCACCCCTTCTCAAATCCCATAGCACCCTGTACTTCTCAGGGCACTGCCCACACTGTCACTATGGTTCTTCGAGGCTGTGCAAATCTTCCCTCCCCTACCAGAATCTAAACTCTTTGAAGGCAAGTCCAAGTCTTACTCATCTTTGTACCCTCTTCCCAATCCACACCCAATGCCTAACCCAGTGTCTTGCATATAATCAGTATAACAAATATTTGCTTGCTGGTTTAATAAAAACATTATACTGTTTGGTTTCCAATATGAGCAAATAAAACATAGTCCAAAATACGATTGAATCTTTACTTTACTTGTATAGTTTTATTATCTGGGTTTTCAATGTTCTGCCTTATCCTTCAGCATTTTACAGCAGACTTAAGTTTTCTTATACAACAAAAATCACTTGTCATTTGACTGTGTGTTATACCACATAACGTAGGAAGGGCTACCATTGATTGAGCATTGTGTCAAAATGGCTAGCTGTTGGTCAAAACCTTTGGCACCCCTTCCAGAGTGTGGAGCTATTGTTAAGAGGTGGCAGTTAAGTTGGGACTACATTTCCCAAATGTCCTTGAACCACGGTGAGACCATGTGACTGGTTCTCATCAAGGTAATGTGAATGGACGTGGATGAGTCTCACCTGTAAGGCCAGGGCTTTTCTTCACTCTCTCATTTCCCTCATTTCTCATTTCGCCTGGAAGCAGAGGTCTTTGAGGCTCTGGCGGGGGAGGGGGGGTAGGGAAGTCAGGGGATGAAAGCCTGAATCCCTGAATGACCACATGGAGGAAAGCCTTCTCCTTTCTCCATTGACTCTATTCCATGGGCAAGAAATAAACTATCAAATCCCTGGAAATTGGCATTTAACTGTTAAACACCTAGTGTTACCTTCATATAAGTACCTACTGTATGCAGGTGCTTCACACAACTGAACACTTGTAACAGCCCTGAATGGTGGGGGCAGGGGTGTGTGTGTCACAGCTAACAAATGTTGGAGCTGGAGTTTGGCGGAGGTTTGTCTGGCTCCAAACGATGGAGAGTTCTCTGCTCCAATCTCCCATCCATCAGTGATCCGTCAGTGATCCTGGACTCTGTCTTTGACATCATTTTTAACTTAGGAGTTTCTGCCCTGATTCTGACCTCTACTTTTAAAAAGCAGTTCAGATATGTTTCCCTTTCCTTCACAGAACCCCCTCTACCACCTGGAAGAACTGTGCTTTCCAAGCCCTGGAGTGTGCTTCAGAAACCTTAATTTCTTCCTCACCTGTTTTGACACAATTTTTTTATTACTAGAATTGAATTCTTTCTCTGAGGAAACATTTAAGCTTATTATGGCTTGGCTTCTGTTTTTCACCAGTCATGAGGGGTAAGAAGAGAATTCTTTGTGGGTATTGAGTATCTATCTATCTATCTATCTATCTATCTATCTATCTATCTATCTATGGAGAGAGAGAGAGAGAGAGAGAGAGAGAGAGAGAGAGAGAGAGAGAGAATAGGGATGTATCAAATGCCGCGTGGTCCTGGCTTGCATCAGCAAGCGCTCTCAGAGCCTTTGTACTAATTCTCAGGCACTTTGTTGATAAAATTTATGCCACCCACGGTTATGTCGGTGCTAGTTCTGTTTCTTTTTCTCCTTCTGACTGAGACATAGAAAAGTCCAAATGACTAATCCAGAGTCACATAGTATCAAGGGACAGAACTGGAAAGCAAATTATATCAGCATGAAGAGGCATAGAAAGAAAGGTCAGTATAAACTCCTCTGCAAAAAAAGAGCTCATGAAATCACAGGGGTGGGGCTTTTTGACCCTTAACACATAAAATGACAGTTATCCAAACTTAGGGAAGTAAAAGAGTAAATAATCCCAGATTTTTTTCAAATAATTGAAACTAGCTCCTTTAGCTACTTAAACAATAACCTGTCTAAAATGTATATACTTGTTGCCTTTTTGAAGTATATTAATTATTCTTGATGATTCAAGATAAACATCTGTAAATGAATTGGATTTTTAATTGATGGACCAATTCGGAAAATAGTGAAGGAAATAGGGCTGCTGCATTAAATATCCCCAAAGTGGTGTGTAGCACAGTTCAGTGCAGAGATTTTGTCTCTTTTGTTTAATAATGTAGCTTAAGCACCTTGACCAGTGCCCACCACATGTGGTCACTCAATAACCATTTGTCTGGCGATTGAATAAATGAATGTCTGTCGCTTTTTATATCAGGTCATTTCTTGTCATCATTCAGTTTGCCCTTAATGGGTTGGGAAACTAGTGATAGATAGATAGATAAATAGATAGATTGATAGATGGATAGAGGAAATTGTAACAACAAAACTTTTAGAACTTTCTGCAATGATGAGAATTTCCCTGTGCAATGTCTACTTGCCATTTTTAAGTACTTGACATATGACTAGTTCAACTAAGGAACTAAATTTTACATTATATCTAATTGTGATTAACTTAAATAGCCATGTGTGGCAAGTGGCCCCTATACTGGACAGCACTGGTTTTGAATAAGTAGCTAAATAAGTCAATAAGGTAGTCTGAAGGCTCAGCAGCATTACTTTGTTAAAAGATTTTATTCTGCTGTGTTCTGTATTCTGAAGGAATAATGGAAGCTGGTCAAAAGGCTCTCCTGCAGACGGAGGCGTAGGAGTGGGGTTGACAGTGATTTGGCTCAAGGAGGACAGTGCAGCCTTAGTAGTCGTGTTAAGAAGGGCAGGGGCACAGACTGGGAAAGCAGGAAGCTCTGCCTGGGATGCCACTGAGGCCAGGTAAGCCTGAGCGGAAAGCTGGGCTTTTCAGGGAGCCCCTCCATCTCGTCTCTCAGGGCAGGCAGAGCCCCCTGAGACCCAGGCCCAGCTCAGCGAGGAGTGCCGTCAGGCACAAAGCTCACAGCGGGCACCAGCTTGGGCAATGACAGTGCATTGATGTGGGGGGTTTGGTTGTTATTTTGGTTTGTTCTTTAATCCCCAGACTTACTCACAATTTTTTCCAACACAGGACTCCAAGCAACCAGAATTGGCCTACAAGCTCTTCTCTGTCCCTATCCTAAGAGGCAAGGGTCACTCTCATTTAGCTGGGAAGCTCCAGGGTCTGTTATCCGACTAGGTGTGGGGCTCTTTGGGGACATCTGTGTCCTGCGGTGACGGGGTGGCTTTCTGAGCGGGACAGAGGCAGTTCTGCTTGGTAGAAGGAGCCCACCCACTGCATCTCGGTCCAAGGTATTCCTTGGAGCTAGAACCACCTCAGCGACGTAGACCTCAAGGGTCCCACACCAACATCCGCTGTGCTCAGAAATGTCCTCTGCCTATCTCTGCAGGGGGAGAGCCTCATCACAGGACAGTGACATGAACATACCTCTTTCCTGGTCAAGGACATCATTGCTTCTATGTGACCGGCAGACACACACCACTGAGTCATGCACCCACTTACTCCTAGTGAAAGGGACAGGTTGGCCTCAACCACCACCCTGTGGCACCGGCTCCTGTTTCATAACCAAATCTGCATAATTCTTTGTTTTTAAGATGAAGATATACCTATATTGCTGCATAGATATAGATTCATGTGTATATGTAATATAACATAAAAGTGATAATGAATAATAAAGAAAGTATTTTAAGAATTACGTAAACAAAAGCATCCAAAGACCCCCCATCCAAAGACAACCTCAGCTAACATTTGTTGTATGTCTTAACCTTCCATTTTTCTAGGCACAGAGATTTTCCTCCTTCACCTAGTTATAAGCATGTTATCATTGGTATCTTGCTTTCTGTCATATGATGAGCATTTCCCTTATAATAATACAGTTTAGCAAACACCATCTGTAATATCTGCAGAGTATTCTGTGGGAGCAGTTACCATGTTCACCTAATCATCCTCCTTTAGGAAGACATTTGGCTTCTAGTGTTAGCCATTTTCCTAAATTATGACAGCAAATAACTGTGTGTGCAAAGGTTTGACCCCCGCCCCGCCCCCCAACACACCCCAATTCTGGGACACTCTCCTTAGAGTAGAAGAGGAATTTCTGAGTCCAGTGCCATGAAGATGAGGAGCCGAGGTTCAGGGTGGACCAGCAGAGCCAAGTTCAGGAGCAGATAATCTTGACCTTCTTGGTGTTCCAGCTTCCAAACACAAGATCCATGACAACAGGATTGCCAGGGCATTTATTTAAAACCCCAATTTCTATAAAGCACCAGATTTATTGAATCAGAAGACCCTGGACTGCACTTGGGCGTGTGAGCCTGTGACAGTCACAGGTGACTGCCTGATGTCCACTTCTGAACCACAGGGCCTCTGGGGGACATTGTGGAGAATGCCTTATAAGCCTTCTGTTTATGTGTTGCTATTAAAACTGCAGTAAACAGGCTTCTTGCTAACCCTGCCACTTGGCAAGGGGGAATCACAACAGCAATGCGTTCGTTACCTAGATTCTTGGTGAAGTATTCAATTAAAATGCTTAATTTCTTGCCTGGCTGGCATAGCTCAGCGATTGAGTGTTGACCTATGAACCAGGAGGTCACAGTTTGATTCCTGGTCAGGACACATGCTTGGGTTTCGGGCTCAATCCCCAGTGTGTGGTGTTCAGGAGGCAGACGATCAATGGTTCTCTCTCATCGTTGATGTTTCTATCTCTCTGCCCCTCTTTTTCCCTCTCTGAAATCAATAAAAATATATTAAAAAAATAAATAGAAGCCCTTCTTCACCTTCTGTGATCTTTGAAAGTTAGCCCTTCCTGTGTGGATTTGTATTTTTTTCCTCAGAGCTTCCTTGCTCAGCCCCATCTGCAATGTCCTCTGCCCAGACTCTGGAGTTTTGGGTTCTCTTCACTCAAGGGCTGGGAGAGTTCCCTCCTCGGTTCTAATTATAAACCTGGAGGACTTCACTGGAACTTTAGTAACATAATATTACACTTCCGCCAAAGGACAAGTGCCTGGGCGTCACTGACGGGGTCCTCTGGGGAGGAGAGCGAGCCTGGCTCAAACCCAGGATGTGCAAACACTCAGGACTCGGACTGTCTCCCCCCTCCCGACCGTGTTCCCATGGTGTTCCTCCTCTGAGGGAACAATGAAGTCACACAAACCAAAACTGAGAGAGAAAGAAGAGACAGAAACGGAGTCAAAGCAGGGAGGAATTTTGGAGCACACAGGCCTGGAGGCCGAGCTGGGTGTGATCCCAGAGGCTGCCACCCAATGGAGTTGGAGGGAAACACCTTGCCTCCCACACCTTGGCCCCAAGTCAAAACCTCGTTCTCAAAGGAGGCGCTGAAAAGGCGTCTGAGTATTAATTTGTCTGTTGTGAGAGGTTTTAGTGCGGCTATAAATCACACCAGGTCGCAAACAGGGCCTCCGTGGAGGTGTCCCTGAGCTGCTGGAACCTGGTGAGACCTGCACAGAAGGAACTCCTGCCCGGGAGGAGGGGGAGTCGGACTCCGGGACACTTCTAATCACCTGAAGTGGTTAAGAGGCCATGGCTCTGGTCCCACAAAATCACCCAACGAAAGTGAACCTGGCAGGTGTGGGGTCCCAGCAGTGGAGGGATTTTTAAGGAAGCATTTCTCAAAAGTAGGTTGTGTTGAAACCCAGGGGCTACACAGTTTAAGGTTAAAGGGCCCGAGTCAGGGAAGGGAAACGTTCAGTTACCTGTGAGGGGCTTTCTTTTCACATAAGACAAGCAGGCAGCTGCATCCAGATGAGGAAGGGATAAAGGGATAAAGGTGAAACTTCCTGGCCAGCTAATGGATGTAACTTCAAAGTAAGAAAGTTCCCTAGAGTTTGGTGCGCGGTCTGGTACCGGGACCCCACCCCAAAGGCCAAGCTATAGGTCCTCCTAGATCAGTGGTTCTCAACCTTCTGGCCCTTTAAATATAGTTCCTCATGTTGTGACCCAACCATAAAATTATTATAGAGATGGGCCACAAAGTTTCAATCGCACTGTATAGGCGCGCCTGCACGTGGTATTTTGTGGAAGAGCCACACTCAAGGGGCCAAAGAGCCGCATGTGGCTCAAGAGCCGCAGTCTGCTGACCACTGTCTAGATAAAGAGAACGATATCACAGCAGCCAGGAGTGGGTTCTTGTGATATCGCTCATTTTCCAATTTCATATCATTAAGAAGCCCCTGCTCTTTCTTTTTAAATCCTCACCTGAGGATATTTCTCCATTGATTTCTTTTTAGAGAGAATGGAAGAGAGAGGGAAAGACAGAGAGAAACATCGATGTGAGAGAAACACGACGATTGGTTGCTGGGGAGGAACCTGCAACCTAGATGCATACCCTTGACTGGAATCGAACCCAAGACCCTTCGGTCTGGAGGCCAACGTTCTATCCACTGAGTCAAATTGGCTAGGGTGCCCCTACTTTTCAGAGTTCAAGAGAAAAGCCTTGAGACAGTCCCAGGTCCAATCTCCAAAGCTTCCTAAGGTCCAAGAATCTTTCCCACCAGGTGAACCCAGTGCTGTGGTTGAAGGCTCTGAGGTGACCAAGACCCTCTCCCAGGGCACCAAGCCTGGCCCCACTCATGGGCCCCAATCAGGACACGTGTAGTCGGGGTTGAGCAACCCTACTGTAGCTCTGTGCCCCGTGGGTGAAAAGGCCATGGTTTTTTGGTCCTTCTCTTGGAATGAATCACAGAAGGAGGACTATGCATTGGTTCTTTGTGTACACGAGCCAGTGACTCAATTCTGGCAGCAGCATTCTTGTAAGATGGCCTTTGCCGGGTCCCATAAGCAAAAGAGGTAGTTAACAGCATCATTAGTTTATCTAGCTGACGATGACCACATTTCACCCTCAGAGGGGCCTTTCTAGATTTTATCATGGCTCCCAAATACTCATTCTCCCCTCCCCATTCCACCAATTGTATGGTATATAAGCAAGAAATAAATGTTTGGTATTGTTTTCAACCATTGGGTTATTGAGGGTGTTGATTATGATAGCAAAAGCTGCCCAGCACAGCCCTGCTCCTTGATAGACACAGAGATGTAGGACAGTCTTTCATCCAACATACTTCTTTTAAACACCTACTATGTGCTGATAAAAGTACAAATCTTACAACTACAGAATCTGACCACAACCTACCCTTTAGCTTTCACCCCTCCTGCTACAGAAGCAACTCTCCTACTCAGAGCCCTTCAATAGTTCTCCAGCTGACTCCAAATTAAAGCCCAAGTCCTCTATAATGGCCTGGAGGGCCCCTCAGAGTCTGGCTCTTGTCTCCTCAGTGACCTCGTTTTCCTATTACCTACAGCTCCCCCTGGCCTCCTTGCTGTTCCCTGAACATGCCACGTGTGCTCCTGCCTTAGAGCCCTCGCACTTGCCATTCTTTCTCCCTTGACTGCTGTTCCCCAGGATATCAGAGGGCTCCCTCCCTCCCCTCCTTTAAGCCTTTGCTTGAGTCTCACCTCCTCATTGAAGCCTGCTTGGACCACCAGTTTGAAGCCTGCCTGGACCACCCCGTTGCTTTCCCAAACCTCTTCTCTGCTAGAATTACCTGTTGCCCTCCCCACCCGTGTATATAATAGTCTATATCAGCATTTCGCAGAGTGTGGTGCACAAAGCCCTGAAGGCCCACGAGACACATTCCCACTATTTCGTCATCATGCCAAGATGCTATTTGCCCTTTTCACTGAGTTGGCACTGGCACTGGTGATCCAAAGGCGATGGCGGGTAAGCAGGTGACACCTTTGTGTGAACCAAGTCAGTGGTACCAAACTGTACTAGTGGCCGTTGTGACCCTCGCTGCCACACACCCACATTCCAAAAGGTGCTGGTTTCACTTAAGAATGTCCCTGAGGAAACTATGTAAATCATTAATTTTCTGAAATATTGACCATTGTGTGCATGTCTTCTTAATATTCTGAGGCATATGCCTACAGCCCTCCAGTCACCTACCGAAGTATGATGATTGTCTCGGGAAAGCACTTGTGAGACCGTTTGAGATACAGGCTGAAAAGCGGATTTTTTTTCAGAAATCCGTTTTCACTTAAAAGAATGACCACGTGACCAATTATGGTCACTCAGACTTGGATATTTGACTGAAATTTTCTGGAAAAGAACTGATGGTATTTACTGCCGAAGGGAAGACACAGGCTTTCCAGTAAAAATCAAAAATGTTGAAAACTTATTTCTACCGCTTCCCAATACTGAGAAGACTTTTCTAATGAAATTGGTGTTGATAACAGTAACAGTGGCTTCTGTTATTAGAGCATGAAATGGATTAACATTTGGAAGATCTACAAAACTGGGTGAATCCATGCTCTCCAAATGATCCATTTGTGGTGCATGGATAGAAGACATTCAAAATGTGGGGTGGACCAACATATTTGAATGATATAAAGCACTATTACAGCTTCAAATTCAACATTACAACTAACCTTTAAGAAACTGCTGCCTGGGTTATGGTGTAGTATCAAAAAAGAACATCCACAATTTTTTTTAAAAAAAGGCTGTCAAAAGACTCCTCCCTTTTCAACTACATATCCGTGTGAGGCCAGATTTCCCCCATATACTTCAGCCAGAACAACCTCAGCACCGATTGAATGCAGAAGCAGATATGAAAACCCAGCTGTTGCCTACGTCAGTCAGAAATTAAAGAGATCTGCAAAAAAAAAAAAAAAAAAAAAAAAAAAGCCCTCTCTTGTCTAAATTGTTCTTTTTTCTGGGAAAAAAATAGTAATTTTTTACTAAATATATGTTATTTGTACTAAAATGTTAGGAGTATATTGTTATTTTTATATTTCATATCGTTTTAATTTCTAAGCCTCATTTCTAGTATTATAATATCAATAGCTTTGACTTCCATAAACAAAAGCTCTTTGAGGTTCTCAATAATGTTTAAGAACATAGGGGGTTTGAAACGAAAACATTCGGGAACTGCTGCCTATACATAACGTATTAGTTATTTTCTGTCTTCCTCTTTTAGAATGCAAACTACAGTAAGGCAGGGGTGGTTTTCTGTCTTGCTTACCGCTGAGTTCCCAGAGCTTAGAAGAGTGCTGGGCAGTAGGCACTCTGAAGAGATCTGTTGAGTGAATGCATTAGTGAATGAATGAATGTCCCTGTGGCACCCTCTACTCACCAGGGCCTGTCTGCTCACTCTCCCACAAGCATCCCTGAGACTCAGAGTCTAGCGAAGGCCCCTTATCCATTCATCTGTGCTAAGATATTTTCCAGCTTCCTGCCTCTCCCACCCATGCTGAACTCCCACCGCACTGACCTGTGTCACTCCGCTGGCCCTTCGGGCTACCACCCGCCTTGTTTATGTGCATTTCTTTTTCTTCCCACTGGACTGCAAGATCCTGGAGTGCCGCGTGCCGGGATTCCTTAGTCTCTTCCTCAGCTCTAAGCACAGTGCCTAGGACTGAACAAAGGCTTTGTAACTAAATGGATGATTTTTAAATAAGTGGATGATATACAAAATGAGCATCCAGTCACATGAATAGCATATATTCAGAAGAATTGTTTCCAGCAGCCAATTAAAACCCGTTTCCAATGGCAGCCTGGATCCCACACATTTCTTTGCCTCTAGCTAAATCTTTTCTGACTTCTGCAGGTCCCTTAGCTCTGGTCAGTGCACCAGGGCTAGTATCCAGGCTTCTGCCTTGTGGCCAGTGACTTGGCCCCGGCATTACTCCCTTGCAGGGAGCTTGCCTCAGTGACAACAGTAGTATTTCTTGGGCATCTATTATATGTCAGTCACCATGGTCATAGGTATAAATAACCTCCCAACCACTCAGCAACTAACAGGAAAGAACCACAAGGAACTAGAAGCCATGTCTAATTAATTTGCTGTGTTTTCAGCCCCCGGCACATAGTAGTTGCTCAAACAGTGTTTAGGCAGTGGTTCTCAACCTTTTGGCCCTTTAAATACAGTTCCTCATGTTGTGACCCAACCATAAAATTATTTTCGTTGCTACTCCATAACTGTAATGTTGCTAGTGTTATGAATCGTAATGTAAATATCTGATATGGAGACTGGTCTTAGGTGACCCACAGGTTGAGAACCGCTGGTTTAGAGAATGAATGAATGAATTCTACAAGATGGGCATTCACATCCCATTTTATAGATGAGCAAACTGAGCCTCACAGAGATTAGGCAGCCCACCCATCATGTTACTATCCCTCCACATATTCAAGGCCACCCACAGTATACCCCTGGTTTTGCGCCCCAGGACTCCTCTCCCAGTGAAACAAACCTAGTTTTCAGGCCACAGATGCTTCTGGTCTTGATTCCTCCATTGTTCATTCAGCAATAACCTCTCGGTTGCAGCTGCCTGAGTCATAGCCCCTCAGCCCTTCCAGCCCTCCATGGAGCACAAGCAGCTATGTTGGCAAAGTGCATCAGACCTTTTGCATGAAACTTCTTGACTTCAGTTGTCAGTTCAGATCAGGGCCAGCTCACAACCCAGAGAGCAGTACACCGGACCCATGAAGCCAGCCGGCTCCGGGTGGAAAGCTAAAAGCACCTCTCGCAGTCCTCCTCAGCTTCCACTGCTGGGGAAGAAAATGAAGAAGGAGGTCAGGAAAGGCGGCTGGCACTCAGCCTCCCCACCCTGTGGCTACAGTATTTGTGGAAGGTAATCGACCTCTGGCCTGGACAGTGGTGACCGCTCTGCTGCCTGAGTGGCTCTAAAAGCTGTACTTACTCGGAGGAAACAGAGCTGGGAAGGAGCTGGGAAGACCAAGTTCTGCCTCCTTCCCCGTCACTTAGGCTCTGCCATGACCTGGCCACAACCGTTCCTCGCTCAGCAATTGCCATTTATAGCGCAGAGAGCAAGTGGCCTCGTGTGCAGGCTAATCAGGTGGGGGACAAGTGCCAGGGACACCAGAAGGATTGGGGGTCCCAAGCCACAGGTGTCACCAAGCTCCCTGGAGCTCACGGCGGTCAAGGGACAGCACCGATTTGGCAATGGGAGAAGGGAGAACAGAGGAGCCGGCCCTTCCCCTGCAGCCTCCGCAGAGAACAGAGCGGCTGTGGCACCTACACACACACACACCCCACACACACACACACACACACACCTTTATTGCTGTAGGTTGTTCTCTACCTTAAAAAGCGATACATTTCAAAAGTAAGAAAATTTGAATAATACGTTAAAAGCACTAAGAAGAAAATTTAAATTACCTGTGACCCCAACATTACCCAGAAATGATTATTTGGGGTATTTTGTATAAACCCTCTAGTCTTTCTTCTATACATATCTCTACTTTGTAACATCTTCCTCTCATAAAGTTTGTATTGCTTTGTAGATGAGTTTTTCACCAAACACTACACAGCAAACATTTTTGTCATCACGGTAAATAAGAGTGTGTTAAAAGCATACACAGTATATTCCATCATCATCTGGAATTTATTTAAGCATTAACTTTTTTTAACTATGCCCTCTTATTGAACTTTTTCACTATTCTAAACAATGTGCTAAAGATCTTGAACAGAAATTGAGCACCTCAATTATTCCCTTAGGAGGGCGACCAGAATGGAATTATTGGGTAAAAATATACACACATTAAAAAAAAAAATTCAAACAGCCCCATTAAGGTATAATTGACATGCAACAAATTGCACATATTTAAGGTGCCCGATTTCATCATTTCTGACATACGTACACACGCGTGGCACCATTGCCACAATCAAGATCATGAACGGCCATTACCCTCATAAGTTCCTGCACTCCTTCCTCCTCTTCCCGTCTCTGCTCCCCGCCTCCCAACCAGCCACGGTCTGCTTTCTGTCACTATAGATTAGTTAGCATTGTCTAGAGTTTTGTATGAATGGGATCCTGCAGTATACACTATTTCCCCTCTGACTTCTTTGACTTAGTATAATTATTGTGAGATTTGCTCACATTATTATATGCATCGATAGTCCATTCCTTTTTGTTGCTGAGTAGCATTCCACTGTATGGCTAGAAATGCGCGCACACCATAAGCCTTCCTGAGGCACACTGCTGAATTGTCTGTGGAGGCTTCTTGAGGCGGTTTGCCATTAGAGTATAGTGATTTGGGGTTGACCAGCCCCGAAAAGCTGGGATTGAAATTTCACTGTTCAGAGAGCACCGTTTTGCCTCCTGAGCTGCACAGCCTCCAGCACGGATGACCTGGGGGACAAAATGAAAGCAACCAAAGGAACACAGGAGAAGAGGGGCCAGGGAGGGTGACAGTGGGGTCATGGCAGCCCTGGTGGTCCATGTCTCAGGCTTCTGAGCCCAGAAGGGCCCTATCTTCCTGGAGGCTTCCCAGCTGGCAAAGGAGCCTTTGCTTAACCAGCTACGGTCACTGGCAGTCATGGCATTGATGAGCAGAGCACTCAGACCGCAACGCTAGTATGTGTGAAGTGCGTCTGCCCTCACTATACCTATGCATGAACATTGTACTGATACAGACAAACATAACTGCAAAATAGCAAACAGAAAAAAAAACACAAAAAACAAAACAACACCTATATTTGCTTTGCTACTAGACTGTAAAACCACTTGAGGGTCAAGTCTGTCGCTGACTCACCATTCTACACAGCCTCTTACTCTGGTAAATTCTCAGTACGCTTTTCTTGAAGGCTGTTGCCGACAATTTCTTTGAAATCACTAAGCTCCTGCCCACACAGGGAGACAGAAATCAGGTGACCTCAAGGAGGATTGCTGTGGGCCCGGGCCTGCTATGATCAGATAGGATATGTTCTTCTGAGGAAGACAAACATGAGAGGAGCGGTGACAGTTAATTTTACGTGTCACACACACACACATGTTCATAACAAAATGAGGAGGAAGTCTCATGACAATTACAGTCTTTGTTCCTGTAACTGGTCTCAGGGTGGTAGCTGGAATTACTAACTACCTTCTTCCACTCCCCATTCTGTATTCACTGTGCCTTCAGCAAGCACCTCTGCTGGCTGTGGTTCTGTACCTGGTGGAGCAACTCCAGCCTTCACGCCTGAAGGATCTGGGCCACCAGCAGTCCCGCCTGGACTGGACGGAAGCTGTTTCCCATTGGTCTTAATCACAGAATGTAGTGATACCAAGAGATACCCCAAGAGATCTCCTGTGTTCCAGACATTGTCTTCCTTCCCTCCACTATGGGGTCCCAGTCCAATTTCCCCTTGGTCGTCAGGATCACTCGCCCCGACCAACACAGTCACTCCCTTCTTTGCATGATGGTTCAGAGGTTGAGGAGCCGAAAGTGGCTGAGTGGCAGCCTAGACTTTCAGTTCAATGGAACCATTATTGTATCCTGGTGAAAGGAACTAAGACTACTAGGCCAGCGGAGCATAAAGTCACAGGAACAGGAAGCAAAACTTTTGCTAGGGGCTCATTAAGGGTGTATCCTCCCTACTCCCTTCCCACAAGCTCCTATGCTTCCTTCCACACGCAGCCCCATATCCTTTCTTTAAAGCCACTTCCAGATTCCCCAGTGGGAGTCAGTCAGTCCCTGAGGATGCCTTGTTTTCCATTGCATTGTCATTGTTTGTTTACTCATTCAGCTAGTTTCTTGGGAGCCTACTGTGTGTACCCTGGGAATCCAGCATCTAGTGAAGCAAAAAGACACCGAAGAAAACCATCAGTTAAGAGCAATGATGGATATGTGCAAGAGCCAGCCTGGGTCTGCTGAGCAGAGGCGCTTGTCAAGGAGAGACTGGGGATTAACAAGAGCTTTGGGGGAGAATTGGGCCCAAAGACGAGCCTTGAAGAATGAATAGGAGTTATCCAGGTACAGGAGTTACAAAGGAGTCAGGGAGCAGGGACCAAAGGCAGAGAGGCAGTGGGTTTGGGGGAGAGTCCGAACACCTGCCCACCAGGAGGACCGGAGGCCAGTCCATACCGAAGGGCTGGGTAATCAGTCTGGTGGCCAGGAGCATCCACAAAGGACAGAGCTGGAACCGCAGGTACCAGCCAGGGCACCCAGGACTTTGTACTCGAAGTTAAGTGGACAGAAGGGAACCACTTGAAACTTTGAGTGAGTGATTCATTTAGATGTGTATTTTAGGCAAATCATTTGTGCTGTGGCGTGGGAGAGTGGTTAAGGAGGATAAGAACAGGTGAGACAGAGTAGTTACAAGGGAATTGCAACACCCAACAAAGGAGGTATGAAAGACCTAAACTACGAGAGCGGTGGCTGGGATGCTGAAGATGATTATGATGAGTATTTTAAAGGCAAAATTGGTGAGACTTGATGTTTGCCTACAATGTGGAGGTTAAGGGAGAGGAAGAGTCAATAGTGATTCTTGAGTTTCCATAGTGGTTTGTGTCCGGATGGTATGTCCCCTTCAACTGGAACAGACCTGACTTATTCACTTCTCCATTCTCAGAGACCAATTGAGATTCTAAAATACAGCTAGTTCTTAATAGCATTCATGAGTGAATGTATGCATGCATGATGAATGAATGAATGAATGAGTTAAGAACAGGGTCAAGGTCTTGTCTCAGTGTCCAACTCTAAAGAGACATTTATACAGAAAGCAGAGCTGATTGCTGAATGGTGCCCTGGAGTTGGGCAGCTGGATGCCCTACAGGGAAACTCTCAGTTTGAGGATGGACCTCTGTCAGTAGCCTGAGCTTCACAGGCAAGAGTGCTGAATGAAGACTCAACCACAGCAAGGAACAGAGGATGCCAATAACCACAGTGGAGATGACTTGGATCTTTGTCACTTTCAAGCTATTGACAGCTCATCAAGTCTCTGGGATAAAAATCCCAGGAGCTTGACCTAGACAAAGAGAAAAAGGTTTGAAGACTTTAGGCAGCAAAAGAGACTGAACATGGACAAGATCAGTGTTTACAAAGTCATTAAGAGGTCACCTGAGCAAGGAGATTCCAGCCCTCTTCTTAGTACACAGGTCAACTAAAGGGAAGCTATACTTCCTATGAAAGGGACAACATGGATTGCGGATCCTCTTCCATTTTGAAGAAGTAAGATCGAAGACTCCAATAGATTTTTAAAGGGTGTTAAATTGACTATGGCTAATAACCTAAGAGTTACTTGGGTATTTGTATAGGATGGGGAAATTGAGTGCTTTTTCCCTTCATCCCTTCCCTTTTTTGTATTTGTTGAGAACTCCTACATGGGCTTTATAGAGCTTCCCTGGGAGCCTTCCTAGCTGAGTATCCTAGAACGGGTTTTTCAACTCTGATTCTTCAGATTCCTCACTGTAGATTAGGCACAGTAACACCAACTTTAGAGGGGTGTTGTAGGATTGAGTCAGATAATACAAATAGTATATGTTCAATAAATGTCAGATTTTATCCTCAGAGGTAGAACCCTGATATTATCTTAGAATAAATTAACCTTTATGAGTTTCCTCTCTCTCTCTCTCTCTCTCTCTCTCTCTCACACACACACACACACACACACACACACACACATACACACGTGCATGATCAAATTTTCCTGGAGATACTGAGAATTTTCACCTAGAGCATACAACTTTTTCTCTTTATTCAAGCCTGCAATTCAGATTGGAGATCTGCTTAAGAGCTAGGTTCTGGACTCCCCTTCAGGACCACCCAGGAGTCTGAGCAGCCACAGGACGCCTGCAGCTTGTTGACTTAAGAATATGAGCCATTGGAATGTACTACACCTGTCTGTACTGGCTACCTAGCCTTTTAGTCCTTCAAGGTGTTTAATTTAATCTGCAGAACTCTATACAGTGGGACCCTCATTCCCTCTGAGGTTATTGCTTGCTTTTATAACATCAAGCTAGGAAGTTATAAAATTGCAAAGTGTGGGAAAAATACCAAGGGCCTAACCTTGGTTTGACCACCTACCAACTGTGTGGTCTTGAGCAAATCATTTCACTTCTCTAAGCCTCAGTTTCCTGGCCTATAAAATGGGGCTCATGATCCCTGCTGATCTCTCAATGTTATTATGAGGATCAAGAAAATATTTTGTGCAGTATAAACAATTATATGAAATAAATGTGTAAAATAATTCCTATTTCTGCTATATTCATTAGCTTCAGCTACACTGTGCTCCAAGAACGCAACAAAAAGTCATTTCCAGTTTATCCAAGGTCAGATGTGGATTGAGTGGCTCTTGAGGGCAATTCTCTCCATGCAGTGATTCTAGGACACAGGCTCCCTCCATCTTGAGATGCTAATATCTCAGTATGTGGCTTCCAGGGTCACTGTGATAGAGGAAGAGAGGGATGGTGGTCCCCCAGGATATTATTAGAGGTCATGCCTGTAGTTGGTTGTACATCACTTCTGCCTCCCTCCAATGGGTAGAACCCAATCATGTGGCCCAACCTACTGTAAGCAAGGGTGGGAAATTTAGGGGAGCCCATGACTAATTACGAATACCACTATCTTTGCTACACCTGCACTAATGACAAAGAATTCACATGGTTATGGAAATGCAGGACAAAGTACAAAGATCTTGAAATCAGACAAGCCTGGATTCAACTCCAAGCTTTGTTGCTTACTAGCTGTATGAGTAGTTTGCTTAACTTTTCAGAAGCCCAGTTTCCTCATCTTTGAAATGGGGGTGTTAATAGAACCTACCTTTGTATCTGACACACATTACATGTTTAAGAAAGATGGCTGTTTATTTTGTTTTTACTCTACTCTCTGAACCTTGAAACTGCTGCTCTACTTCTGTGAGTATTTATAGCAACTTGAGAAGGAAAAATCTAAAGCATCTGTTGCACTTGCCAGCTCCTACCCTTGAAATAGTTTAACGCTGGTAATACTGATCAAAATGACCTTCAGAAAGAAGCAACCAACTGGGGGACATTCATTTATCAGATAAGCACCTTATACTATGTTCCAGGTGCCAAGATGAGGGCTCCTAGAGCACCTGTGTGCAAATTTTTAAAAAGTACTTTCTCACAGTGTGACAATCCCATGGGGCCCACCGCCTGCTGAGTGTGTGTTTTAGTCACTCCTCAGCCAGGCACCCTTGTGCTATGACCAGCCTGCACAACTCTACCCAGCAGCCCTGCCAGAGATGCGTGAAGAAAGAACACCTCGTCCTACTCAGCAGGAAGCTCTGGGAAGACAGATCCACAACCAATTAACACTACTCCACTGTAGAGCAGAGAAGAAAGAAAATAATGTATGGACACAAAGGCAACAAGTTGCCCTTTCTTCCTTCTCTCTTCCTGTAAATGAGCCTGTCTTGGACTTTAGTGACTTTTATTCTGGGGTGGTTCATGCTGTTAAAAGAATTCCGTGCCTTTGATCTCCCTAAATGGAGTCCAGTTGAAGCTCAAGATACATAAATTAAATCACTCGAGTTTGGTCTACTATCCTTCCTCAGAAAGCCTAGGACCCTGTTTTCAAGTCTCCTTCCAGTTCTTTTACTCAAAGGTGTTTTACTTGGGAGAACTCAACTTCCCCCTGCCTCAGTTTCCCCTAGCATAAAATGGGCACGGGATACTAATCACAAGTATATTAAGAAGGATTAAGTGAAAGCATCATGAGCTTTGAAAATTATTAACAGATATAAGTGCAAAGAGGTTGTTGTTGCTTTATGTGTATAATTTATGAACCTCTACAGTAATTAGCAGTCATATTTTCTGTGAGATAGCTTTAGAATGTGCCTTAATTTGTTTGTTCTAAGCACTTTCTTCAAATGAAGATAAAGTGGGAGGTAGAGTTTGCTATTAAGAATTACACTAAGTTACAAGTAGCATAAATAATTTAGAAGTCTTATTTTTTTCTCTTGTAACTGGAAGTCCGTAAAGAAGGCTTTCTGGGATTGGCACCATACTAGCCATACTATCAGAGGCCCAAGCTCTTTTTGTCTTCTCTCTCAGTCATTCTTAGCTTCTGCTGTCACCTCAGAGTAACACCCTCCAGCATTGCAGTCTCATTCCAGGCAGGAAGAAGGAGAGGTGGGGAAGGGAGTCCCCACTCCTCTTCAGGAAACTCCACTCAGTGTATTAGCTTCTCATTGGCCAAAGGAGTGTCACATGACAACTCCTTTCTGCAAGGGAAGCTGGGAAATGTAGGTTTTTAACTGGGCACATGGTTCTGTTAGTAGCAAAAAGGGAAGAATGGTGCCCTGGCTGCGTGGCTTAGTTGGTTGGAGCATCATCTCATACACCAAAAGGTTGTGGGTTCAATTCCAGGTCAGGGCATATACTTAAGGTGTGGGTTGGATCCCCAGTCAGGGTGTGTATGGGAGGCTATTAATCAATGTTTCTCTCTTCCCTCCCTCTCTCTAAAATCAATAAAAAAAATATCCTCAGGTAATAATTAAAAAAGAAAGAAAGAAGGGAAGAAGAATGAATATTGGGTAGGCACCTAAGAATGTAGACCAGATAGTGTATCTGATCAGTTGAATGAGACAAGGAATAAAGGCATGATAAAAAATGTATGGTATAATTTCCCATATCAATCATCTACTCACATTATAATGCTGTCTTACCATCAGGAAACCTCAGTGACACGCAACAATAAACACCTGAGGTCAGCTCGGGGTCAGCCACGTGGCTCTGCTAAGCCTAGCCGGGCTTACTCACATGTCTGGGGCTGGCTGGCTTTTGGCTGATCTAGACTGGCTTTGGCTGGGACAACTGAGGTGATCAGCTCTGGGGACGGTGTCTATTCCTCAGGCTAGCTCAAACATGTTATCATGGCAATGAGAGATGCACAAGAGAGCAAGAGGAAACAGGCAAGGCCTCTTGAGGTCTAGCTTTAGAACAGGCAGACATCATTTCCACTGTATCCTGTTGGCCAAAACAAGTTCATGACTAAGCCCAGAGACAGCATGGAAGGGCCAATACAGAGTTATGGCAAAGGGCATGGATACAGGAGGGATGAAGTGTTAGGGTCATTTTTACCATCTTGCCATCCCCTCTCCATGGGCCCTTAGATCTATGGGCTCAAATAAACATTAAGTGGCTAAAAACGATTCTCTAGGGAGTGGGATTCATTACATTGACACTCACTCACAAGTCTGCTGCAAAAAAAAAGAGTTATGTCCAAGCAGCACGATCACAGTATTTCTTATTTGGGGTTTTGAATGTTTTCCCAGAAAGTAGAGCAACAGTGTCAGAATTTTTAAGAGGTAGAAGAGCCAGGGTGGCAAAGGCTGCATCAGGGTGAGGAGGAGGAATATGAGTCTTTCAGCTGCAGAAATGACCCTTCACTTGAACTTGGCTCTTCACCTAAACTTGGAACTAACATAAAACTAAACCCGTTTCAAAGCCGCCTTTTCTGCACAGTGCTGCTATTGTGCCGAGGGTTGTACACTTAGCTAGCCTCACAGAATCCATTTCCCTGGGCACATCCTGCAGGATTTCTCTGACCGCTGGTGCGAACACACCAACATGGAGCTCATTCGTCAAGTCGCACTGTCACTCAGCCTCCTTCTTCCTAGCAACACACACTGGAGGGAGGATGTTTCCTCTGGGGTCTTGGGCTTGTCTGTTCATGGTCATACAAGTCACAGCAAGGAGAGAAGAACATATGAGAGAAAAGGAGAGTGTCCGAAGGAAACAGCCAAGTGCACAGACACGGGGCTTGAAGAACAGCTTCAGGGGACGAAGCCTTTCCTTCTCCATGGGAGACGAACAAGAATGCAGTTAGCACAAGGCTCACAGTGGGAGGAAGAAAAACGGGTTTCGAGAGGCCTGAGTTCTACGTTAGATAAGTGAGTACTCCTCTCAGGGCCTCAATTTCCCCAAACAAGCAGGTGGAACTGGGTGAGAATGAAGTTCCTTCCAACCATTGGAGTCTGTGTTTAGAGAAAACCCGGAGGTCACCAGCTCAAGGAATTTGTATGGGAGCGTGAGTACATCCCCATCCTAAATAGGAGATGACAGGCCAGCTGGGCGTTGAGACAACTGGGGAGGAGTAAGAGCTCCCAGCCCAGGAGAGTAGGTCAATAAGCCCTTGGAGGGTGGGAGAAAGGAGGTACGGGGAGTGTCCCTGAGAGAGTATATTTTTGGAAAAGGGGATTCAGAAAACAAGCTTTGCTTTGGGACCTAGAGGCCCTGGGGCACAGAATGCTCTCCGAGCACATGTGAGCATTCACAGCAGACAACCTCGGTTCCCGGATCCACAAAGGGTGGCCACGTCCGACAGGGACAGCAGGTGGCATTTTTGAGCTGGATGTGCCATTCTAAGAGAAGGGATGATTGCATTTAGTAATCCAGAGCCCTTAAATAAATTGGGTCTAAGCATCCATTCATTGACTAAATATGACCTGATCACCCACTAGACACCAGTCACACGTGGGGCATCTTGTTGCCTTCCTGTCTCAGGACACTGATGACAAATGCCATCACCTCTCAGCCACAGGTGGAGACCCAGGCCAGGGAGACACGATGGAGCCGTAGATCAGTCCTGATCAGAAATGCAACAGGCAGGCCTCTTGTCTCCCCAGCATTGCTTCTATAACAAATTTCCTGCTCTGATATGCTGTCCACAGGCAGGCCCAGGAGCAAGAAAAAGAAAAAAAAAAAAAGGCCTTTTAAAATTAGCACACTAGGATATGGAGCTGGCGGGAGGCGGGGATGAAAAGAAGGATCTTGGAAGAGCTCCAGCTACTTAATTCCAGCTTTTTCATTTCGATTTGGTGATCTGGGACAGACACATTGATTCACAACTTTATAGTTCTTGTTCAGCAATGATTTATGGGTTGACCAATCTGGGCCTAATCAGTTGGAGAAGGATTGTTGTGTTTTTTTTGGTCCAATAATGTTATATTTATGAGCCCATGAAGTGCACCGTGGCTGCAGCCCAGCCTGCAGACAATAGAACAGAACTTCTAAGATCTCTGAGAGGGAGTTCACAGACCATTTTCTCCTCCCAGATCATGCTTAAAGCTCGGCTGTACATTAAAGGCTTCTGGTGTCATCTCGTGTTTAAACTCCAAGCTGCCTGCCTGTAAATCTTTAACAACTGTGAACGGCTCCGACAGTTTTGAACGTTCCTGGTTCCATCTGCCCGTCATTTTTTCCCCCTCTTCTCTCGGACTGTGGAAGTCACCAGCCGCGGCTGGAACTTCACACTGCTGGGCACTCGCTGGCTACTTCGCAGCTGCCCCGCCTGTCCGTAGAAGCCGGGCCAAGGCCGTGCAGAGTTCAGCGGGTTATCGTGTGCTTCCGGCTCTACTTGTGGTTATTCTGGTTCAGTAACTATAAAGAAATGAGCAGCCTGGACAGACAGGAACTAGTTGAGAAGCCTGCGTGCTGGGGAGGAAATAGAGGCACTCAGATCAGAAGCGTCTTTGACAGGAAAGAAAGTTCCCTTGTCACTCTTTTGGCAGGTGGCTCGCAGCCCCCACCTCCAGTCAGCCCCGGCCGAGTCATTTGCAGGGGTGCCCGACTCCCCGAATTCAGCTTTGGAAGTCTCCTGACAAAGGGTTCACCACTTGCTTTATCCAGAGAAGAGACTGCACTCAGAAATGTCATGAGCATCTGCGGGATGAAGGACACAAAAGCTGGGAAGTCTGAATTCCTGGGTCAGATCCCTAGAAAGAGGCCCAGGCCTATCCAGAAAGAGGCCTTTTCAGGATCCTGGGAAGATTGGTTACTGTCACTACGGGGTGAACAATAAAGGATCATCGAGACCAGGGATTGGCAAACTTTTTCTGCAAATGTCAGACAGTAAATATTTTTGGCTTTGCAGATTACCTACAGTCTCTGTCACATATTCTGTTTCAGTGATTTAAAAATGTAAAAGACCTTCTTAGGTCACACACTGAATAAGACCAGATTGTGGGCCATCGTCTGCAGACTCAGTTTAGAAAATGATTAAAAAAATTGTTTTCATTAAAAAGTTTTGAGACATCCTCCGTGTGTGTGCACAGGTTGAGTGTGTGTGCCCCCTGTCAGGGGCACGGGCTGTGTCCAAGGAGGTGGACTGGCAGCTCTGGGCAGTCCTGTCCTCAGAGAAACATTCACACAAAGGGAGCCAGCACGTGCTGCGGTTGGAAGAACACAGGACTCAGGACACATGAGCTCCCAACCCAGCTCAGCTCCACATCTATCCGGTGCCCCTCAGCAGGTCCCTGGACCTGGTAAGCCTCCTGTAGGGTGGCACAGTGTAGGGCAGTGATGGCGAACCTATGACACACGTGTCAAAGGTGACACGCGAACTCATTTTTAGGGTTTTTCAAAATGCTGACACGCCCAGCTCAAAAGGTTCGCCATCACTGGGTAGGGGGTCAGGCCTGATGATGCCAGCGCCCTCCTACATGTGAAACTCCATGGAGCCACCTCAAGTGCTTTTTGGAACAAAGTGGGCTATAAAAGGGAGGAGTGGATCAAGTCTGTTAGGTCTGTTCCTTCCAGCTCAAAGCACAGCCAAGTCTGAGGCGACCACCCATCAGAAAACCCCGGAGCCACCGGGTGCAAACCCTGCCTGGGGAGACATGGGAGGTATGCTCGGCCTGGGGGCGCCTGCCCTCCCTGGCCTGCTCACCATGGAAACACGGATGCAGCCCGTGCATCGCCAAGAATCCGGGCAGCTGAGCGAGCCATGCCATTGTGGGCAGACACCGAGGCTCCCAGAAAACAAGCACAGGCGAGGCCTGGAAGCGGCGGCAGAGACAGGTCATCGTGACCTTCCCTCCTGGCCGGCACCAGACTGGTTGACGGGCGGGTCTTCACCTCCATGCAGGCAGCCAGGCGGCCCTCAGGAAGCCAGAGGTGGAGCCCATCACGGCCGGGCGGACCCCGGGGCTGCTCCCTCCATCAACATTCACTCTGCACCAGCTCCGGGCAGGAATGGTGTTGGCATAGCAGGGATAGGGACCGTGTAAACAGGATCCATGCCTGCTCCTCCGGAAAGGGTGGCTGGGCCAGAGAGCACGCGGGCAATAGAACGGCACTTGGTGCGTTTTGAAGATAAAAGCTGGAGCCGAGAGCCTTGGGAGACGCTCCTGGTGGCCCCTCATCAGAGGCTTTGCAGTCTGGATGTGTGGAGATGGTTTGAGCCAGCCTCACCCCCGAAAGCCACGGCTGGAGTCAGCATGCTTGCTGCTTGCTGGGCCCTTGCTTTACAGGAGGCTCAGCAAATACCCCTGGGACTCGGGATCCTAATGCGGGCACCACAGAAACGGCAGAAATTCTGGCATTTTCTGGTTCTCTAAGCAGAGCTGGTTGTTTAAGTCAGGTAGCCGAGGGACTAAGGAGCAAGAGGGGGGCGGGGAGTACAATTATGGCCAAGTCACTTGTACAAGCAATGTGGTTAATGACGTTGACCTTAAAGGACCCGGAGGTTACTGGTACTTTGGAGGCACCAGGTTGGCACAACCCTCCCAGCCTCTCTCCTCATCCACTCCTCCCTATACTTTGCCTTTTCCTCCATGGTCTCCTCTCCCCCCCACCCCATATGCACAGCCTCATCGGTGCTGCTGGCCGGTGCGGGAGAGGGAGGGAGGGGGTGGACAAGGTCCCCTGTTTTCCAGTTTACCGTTCCAGTTTGCTGGCATTTTCTCGTTTTTCAGAGACCTGTTACTTCCAGAGAGCAATGCTGCTGCCACCCGGGGAGAACCACCAGCCCAAGGCAGCTGGGCTGCCCCAGGTCTCTGACCTACTTCTGAGAGAGAGAAGTCCTCCATGAGAGGCAGCCCCAGGTGGCGGCACAGCCAGAGCCTTGGAGGCAGACCATTCCATGCTCTGTCGGTTACCAGCTGTTCGGCCATGGGCAAATCACAGGATCCTTTTGTGCCTCAATTTCCTGGTCAAGGAAATGGGCTTATAAGCCCTTGTTCCCAACCTCGCTACAGGGTTACTGTGAGAAGTAAAGGAGAACCTGTATTTGGAGCACAGGGCCAGACCCCTCCCAGGAGTCCCAGAGGTGTTAGTGCAGATGTCCTTTAGTTAATGGGCGTGGCTGAGGGCAGGTCCCAGGGCTGGCTTCCTGTCTCCCAGGGTGACCACACACACCGTTAACCTGTTCTTATCCAGGGCCTAACAGCCCACCGTGGGCACTCTGCAGTGGAGACATCCCCCAGGGACAGTCCCATTGCCACGCACTCGTTTGTTGAGCCGCAGCAGATGAGAGAGCCAGGTGCCCGAGCCCACTTGCGGCGGGGCCCAGAGGGCGAGCCCTCCTCTGCAGCTGTGAGGACTGCCCACGCGTCTGCTGCTCCGTGCGCTCCTGGCTGGCCACGCCTGCTCCCCGGCAGACAGCTGCTATCTTTAGCTGGACCACTGCTTTGACTCCAGTCGCTGCCGCCGCTTGTCATTTGCCTATTCGCTGTCAGCTGCGTTCCCACCCTTCTTCGCTCTGTTCTGTGTCGCAGGGGCCAGGGTCCCACAAACTGCATTCCCCAGACTCTCTCCAACAGGCTTGCAGCTAGATCTCTGGTGGGGGCCCCAGGTGGCAGCAATAGCATTGGCGAAGTGTGAGGGTGACGGGGTAGTGTCTGTGGCGGGGGCTGTGGCCTGGCGGAGTCGCTCCTGGGTTCCCGCTGAAGCAACGCATCTCTGAGCAGGGCCTTTGGAGTCACACGTCCGTGTCCTCTTGGCTCCTGCAGCCCAGGGCTGGGAGCACTTCCCCGCAGTTTCTCGTTTGGGGGGTTCCATACCTCTCTCCGTGCTCCCCCAGCTTCCCAACAGCCTGGCTTCCAATTGCTCAGTGACATCCCCTCTATGTGACAAACCTGGGGAGCTCTGTGTCCTGGCCAACCCAGACTAATGGACCATTTGAGTGACCATCCAGGATTCACTGTTCGCTATGGCTTTGAGCCTCTCCGATCCGGCCCACGGTGTGCTGGTTTAAAGTTTAGCCTTCAGAGGGCAAGCTTGTTCTTATTTCCCCTTTTTCCAGGTTCGTCAATGGAACCGCCCGAGGCCCCTGTGCTTCTCCTGCCGTTCATTCACTTCCCCGTTCTGAACCTAATGCAGCCACAGCAGCATCCTAAAACAAGAAGGACGCCCTCCAACCCAGCAACCACACCTCTAGGAATTTACCTTAAAACATAACTACAGAAGAGAAAGACATGCATGCCCCAGATACAGTCATCACGGCCCTGCTTATCATCCTGAAAAATTGGAAGCACACATAGGAAATTGGTTATGAAAATTTCGCTTCCTATCTAACATGGGCAAATCTATGATCAAGGTAAAAAGCAAAACAGGCTACAGAACAGCAGACATAGTATGAGCACAGTTATGCAGAGCTGCATACACGGATGCATTTGTGCAGAGACAGATGTTTCAAATAGCAATTGCCCAATATCTCTTGGGTGTGGAATTTTGGGTGGGCTTTATAGTCTTCTTTGTTCTCCTCCGTATTTTCTTAATTGTTACAATTGATGTGTCCCTTTTACAAAATACTGTTTTATTGGGAAAGGTGGTATGCTGGGAGAGCAGCAGTGAACAAAACAGACAAAAATTCCGTCCCTCGTGGAGCTGATAGTCCAGTTAAAAAAATAAAGTAAGACACATAGTGTGTGGGAGGTGATCAGTGGGAGGCAAAAAAGTAAGAAAGGAGGGTAAGAAATGCAGCTGAGAAATGAACCATTAGGATTAGGGAAGGGGTTACCACTGTTGAAAGAATTGTGCTGTTTGAGTGAAGGCCTGAAGGAGGTAAGGGAGCAAGCCATGTGATATACCTGGGGGAAGAGTAGTCTAGCCAGTGGTCGGCAAACTGCGGCTCGCGAGCCAGCCACACTCAAGGGGCCAAAGAGCCGCATGTATCTCGAGAGCCGCAGTTTGCCGACCACTGGTAGGCTACAGAAATAGCCAGTGCAGAGGCCCTGAGGTAGGAATATGCCTGGTACAGGAGAGAAGCAGCAAGGAGGCTTGTGTGACGAGTGGAGGAAAGTGTTAAGAAATGAGGTCAGGCAGATAATAGGAGACCAGATTATGTAAAATGCTGGCTCTTACTGTGAATGAGATAGAAGCTACTAGAGCAGGGGTTCACAACCTATGGGTCTCGACCCCTTTGGGGGTCGAACGACCCTGTCACAGGGGTCACCTAAGACCATCAGAAAACACATATATAATTACATATTGTTTTTGTGATGAATCACTGTGCTTTAATTATGTTCAATTAGTAACAATGAAATTGGGGATCACCACAACATGAGGAACTGTATTAAAGGGTCGTGGCTTTAGGAAGGTTGAGAACCACTGGACTAGAGAGTCTTAAGCAGAGGACTAAGCTAATCATAAATATTTTAAAAGACCACTCTGGCTGGTCTGTGAGAATATGGCAGGAGCAGGGAGGCCAGCGGAGAGCCATTGCAGTAACTCAGGTAAGAGAGGATAGTGGCTTAGACTAGATGGTAGCAAAGGATATTGTGAGAAGTGGTGGATAATGGACCTCTTTAGAAGGTAGAAGCCATGTGATTTGCTGTTGGATTGGTGTGGTATGAGAGATAGGGAAGAGCCAAGGATGACCTCAAAGTGAGAGGGAACGCGTTCTTCAATCACTGCTCCATCCAGTATGGAATCCCTTCTGCTGCAGCATCAGTAGCTCCCCGCCTGGTCTCTGCTTGAATGCCTTCAGAAACAGGCCCCTCACTACCCCACAAAGATGAGCTGCTGTAACTGCTGGTAAATTCTCCCTTGGTTCAGGTGTGCCACACTCTGTCATTGGACTTATGCCGATGTTCCGCTTGCCACTTTGAACCATTGTGTGCTTGTCTTATGCTGTGCCAACCCTAACAACTCCCTAAGCCTTGGGAAAAACACAGATCAGGGCAGTTTAGCATCATTCAGAGGGAAGTTTCAATCTAAAATCTATAAAACTAATATTCCTTTTTTTCTGCCGAGCCCCTTCAAATTTTTATTTTATTTTTTTAAACTCAATTCCATTCCCCTCCAAGCTCCTGGGCACTGGCAGGTTTTCCCTGGCTGTACCTTCTGCAAGGTGAGGGCCGGTCCTGCTCCTACCATCCCGTTCAGCCCCATCTCCAAACGCCCAGCCCAGGCCCAGTGTCTAAGCTCGGACCTCGCTCTGCTCTCCTGGATGGAACGAGCGTGATATCAGCTCCCTCCTCTGATCGCCTCAGTCCGAGTCTCACATATACTCACACAGTGGGATTCTGACCATAGGAGGACTCAGTCACGGGCTCTGAACGTGGGATTTATATGTCAGCCCCTCTTTGTTCCTGAAAGATTTCATCTTGGCATTTTTATTTTCAACCTCATACCAAAGAAGTCCATTGAAATGAGAACAAAGGCTGTGTGAAGGCGCCAGGAGTTGAAACCCACCCCTGAAGCTCCCTGTTGCCAATGTAGCTGTTTCTTCAGCTGAAGAGCAGAACGAAGGCCAGTGACTGTGGCCATGGATCCTCTTCCTGAAAAAAAGAAGGGGGATGCCTTGTCCCTCAGAGACCGAAGGGCAGCTCAGACCTCAGTGTGTGACTCTCACTCCCCCGGGGCCTCCTGACCCAGCACAGGAGAGGGGAAGTAGCAATACCCACGAGCCATAGAAGGGCATTGGGCAGACATCACCTCCATGTCTGGTCCTGATAGACCCTGGCAGCGCAGAGGCTGCCATGCCCACTGGACACAGATGAAGAGACTGAGGCACAGATGAAGAGAGGGGTGAAGTGGCCGTCCCAAAGCCTAGCCCAGGAAGCCTGGCCTCAATGGGACTGCCATTTCCCCGCCCTCTGCTACTTCTCCCCAACCCCTTCAAATTGTTGCCACACTGGAACCTGATCACCACCCCCTCCCCGCCCCCTACC
>NW_006300048.1:4979204-4979404 GCF_000327345.1 Myotis davidii | reverse complement strand
AAAAAAAAAAAAAAGAAGCTTATTCTATTCATCCATGTGTCCCCAGGGTCAGCAGCAGTATAGACACTCAGTTAAGGTTTGTTGAAGCTTTGTTGGAAGTGGGTGGCTAGACCCAATACACCTGGCTTAAAAACCAAACAAAATAACACCTCCCTCAAGGGACTGCAGTAAGAGCTTCAGGGAAAGCTGGGGTGAGAGGT
>NW_006300048.1:4977375-4979075 GCF_000327345.1 Myotis davidii | reverse complement strand
AGCAGACAGCCCCTCCCTACCCTCCCGACTGGCTTGCTACTCAGCATGTCTTGGGCCAGTGGCCTCAGCATCCCCCTGGAGCTGAGTGGAAATGCTGAGTCTCAGGCCTCGCCGCAGAGCCTCTGAGGCCCAAACCGCATCTCCACAAGCTCTCCAGGTGGTTCCTACGCGCAGAAACCAAACAGCCCGCCTCAGCGCACCAGCTGGGAGCCTGCAAATGCTCAGGGGTGGGATTGTACTCTGTGCCATGTGGTTTCTGCCCCCAGGTTTGCTCCTGGAAGAAGAGCAGTATGTTTGCTTTGGGCAAACGATTAGACTTTATTAAAATTCCAATTCCAGTAGGAAGGTGAGAGGACCCTGGCTCGGTGTGGGAAGTCAGATCCTGGAAGCAACAGGTGATTCCAGGTTTCTGAAATTCCATCCAGGTCTCAGCCCCGCGACACCGGCAGGGTCTGGAGACATTTTCTGGTTGTCACCTTTGGGGAGGGTGGTATCCAGTGAACAAAGGCGGGGGATGCCGGCTTCCTCCATACGCCAGTCACTCCTGGCTGGGTTTCGGCTTCCGTCCAGAGAAAAGGGGTGGGTTTACCAAACCAAGGATATCAGGGGGTTTTAGGAAAGAATCATGAGAACCTTTCGAAGCTTCTTCTTCACAAGCATGGGGAAAGCTGGCTGAGACTGAAGGAGAACGGAGGCTGGACAAGCAGCTAGGAACAGGGAGAGCGGGCCCTGGGGAGGAAGAAACGCGGCAGAGAGGGCCGCTGCCAGGCAGTACATACAAAAACTTTATTACACAAAATATTTTCTTGTTCATAAGAATGACTTAAATACCCCGCCCTTCTCCAGATACATCAGTTTTTTCACTTCTCTATTTTCCAAACGTCTTGAAATGCGGTTATAGTGAGAAAAAAAATAAATTTTCCCCAAACTTTTTTTTCTTTAAAGAAACATGTAAACGTTACCAGAGGTCGGATACACCATCAGCAACTCGAGAGAGGAAGGCTGGGGCTGCCGTGAACGGCTGCTTCTGTTACCGGCTGTGCACCTGCCCTCCCTCCACACGTCCCAGAAGTCACAGGCGCGGCCTGTGAAAGGCTGGTTCTCTAAGCATCTTTCCCACGCTCCCACTGCCGACTGGGGGCGCCCTTCCTGCCAGGAGTTCAAAGCCTTTTCCAGAACAAGAGAAGGGCCTGTGAGGGGCCTGGAGAGTCCAGAGGCAAGGGGCAGGCAGCCTGAGAGCTGAGAAAGCCTCGCATGGGAGAGGTGTGGGCAGTGACATCCTTTCAGATGGAAAGGCGCGTGGAGGTCCATTCCCCTAAGTAGGTTGATAGAGTGATTCCCTCTTCTGCTGGTTTGCTGGGCTGGTGGGTGACGGACAGGATGCCGGGTGCCCTCCAGGACCCCCTTCCTGAGGTGGTTCAGATGCCCAGCTGAGTGCCCGCTGCATTGTCATCTGCCCCATCAGGCAGGGGCTGGGGCTGGGGCCCCAGGGACGAGGCCAGTTTGGTGAGGGCCTTCGCTATGACGTCCAGGTGGCCGTTCATGGCCCGCAACTCCACCAGGATGTCCCCAACATTGGCTTCCAAGCTCGCAGGGGTGGCAGTGATGGGCGGGGCAGCAGGAGGCAGGGAGGTCCCCGGATCCTCTGCGCCCTCCTCCCTGGCTGATGCTCCTGGGCGCTGGGCGTGGCCCCTCTCAGG
>NW_006300048.1:4964608-4977365 GCF_000327345.1 Myotis davidii | reverse complement strand
AGGAGGCGCGGGGCAGCCTCTGGAGAGGAGGCCACTACAGAGTAGAGGCCGGTGCGCCTGGGGGCACCAGGGCCAGGGGGTGCTGGGGCTGTGGGGAACTGAGGGGGCAGCAGAGGGGGCAGCACGGAGGGGCCTGGAGAAAATGCCTGTGGCTCGCAGGAGGAGGAGGGGGAAGGCAGGGCGGTGGCGGAGGGCCCGGGCTCCTCAGAGGAAAGGAACAAGGTCGATGCCTGGGAGTCCAACGTACTGGGCTCAGAATCTGCGAAGGAAGAAACAAGAAAGGGTCACTCAGCATTATGGTCTGCTGCAAGCCCATGCTGGGGACGGAGGAAGAAGGTGAGAGAGCCTGCCCTGCCCCCAGACATGAAATCTAGTAAAGAAGGGAGGGTTACAGGACCAGCTAACGCACAACGTGGGCAGGTGTGGCCCAGCACTGGAATGCAGAGGCCGGGAGAACCGCGGGGTCCCCATGGCACCTCAGTGGGTGAGGAGCTCCCCTGGGGTCGGGAGAGGCGGCACTCCTGTGCAGACAGCAGAGAGTTCCAGGCAGGGGCGGGAGCTGCAACCTATTTGGAGGCAATCTTGCCCAGCACAGTGGGTGCAGACAGTGGAAGGAAGGCCCTTCCACTCTTCTCAGAAGCAGAAGTGCGTTAACCAGACAGCCCCTCACTGCCCCAGCAAAGCCAGGCTCTCAGAGGGGAGTTGAAAGGGTTTGGGGCTGGGAGCCAGAAGACCTTAGTGCCGATTCTCGCTCTAAGAGCCGTGATTTCATTTCCCCATCTGTACAGGAAGGCGGGAGCCAGGGGCCCCTGGGGACCTTCCCAGGACCTGCCATCGGAGGTCTTCAACTTGAAGCCTTGATCTAAGTTCACAGTGGGCAGCACTTGAGACCTGGAAGCACTTGACAAACCTACCTTTGCTGCTTCTCTCCCAATCCCCTGCCTCCAGGTAGAAAGTGGGCGACAGCTCTTTGTGACTGGGCTTACCCGCCTCACATCAAAGGACCCACATCAATGCCCATGACCTAACCCAGCCATCTCAGCCACCTTGCTTGCTGCTGTGGGCACACGGTCCGTGCTCACCCTAGAAGCTGTTCTGCATTTTACCAGAGCCACGTCTCGGAGGCCTCTGCCTTCCGTTCTGCATTGTTTGTTTGGGTGCCCACCTGTACTCCCTGCCCTTCAGGGATTCCATGCCCTTCAAGGGCAGAACCTGCTTGGTTGCCTGGGTGTATGATGCCGGGGAGAGTGCCATGATGAGAGTCAATGAGTCGACACATCCCCCATTGCAGGGGAACACGTGCGCTCTTAACACTCGTCATGGGTGAGCTGTTCTTTCGTCTGCGTCTGGCAGAGCCTCAGAGGAGCCCTAATCAGCTGGTGAGAGCTTGTTTCCTCGCCCGTCCTGACTTCAGCTCCCAACAACGTCCTCGCAGGCCCCAGATGTCCGGTGCCCAGTTTGTGTGTGTGGTGGGGAGTGAGGTCTGATGGGACCAGGGAGGCAATTGTTCCCGGAGGGAGAACCTTTGAGGAGAAGCCACCCACGTGCCTCTCCGGTAGAAATGGCTCTGGTACTGTCTACTGTTGGCTTTTGTAGAGCTGCCTCTCCTCCACCAAAACATAACCCCTCGGGTATCTGTGATGATCTTATGTTGCAAACCAAGAATCACACACACCTCTAAGCACATAACTCCTGTGAGCTGGAAAGGGTACAGGAGAAGCTCTCCAAACTGTTGGATCTGCTTTTGCTTGAGAAAGATGTTAATGAGCTTCACACATCCAGCTCTCGCAGCAGACAAGAGCCCTTTATATGAAACCAAATCGAAGTCTCGTGTGTAAAATGGAATAGAGGCCAGCACGCAGAATGTTCTAGGGCAGCATTTCTCAAACTTGACTGTGCATGCCATTCCCCGGGGACATTGTTAAAGGGCAGGTGGTGATTCAGCAGGGTGGGGGTGGGGCCTGAGACCCTGCATTTCCAGCCAGCTCCCAGGTGATGAGGATGCTGCCGGTGGGGACCATACCTGGGGTAGCAAAGGTGTAAGCCAAAGAGACAAGCTTGGCAAATAAAGGCTAGGATTCATGGTTGTAGACATCAGAGTAACCAGGTGTAGAGGAGCAACCTGGAAACCTAATATGATCATGAAAATAGTAATCGTGTTGATGCTGATGACCACTCAGCTGCCAGGGGAATAGGGAGGTGACCTCACCTGCCATTAGCTTAATAGCCTCCAGCAAAGCCTTGAACCATGAACACTCGCTTGAGGGGTGTGTGTGTGTGTGCGTGTGAAGATTCTTAAAGAGAAAAGCCCTTCACTGTTGTTTCAGCTAAAACTTCAAAAAAAAAAACCTCAAGTTGTCAGGACTCACCCCCAACCTGAATGGCAAATAGAATTGAAAAACTAAAACAACTTTTGAGCAAGTACATCACCTTCCAGAACTTTCACCTGGCTGTCAGGAAATCCGGTGGCAGCAAAAATCTGGGCTAAATGATTTATAGGTCTCTTCCATCCACAACTGATCATTTTATCCCCGATTTGGGACATAAACTTTTGAATCAGTGACATCATTTTTATGCAGCTTCAGTGATTGCTACAAAATAATGTCAGGATCTTGCTGTTACAGACACTGCTCTTTGTGGAGGATGGGGGCTCTCAGGTGCAGAGGGTCGATGAATCAGACTCTTTAGTTCCTTCCTTCACCCCTCACTCAGTCTCTGACCCTTATCCTGCTTTATTCGTCTCCTGAGAATGATGAGCACCTGACATTTTATGATTTTTTTGTTAACTAGAATGCAAGCCCTATGAAATGAGAGACACTGCTTATTTCATTCTCTGCTGCGTCACCAGGGCTGAAATTGTGTCTGGCATAGAGTAGATGCTCAATAAATACTTGTTGAATGAATGCCATATAATCATCATCGGGCCAGAAATACAACTCCAAATGCAATAAACTGATCCAGCTGCATGTCGTTTACTCATTCGGTGCTTCGATTATTTATGGAGTCTATACAATATTTGGGACACACTTATACTAAAAAAAAAAAAAACTTATTCTTTTTTATCTGACGTTCTAATTTAACTGGGTGTCCCATATTTTATCTGGCAACCTTATGGGAAGTTGATTTTTTCATCCTGTCTCATAGAAGAGGAAACGAAAGCAAAGATGGGTTTGGTGTTTTCACAGAACTTCAGAGTTAGGAGAAATCTTTGTCATGACTGGATTAATTACTTAAGAGGTGTTTTCACGGAATTTCATAGTTAGAAGGAATCTTTGACGTGACTGGATGAATTACTTAAGACGTGGAGATGGAAGCCAGTGAGAGAAAGGAACTCGCTGTTTCATGACACAGCTGAGAACAGTCTCTTCTCTCCTTGTCATCTATCATTCAGTTACAGAACAAATAGGTACGGAGGGCCTACTATGTGCTAGATGCTATACCAGGCCTGGTAAACACAGCCAGACCAGACAGCGTCCCTGCCCTGAAGGAGTGTTCAGGTTGCCATCTGGGGGATCGGACTGAGGTAGAAATCCAAAAAAGCTGCCCAGCAGATGGCCACCAGCTAGTAGTTAGCAGTGGCTTGCTCAGAAAGCTTGGAGCCTTGGCCTTTCTTGGGTGTACTCGAGGCTGGTGTGTGAAAAGCTCAGACCAAGCTTCCCAGCTCTGGCACTCCTTCTTCTCCCCACTGCCATCCCATCTCACTCACACACAATCAACCACTTCAGGGGGACGCTACTGCTTGAGATGGGGAAGATGAAGTTCAACTAAATGTCAGCGATTCTGGCTCCTGTTACTATCCTGCAAATATCTTCCCAAGAGTCAGTTTTAAAAAGTGAATAATATATATGTAAATATATACCATATACATATTAAATATATATTTATATATCCTAGATGTTAAATATATGGTAAATATATATTTAATTGCCAATCAAAATTATGAATTGAAAGACATATTTAAAATATATATAAGAAAATATATGTAAATATATGTTGAAAATATATAACTAATAAGCATTTGAGAAGTGCTCATTCTAGAAATGAAAGAATTGCAAATTAAAATAATACTGATTATGAATTGAAATAATTATGAATAATGAGTTGCTATTTTTCACTTGTAAAATTTTCAAAGTATCCTCATGCTGATGCTCACTGCTGGCCAGCTAGGCAGGAAGACGCGTTCTAAGATATTGTTTGTGCTGGAGTAGGTCAGTACATCCTCTCCGGAAAGCAATTTACAAATACATGCTCCACTGCTTAGTGAGACAAGGAAATTGCCAAATCATATTATGTGGATGCCTTCAACTGCCTGTAGAAAACTGTGCAAAATAACGATTCAGAGAAAACACATGCAGATGTTAGGCACGTGATGAGATTATACTTTTCTGAATTTTCAAAGATTTCTGCAGCCACCAGGCACAGATATGCCTTCCCTTGTCACTGATCTTTAGCAGAATGTGACCACTTCCTACCAAGCCTGCAGGGCACGGCCTTCTGACCACTTTCTGTTCAATGCGATTGCTGAGTAAGGCTGAATCGTTTCTGGGCTGGCAACTGTTTTACCTTTTGTACACCCACTTGGCACCAACCTGGGGCTTTGGCTTTCTCTGGGGGGCAGGGGGGCAGGAACCTGTGGAAGGGTTGAAGTGTAAGGCCAGAGGGCTATGGGAACCTGCCATTCATTTGCAAATGTGCCCTTAAGATCATCTCCCTAAATCCTGTTCCTCTCCTTGTCTTCACCTTCTTAGTAAATAACCCCCTCCGCTCTTTCGGCTCCGCAGGCCGGATAGAACAGCCGAACGGGCCAGATCCAGCCTGCGGGCCGTAGTTTGCCCACGGCTGTTATAGGCTTTGCCTTCGAATATATCCAGCATCTGACCATTTCTCACTGTCTTCTCACTGTCTCCAAGCAGTGGCCCAATGACTGGGGGCTGAGCTGAGACAAGAAAACAGGTCTCCTGAGTTCCTGTTCAATGTTTCCTCTCCACACCCAAGAGCCCACATGATCTGAATGAATCCTTTAGAATGCTCCCCTACTCACTGCATGTCCCAGCCCTCCTCGCCACCCTCCACCACTTGTTCGGGAAAATCATCTGCTGAGGTCTAGCTATTAGATAACAGCTAAATTTATTCATTAATTCATGCAACAAATATTCATTGAGCACCTACAGTATGTCCAGCAGAATGCTCCATCATGTGCAAAACCAGACTTAAGTCTCATGGTGGGGGGACATGAAATCATCAAATAATTGCACAAATATGTAATTACAACAGTGACACATTCTACATGCTATAAACATCTGAAATAGGGGGTTGACCTAATGAAGGAAGATTCCATGAGGAAATGTTGATTGAGCAGAATCCCGAAGGATGAGTAGTTAAGCAAGAAGAGGGGGGAAATATTGAAGTGTGAGCAAGGGGCAGTGACAGGAAGGAATATTGCAAATATGTGGGCCTTGTAGAGAAAGACAGAGTTGACAGGAGTGTAGAGAGCAAGGTAAAGGAAACATGAGGTAAGATGTTCAACAGGTGAACAGGGGTCTGGAGATGCAGCAGATAACATACACTGCCAGTTGTTATCCATTCTCCTCCTACACGTCCTTTTTAGCTGGACCATAGCACTTAGAATAAAGATTACATTTCCCAGCCTCTCTTCCAGCTAGCTGTAGCCGTGTCGTTAAATTTGGGGCAGAAAGATGCAAGTAGAAGTGCTGTGTGCAATTCCTCCTTCCTGTGCCTGGAATTTGGTTGCAGTGGCTGGTGCTCAAGCAACCCTCTTGGACAATGAGGTGAAAACCATATGCTAAGCATGATAGAGCAGAGAACTGAATCCCTGATAACCTTGAGGAATTGCTCCACCAACCCTTGCTCATTCAACTACAGGTTCTTCATATCTATTATATAAAAAGCTTGTGGTCATCATGCCATCATGCCGTAACGACCAATCAGCAGAAGGCTGTGTACACGGGGTGGGTGGGGACTTGACTCTGGAGGACTTGACTGGAGGTGGGGGTGGGTTTCTGGGTCCCGCCTCCCATGGCAGCGGTGGCTGCGGCCGAAGGACTCTTTCTGGATCCCTCAGAGCCGAGGGACTCTGGGTCCTGGGTCTTGCACGATTTCGTGTACTGGGCTCCTAGTGAGAAAATAAAATCTTATTTGTCCAAATCCCTGTTAAATTGGGTTTTCTGTGATAGCCAAACCAAATCCTGATACACGTGGCCTTGTTGAACTTGTTAAGGAGTTTCATCATTATCCTAAGCAATGGAAAGCTTTGGAAAAGTTTTAAGCATAAGAGTGTGTGTGTGACATGATTAGTTCTGTTTTTTGAAAAGTTCACCTGGCAGCACTGAGCAGTGGGTAGACAGAACAGGAGCAGGGAGACCAATAAGGAGGTTCCAGGTGCAGGTGAGAAATTACAGAATGACAGTGGCTTTTGTTAGAGCTGTAGCTCTGGGGATGCCAAGCAGTAGATTCTACAGAAAGTTGGGACATGGAAACATTAAGACTTACTATTGGCAGGGCGAGTTAGAGGAGGCAAAGAAAAAGGAGTACCCTAGATGGCTGCTGTTTCAGTGCAAGATCCCAGAAATTCTGGCTGCAGAAGGGGAACTTTCCCTTTCTGGTTCTCTGGAGTCTGGGTGGCCCCTTCCCAGCCCACACCCAGCCCTCCAGCATAGCTCAGCTCTGACACACCTCACCAGAGGCGGCCCTCGGAAACAGTTTCCCAGGAGCCTGGAGGGAGGAGAAACTGCGTAGCCTTGGGGAACCAGAGAGGCAGAGGTCTGTGGGAAGAGGACCAGACCTGTCTGCGGGAGAAGCGACGTCTCTCAGCACGACGGCCGGGCCCCTGCCTTTGATGGTTCAGACTTGGCTGGGTTGCTGCCTGCTCCTTTCAGGATGCCCGGCACACAAAAGGGAGGGTTGAGTGTCTGATGAACTCAGCCCAATAATATTCGCTTCTTTTATTTTCCAGGAACGTCATGAGAACCACAGGGCAATCTTCTGGTTTTAAGACCTGATGAGTCAAGTCTACAAATACCTCTGACTCAATCTGATCCCAAGTTCTCACCAGGCATCTCTCAGGAACGTGGCTCAGCAGGAGGGCAGCCCCAGCAGGGGAGAGGAGGGCTGAGGAGGGCTGGCTGTCCTGGAGACAAGGGGATTCCCGACTCGACACTGACCATTCCCACAATAGGAGCCAACATTTACTGAGTGCTTACTGTCTCCCATGCTACGTGTTAAATGATCTTTTCTCATCTGCGTGGAAAACTATGAAGTAGGTTCTGTTCTCAGTCCCATTTTACTGTTGGGAAAACTGAGGCTCTGCTGTGTTAAGAACCCTGCTCACCATCACAGAGCTGGGGTGTGAATCAAGACAGCTGATGCCAGAGGCCAGTCCCTGTGAAGGAGGGAAAGTGCTTTCTGGGGTTTTTGCAGCATGGAAGGAGGGCTGAGAAGGAAGCTAACATCTGTAGAGGGTCTGCTACACTTAAGGCCTATGATCTGCATTTAAAATCACCTGGAGAGCTTTGTAAATATTATTGATGCCCCCAAACAATGACATTAGGATCTCCAGGGCTGGTGCCCAGGCATCCTGCATTTTAAAAGCACCCAGGTGATTATACTGATACCCAGCTAGGGTTACTCAACAATGACCCTCAACTCATTTGCAAATGGAGAAATTGAGGCTCTCAGAGTTTGGAGCATTTGGACAAAGCCCATGGCTGACAAGACCCACGTCCCAATGTTGGTGGCTGACTCCCCCATCAGTCCTCATCATGTTGACCCATTCTCTCTCATATCTGGGCCTTCTCTATTTTGAAAGTGTGTGAATTTTTTAAATGTAAACCTCTTCTGCAATTTGCTTTTTTTTTTTTTTTTTTTGGTTCAAGTTCAAATGCTATTTAGCCAGTTGCCTGAGAGTAGCAGTGCAGTCTATAGCCACTGAGTAGGATGGGCTGGCCCAGGGGTCACTGAAACCATGGCCTTGGCTTCATCTAGAGATTCTAGACTCTGCTACAGCCAATGCACCAGACCCTCCAAAGTGATGCCCAGGACATGCCCTCTGACTTTCCCAGGAGGAATGCTGCCAATCCACTGTAGTGCCAGCCTCTGAGGGGCTATCCTCTGGGTTCAGAAGGCCCGGCCCTGGGGAAGTCCTCAGTCTCTATTTCTTGCAGCATTAGTGACTTCCCAAGGAGCGACATAGGAAAAGTCAGTGCCCCTTTATTTCATTGTGAAGTATCCAGCCTCTAATTTCCTAGTGGCTGGGGGTTGAGCTAATGAGGAGTATTCATCATCAAGTGAGTTACTAGAGCAAAGTAGCTGGGAAGGGAGAAGGGAAGCCACAGGGACTGACTCAAACAGCCCAGAGGTGCTCCTGCCCATAGAGCACCTTTGAAGAAGGGGAGAAAAGGAAGGGGAAGCAGGTACCGTACATCCATGTTCATAGCAGCATCCTTCACAAGAGCCAAAAGGTGGGCGCTACCCCAGTGTCTATGGATGAATGAATGAATGAACAAAATGTGACATGTACAATGGACTATCACTCAGTCTTAAAAAGAAAGGAAATTTTCACAAAGGCTACATGGATGAACCTTGAAGACATTATGCTAAACAAAATAAGCCCGTCACAAAGCCAATACACAAAATATTGTATGATCCCTCTTGTGTGAGATCCCTGGGTAGGGGGAGGCGGGGGTAGATGGAGAGTTACTGTTTAATGGGTGCAGAGTTCCAGTTGGGAAACTGAGGACTTCTAGAGATGATGAGGGTGATAATTGCCTGACAGTGTGAAGATACTTAATGCCACAGAACTCTACCCTTAAAATTGGTTAAGATGATAAATGTTAAGCTGTGTATAATTTACCACAATAATAAAATGGGTGGGGCGCGGTATGACAACTGAATTCACAATTGTATCCAAACACTTGAAAGAAGGTCTATATATGACGTTTCTGGGACTTTTGGAAAATAGGAAGAGAAAAGAACTAATAAAATAAATTGTTGCTGAGAACATTATAGGTCGGATGAGGGTTGAGCACCCCAAGGAGCCCTAAGAATGGGGGTCACTTACTCAGTCCTGGACCTAAACATTCTAAGATGTCTCCTTTTCTGGTTACCAGGGTGAAAGCCTTATAAAATAGTTTTGTTGATACTGTGTGGACAAAGGCTGGAAAAAAGTACAGTCCAGAGCCTGACACTCTTAGATCCACTTTTAGACCTATTCTGCTTTAACAAGCAAGGTGACTTTTTGACAATATGTATTTTTATTGATTTCAGAGAGGGAGGGAGAGGGGAGAGATAGAAACATCAATGATGAAAGGGAATCATTCATCGGCTGCCTTCTGCATGCCCCTTACTGGGGATCGAGCTGGCAACCGCGGGCATATGCCCTTGACTAGAATTGAATCTGGGACCTTACAATCCACAGGCTAATGCACTATCCACTGAGCCAAACCAGCTAGGGCGAGCAAGCAAGGTGATGTTAACCCTTCAAGCATTCCACAGCAAGCCTCTGGCTCCTCAGGGTCACATATTCTGATCAGCACCACTGGCCACAGAAAAAAAGGAGGGATTTGTTCCAGTTTAAGAGCCGATGGTCCTGAGCCAGAGTTATAGCTGCTCCATTGCTTTCTCTTCACTCTGCTCAATCATTCCTTGAAGGTACTGGGCACATCCCCACCTCAGGGCCTTTGCACGTCCTTTTCTTTCTACCTGGAATGCTGCTCCCTTGGAATATCTGCATGGCTCACCCCTCACATCCTTCAACCTTTGCTCAAAGTCACTTTCTCAAGGGACTGTTTCTGGACACCTAGTTGAAAGTGCCACCCCCACCCCACCACATCAGCTTTCGGTTCCCCTTGCACTGCTCAGCCGATGCTTGGGACCCTCTCCCACTTGTATCCCCAGGGCATTCCAGGTGGAGGGAATTACATGTGCAAATAAATGCTGAGGCTTGGCAGACTGTGGCCTGAAAGGCAGTTTGAAGTGGCTGGAGGGTGGGGTGCACAGGCCTGGGAGACTCGCATGAAATGGCTTAAAAGATAACAAGGGCAGACAGCTGAGGAGCTTGTCTGCGAAACTAAGGAATTTGAACTCTGGCAGGCCATGGGGAGTCCAGGAGGGGATTTAAATCCGAGGGTGAGAGAGTTGATTTGCAATTTTAAAAGATCACCCTGGCAGCCAGCAGTGTGGAGGCTGAACAGGAGGGGGTGAGGTTGGAGGTGAGAAGACCAAATGTAAAAGTAACATCTTGCACATTCAAGGAGCTAACATGCTATTACAGCAGAAGAAAGCACAAGAGTGAAGTCCAGCCAACCGCTATAGGAAGCAATTGGCTTTTTTTTTCTAGAAACAGATCGCATTTCAGCAAAAAGAAACTTTCCTGCCACCCTTTACGACCCTGCCGGTGAAGGCTGGCTCCTGCCCTCGCTCGAGTTGGCCACCCTGGGTCTTGCATGCATCAGCGCTCCATAAAAGCAAGTGTGGGCTTTATGGGACTGTTTGCTAAGCCCCGAGCCAGGCATTTCCACTCCCTTCGGCAGGGCTCCTCTGCCAATTCCTAAGTTGGCTGTTTCTCACATATAGGGTGTGAGGGATATCTCTATGCGTCTCTCTGAACACATCCATTTGGAAGGAGACACGGGTGACTACATGTAATATCTTCCTGTGATTTTTTTTGAAGAGATGTTTATACAGCCTGTATCTTCCATGGCACGAGCCTTTCCGTGGTATAGTATGGAGACAGGAAGAGAAAGAATGAAAAAGCTATTCCCACACCATAACCGACTTGGGCTCATGAAGGAAAATTCAAAATAGATTATGTTCCTCAGCTATGCCTCCAGGGTTGAACCGTTTCCAAATCAACCCATTTAATTCTTCCTCCTGGACGGTCACTCACCTTTGAACTTCACTTTTTAAAGACGATCATTAAAAAATATGAATAACACGGCACAGACCAGACCTGCCGAAGCCCATGCGTCCTGCCCCTCCCCCTCCGGAGAGAGAGCGCACCAAAGGGGCCATCTCACTTGTAAAAACAGGGCTGCCTGATGCACTGGATGGAAAGAGCAGGTTGTAAAGTCGGCATTTTGGCTTTAACAAGGCCGGGAAGCCCAGAGCAGAGCCACCTGGGTAGTCTGAGCAAACCCAAGGATATTAGAACCTGGGGTCACAGGGAGCCGGGCCGCCACTAGGAATGCGGGGAGGGGAGACAGTCTGGCAGGGCTGGGGGAACAACCGGAGCCCATGCTGCCAGCTCCTCGAGGTCAGTCCACAGGCGGCGGGACGCAAGGTAAGAACATGCTGTGCCCTGCCACCCAGGGCTCACTTGGCCCTCCCTCTTCACACCCAGAGGCTCTAGGACCCCATGGGTGTGGCAGGCAAGCACACAGGTGTGCACTCACCAGTGCAGCTGGGACAGCATCTTGGGGAAGAAGCCCCTTTGCCAGGCTGTCACCCCAGCCCCAGTGAGAAAGGAATGGGGTACTGCCTGGAGAGGAGGGAGGGATGATGGCCCATTGCCCAAGGCAACACGCAGCCAGGTTCTAGACCAGGGTGTTCCCTACGACAGTGGCAGGGCAGAAGAACGGGATCCCCCAGGACCCTCCACTGTCACGTCGACCAAGTGACAGTGCCCAGCCCTGGATGCCTGGTGCACATCCAGTGAGTGGACTGGATCCATCAGTCATCCCTGCAGCCCGGGCAGCAGACCCTGCTCTTCACAGCAGATGCCTCTGGCGTTGTTGCCACCTGTTGCCACCAACCTCTCCCTCCCTGACCCCTGCAGGGCCCTAGCAGGTTCCCTAATTGCCCATCCACGCACTTTAAATACCCAGTCCTTCCTTTCTCCTGAGGATTCCTCGGAGGTTAGACCTCCTGCCCACGCCACTGTCTCTCTCCTCAGGGTATCTTTCTTACTTTGGGTCCACGCTTTCCCTTTTCTTCGTTTCATGCCATTCCTCCTAAGGATGACCCTCTGTGCCAGGCTCAGTGATCCACAAAGCTTCAGTGAGCAACCCCAACCTTCAACGAGGCCCTGTCCATGGGAGGCAGAGGTCGGGCATCTTGCTTTGCCCAGGAGGAAAGATGTTGCTCCCCAAGGGGAAACAAAGCAAAGGGGGGGGCAATTTTACAAAATAAAAGCATAGAGTGAAGCAGCAGACCAGCGCTGCTGCCCCCGGCATCGGGCATGAGGCCCACTCTGCAGCCCAGCCAGGCCTGTGCGGACCCTGCCTGCCACCGGCCTGCAGAAGTGCTTTGATTTTTCCTTTTCAAGAATGTGCTCAGCCTGAACCACCTGTGCTCTCCCTGCGCGGTCAGCAGAGGGAGGAATGAGAGCGTGTGCGGGAATTTCCTGACCTCTGTGAAGTTCTCTCAAGATGTTGCCGTGAGGCAGTTTCGGAGTGACTGAGGATGAAAACCCCTAAGTCCTCCCACTCTCCCTCCATACTGTCCCCAAATTGGAGGAGCTGAGGAAACTATATTTACACCACTTAATCTATCTACACTAATAAAAGAGAAAAATGGTAATTGGCATACGATGCTACCCTTTTCATTGGCTAATCAGGGCTATATGCAAATTAACTGCCAACTAAGCTTGGCAGTTAACTGCCAACTAAGATTGGCAGTCAACTGCCAACAAGATGGCGGTTAATTTGCATATGTAGGCACAATGCAGGGAGACGAAAGGGAAAGCAGGAAGAAGCCCCCTGCCACTGACGGTGATCGGAAAACCAGGGTGGAGCTAAGAGCT
>NW_006300048.1:4959314-4963856 GCF_000327345.1 Myotis davidii | reverse complement strand
GCAGTGACTGGCAGTGGCTGCAGCAGCGCGGTGATGGGACTGGTGCCTTCCCCTGATCAGCCCGGTCACCTCCCACAAAGGGAGGCCAGACTGCGGATTAGGCCCTATCCCCAAGGGGAACAGGGAACGGGCCTAAGCCGTCACTGGGACATCCCCTGAGGGCTCCCAGTATGTGAGGGGGGGCAGGCTGGGTTGAGGTACCCCCCCTCCCCCCCCCCACACACACACACAGTGCACGAATTTCGTGCACCGGGCCCCTAGTATTTATATAATTATAGATTTATATTACATATTTATGAATGTATTATAACATATATAATATATAAACATATATTAATGTTATAATGTATTTATATTATATAGTTATATATATTGAGCTTTATTTAAGCAGGACATTAATATTGTCTAAAAGTACAGAAAAAATCTCTATGGAGTTTCAAAATTAAGCTCTCTTGCCTGATTTTGTTGTTCTTTATCTGTGGGGTATTCAGAGAATGGGAGGGAGGGGGAGAAGAGGAACAGAGAAGAGAGGAGCCTCACTGCTCAGATCTGCAATGTCCTGACAAGCTCTGGGGACCTAGGACAGCCCCTAGAGGTCCAGTGAAGCGGACCAGGTGGGTAGGTAGAATTATCCGTTCATTTTTTATTGTGGGTGGCAACTAACCTGAAACAGTCAGACAAAGTGGAGTCACTATCATTTCACTTGGAAATTGTCTGAGTACCAAGACTGACCAGCACTTGCCAGGGAGGTGGCGGTTTACCATTAGCCCAAGGTTTAGGAGGGGAGGGCTTGGAGCGGTGACATCCTTCCAAAGATCCGGGAGTGGAAATGAAGGGAGTGTTGAAAGGGGACCACTGACCGTCTATGGAGCCTGGCCCCACCCAGGGCTGTTGGGAGCTTAGGAGGAAGCATGTTACAAACTGTCAGTGCTCCCCAGCCGGCTAGGACTCTTGGTAGTCCCATCATTAGGGTGCATTCACACCCCAGCGCAGGACCAAGAAGATGCAGGCCTTGAAGAAGCAGAGCCTAGAATGTGTACTGTCCTCGTGAGTTAGGAGTCAATACATTCATTCTTGTCTTTCAAATGCAGGCAATGATGGGTGGACACAGAGTGAGGTGCACAGGCGCCAATGAAAATGAGGCACCCATGCCCTGAAGCCTTGGTCCCTCTGCCCACACCCCACCCCATCACCTCCCTCTACCCAGGCCCTGGGAAGAGCCGGGACCTCAGGGATTGTGAGCACAAGAAAGCCTAACTTGAGAAGGAAAATCCCAACTTGAAGCAAACGCTCACAGAGCTCTTAGCACCGCCTGCCCTCTGAGGTGAAGGTAAGAGAAACGTTTTCTGGGGCCTTTCAGCCCAGCCGAGGAAGTGATTCTCCCCCTCTCCACTCCCTTCCTCCCCGGCCTACCTGCCTCCTTTCCCTCAGTGCACACCGTCAGTTTTCTTTTCCTTCTGGGGAAAAAAATAATCAATTTTTCTGAATTGCTGCCTCTTACTGTGGAGATGGCAAAACAAGAGCATCAAACGAGGCCACTGGGTAAAAAGGAACCAAATCCTAGTGAACTGTGATTTTTAATAAAAAAAAATGTACTATGTATTTTGTATTTTATTATGTTTCTTATTTTAACATTATTTTATTCTAGTTTTAAGGTAACCTATAGGTTTAATTTATTGTAACATTGACAGAACCTTTCCTTTCCCGAGCTGACCACGCGTCACTTCGCTGGCGGGGAAGCGGGCGCTGGGCCGCCTGGGACTCCTCTCGCACCCACAGGCTCTGGGAACATCTCCCAGACTCTCCGTGTGGCCTTCACCTCTATAAAATGGGCAGAATGACACTCCTCCTCCCACAGGTGCGCCATGAGGTTCACTGATTGCAAACATGGGAAGTGCTCTAAGGGCCTCGGATTAAAGGAGTTACATGAGAAGAAAAGATCATTCCAGAGTGGACTTCTGCACTTTTGTGGCCACCTGAGCCTTTCCCCCGCCCCCCGCCCCACCCCTGTCCACAGGACTTGGAAGGAGTGCCAGCTGATGAGGTCTTCAGAAAGCCTCTTCAGCGGTTCTCAACCTGTGGGTCGCGACCATTGGAAAACACATATAGCAGATCAGATATTTACATGACGATTCACAACAGTAGCAACATTACGGTTATGAAGTAGCAACGAAAATAACTTTATGATTGGGGGTCACCACCACATGAAGAACTGTATTAAAGGGTCGCGGCATTAGGAAGGTTGAGAACCACGGATGGCTTGCCTTGCTTTTCTTTACTTTTTTAGGGAACCCGTGGGCTACTCTTCTTTTCTCCTTCTTCGTGCAGCGAACCTCTCCCTCCTCATAGTCTCATCAGCAGAGGAGCCAGATGGTTGGAGATGGACCTTCCCCATCATGTTTTCTCTCGTTCTCTCGCCCCTGCTTCCCCTTGGCCACCGCTCCCCGCACCTCCCGTTTGCAACAGGCCACACATTTTCATCACTTAAGACAAAATTGACTCTGAGCCCTTGGCCATAGAATTTGCTTCTGCTCTTGGACTGGCGGCCCAAACCGGGTACTGAATCTGCTCACTGGAACCCAGTCTGTGCGGCCTGGGGTGCGGGTCACTGTTGTGGCGGCCGCTCAGCACCCTGCTGCCCGGGAGGCTCTCCGCACTCAGGGCTTCCCGGCAGCGGCTCACATGGGGAATGTGGGCAAACGCCCAGGCAGCTGCCCGGCCGGCGTGAGCCAGCGGCCAAGAATGCCCCTCGCCCTGGCACAGCTGCGCCCTCAACAGGTGCTGCCTGGCTGCTGGCTGCTCACGCATGTGTCACATCCTCCTTGGGCACATCCCTGACCAGGGCCACACGCCCTGGCAGTCCAGAGGCCGCAGGGATGTGAGCACAAGATGGTCCGCAGGTGACAAAAAGCACCCAGGGCCACGTTTCCTCCACCCTCCTGCCTCCGCATGGGGCTAACTGACTCCCTGCCTGGCCTCCCAGGAAACAAAGAGTCCCCAGGGAATAGAACAGCTGCCCCTTCACTGGCTGGCTCTGCACAGGGCACCCAGCCTCATGCCAGCCTCACCCGAGAGTTCTACCAGGGCCCTACTGCACTGCTCCCACAAACTGGAAGAGCCAGTGAGGGAAAGCGAGTCTGAGCCTGGGGACAGGACCCAACCAGGGCCCCTGGCCCCCTCCTTCCTGCCTTCCTGCCTTTCACCTGCTCCTCCCAGCCCACCATGTTCTCTTCTCCCTCTCCTGCTGGTCTCCAATCCCATGCAGCCTGCCTTCCCCTCCAGGACAGTTAGTTACCTTGATATGTGTGTGTGTGTGTGTGTGTGTGTGTGTGTATGTGTGTGTGTTTGTGTTTTGCCTCCTCAGCAAGATAAGAAAAGGGATCCCCCACAACAGTGGTATACTCATCCCTGCAGAAATGAAAACTAAATCAGAAAAACATCACATGTTAAATGTGTGTGTAAAAATCTCCTATCCCAATCCTATATAATAAAAGGCTAATATGCAAATTGTCCCCTCGACTGGGAGTTCGACCAGGAGGCGGGACCAGCCAACCACCCTCGGCCCCTCACCCTGTTGGCCCCGCCCCAGATCGCTCCCCCCCACCCCGATTGGGGCTGGGGCCAGCCAGACCCCACCCATGCACAAATTCATGCACCAGGCCTCTAGTGTCTTATACTTTGGGAAGCAACTTATATTTGTGTCTTTCTTAGCTGTATTTACTTTATGTTATCACCTGTATTTTACCTTATTTTTTTTACTGTGCTTTATTTTATATTTCCCACTCACTGTAAATTGAGTTCCATGAAAATTTAGCTCCATGATCAAGGAATGCTGGCATATTCTGAGCTGAACGAAGTTAAATGGTTTCCTCACTGCAAACTTTTCAGGACCTTAACTTGATAAAGGGCATGGCAGGCATCCATGAGAGAGAGGGATTTCCAAGCTCACTTAAGCTCGAAGCCCCCTTTGTGGAGAAATATTTTGAGGGATTGATATCCCTGTGGCCAATGGGACGAGACCTCAGCTCCTCTCTTGAATTCTGTACAGCGACCAGTACAGGACCCTGGGCAGGCCAACACTTAATAAAAACCAGCTCCTCCCCTTACTTCAAGCCAGAAGGACAGAGTCTCGTCTTCCAGAACCTATGACTGCCCCAGTGGGAAGAGCTCAGGTCTTTGCTCAGGGGTGCTTCAGCTGGGATAACCAAGGGATACCCAAAGCCCACACGAAACCCCCCCCATACAAAGCCACACCCCTCAGTTTGCCACCAGCAGTGCCAGCATCAGGGCAACCAATGCCCAGAATAGTATAGATCCAGCCCTGGACTGTGAGGAATCTTTTCATTACAACTCTACCCTCCACTGCCCACTTTCTTGGACCTGCTCTAACTTCTTTTAAGTTTCTCATTCAACTCTCACCCCCTGGCTCCCGGAGGCCTCACTTTGGTGGTCCATGAGACAAGGACCTGGGATCTGGGCCCTTGTTCTGGAAGCCTCCAAACCCCCCTCCAGCCTGGACATATGTCCATTGGCCAATTTTTT
>NW_006300048.1:4932902-4959276 GCF_000327345.1 Myotis davidii | reverse complement strand
AGAGGAGTGGTCTCCAACCTCCTGGGATTAGGGGGCTGGGGTGTAGGAGCACTGTCAGGGCCAAGCCGAGGACAGGCCAGGGAGTCTGGAGATGCCAGACAGGTCCCGCAGAGCCCTGCCAGCATGGGTGCTCTGAAGAACAGAGTGCCCTTGGCAGAGGCAGCGCTGTTGATGGGGCACTAACGCCCGTCACTTCCTCCTCCTTTCCCTGGCGTGTCCCTACAGAGGGGTAGGAATTAGGCAAGAACCAGGCAGACAGTATCCTCTGGACAACCTTCAGGGCTGCTAAGAATCACAGCAAGCATCTGCAAGCCAACACATGTTCCTTCCTCTCCCTGGGCATGCGCGCCCAATGAGACAGCGAGGGAAGCACGGCTCCTCTGAGTGACCTCTGCGTAGTCACTTAGCAGCGGGGAACCTCGGTGTGTTTGTCTGTGAGCATAGTGGTCCCCTCCTGGCTTGTCTCATGGTGGCCTTCTGAGATTCACGGTGGGGAGAGGGGGCCTGAGAGATCTGAGGCCTAGTCTCACTCCCATTGTCCCAAAGCTTTCCATCTTGCTGCTTTAGCATCTCTTCCCCACGCAGATCAAATCCAGACTCCCTCTGTGACGACACATGAGGGGAAGGAGACCCCACGGTCCCCCCTCCTCGGATTCCAATTCCAAAGCTACATGGTGGGAGTCCCTGTTTGCCTAACCTGGGACACACTGCACCTCCGACCCCCTCCCTCACCACGCGCCCCTCTCTCACCATGGGCCCTGCTATAATGGTGCTAGGTGTCCTGTCACTTCTGAAAAGCCCTTTCCTGGGAAGCTCTTCAAGGTTGTGGCAGAGAAAATGGTACCCTGACCCTATGGAGGTTTACCTCAAGGTGACCATTCCTCCCCCTTCCTAACTGGTGCATGTGGAGTGAGAGGGCAGGCCCAGCACAGGAAGGCAGGGTGGAGGAGAGGACAGGATGGGCTCCTTTCTGCCTCTTCCTCACTCCCTCAGGCCCATCTCCAGGACACGGCTTCCAGTTTCAGCCTTTCGCCCGGCATAACTCAAACAGAAGCTCAGGATTAGGTGTCTTTCCCGGGACAGCAGAGCCCTCCGGAGCACCCAACGAGCTCAGCGCCAGGCTCCCTGGGCCTGGGCAGTGGCCCCTTTATCCTCCGGATTGTAACTCACAAAGCCTTCACCACCCCAATCTCAGACTTCAGGGTGTGTAGACCAAGTCCCGGCCCTTCACACACCCTCTCTCTGCAGAGATCTGACTGTGGTCATTGTTCCTTGGCCTGGGACTGCCTGCTCCCCTTCCCCAAAGTCCCAGCACAGGGGAGACGCCAGGAGAACCCCAACCCATAAAATCAGGGCACACTATCCAAGGACAAGAGAGAGAAGGGAGGGGAGAGGAGAGGAGAGGAGGGGAGGAAAGGGGAGGGGAGGGGAGGAGAAGAAGAGGAGAGGGAGAAAAAAGAGAGAACAAACAAACAAAGAACAGGAAGAGAGGAATTTTGAGCCAGGAGGCCTTTAAAAAAGAACTTTCTCTTCCCAAACAGAGGGATGTGACTGGGGAAGGAATGCCACCGAAGGGAGCACGTACGAGTCAATACAAATAGAGTTATTTTAGGACTCGGTGGAGAATGGACGCTGGTGGTCTCCCCCTTCTTCCTGGTGGGTCGGCGTTCCTCCCAGGGCGGAAAACTGGGCCATCACAGGGCTGGCCCTGCGGCCCGCCGAGGCGGCCAGCGTGGAACCGCGGTGGGCGGCCACACGGGCGGCGGCTCGGAGCTGCACCTTGAGGCGGGCGATCGAATGTGTGAGCAGCACTTTGATACCTGGCCATGAAAGGGCGAGCTCTCAAAGCCCCCATTCATGGACCCTCCACACAGGAGCAGCAAACAGGAAAAAACCGTTTCCCCGTCCGTCTAGAAAGGTAGGTTCCTGTTTATTAATCGAAGACCACATAAAGAATGCATGGTTACAAATGTTCTTTCTGAGGCCCACAGAAGCTGGTGGCTGGATGTTAAATAAAAAATAAAAATAAAAATTCCATCCGGTGATTACCAGGGACAAACAGCTGCCTCTGTGGCCCCCGTGTTAGTTTTAGAAGGAAAATTCTACTAAAGTACGGGGGGCCCATTCAGCAGGCCATCCCTCATTTAGGGTGAGGCGGCTGTCCAGGGGGTCTGCTGAGAACAGGGCTGCTGCTGGGAGCTCTCAGGGGGTGGGGTCAGCAGCAGCCGCAGCGGCCACAACATCCCCTTCTTCCTGCTGGCACCCCCTTTTCCTTCCTCCTGAGTTTGTAGCAGTGGGAACACCCAAGGGGATTTTTTTTCAAAGGTCATTGGCAATCAGCTCCCCGTGGAGAGGAGGCCCCGGGGGGAGGTTCAGAGAAGTTGGGCAAGGCTGGCTCAGAGCAGGACCAGCCACCTGAGACCACGCTGCACCTCCCACCGACGGCAGGACCGTGCAAAAGGAATTAAGGAGCAAACTGGAGATAAGACCGAGGCTCCGGCTGGCTTCCCTTTGAAGCTTAATTAAAGCAAACTGCCCAGCCTTGCACTGTGCACGCTGCAGACGCTCGCTGGCTGCAGAAGACCTGAACGTCGCGGATAATCATCAGCAGAGAGCGATGTTATTCCGGAGCTGGGGTGGGAGGTGGAGAAGAAGCGGGTCCAGGCTTCCAGGGCAGTAGGGAAAATCCGAGCTGTGATAATGAAATACATATCGCGCTGGGGGCCAGCGAAATTCTTGCTCTCCCCAGATAAGGGGGGTAAGAGTCCGCAGGAGAAATGGATTCGGGGCCATCGACATTCTTTATTTCTCCGGCAGATCCTAACTGATTTCTAGGTGAGGGGATCAAACAGGCCTGTCACCAAATCACAGAGTCGTCTCAAGTGTGTGCAGAGGGGACCCCATCCAGCCCCTGGACCACCAGCGCGTTTTATGATTTCTTTACACTACAAATATTTGGCAGTGCTGAAATCACCCAATAAAATCCACCTGGGGCTTCATCTGCAGCGTGGAGGCGCTCCCCCAGTGTGTGCTGGAGCTCGGCCCAAAGGAACCGCTGCTCATCTTATTCTCACAGCCCAGGAAAATGCGTCCCCTCTGAGTCTGCCTACCACCGCCTGTGAGCGAAGCGGAGGTCTCCGCTTGGTGTGTGCGGTTGTTGCTTTTGCTGTTAACGTGGCGACTGTTGTTTTCCATGCACACAGACGCAGACGCAGTCAGGATGAGTTGCCTGTGGGTGACAGCCAGGTGCCGTGAGCAGACTACCAGGCCAGTCCTGACCCTCCCCAGACAGAGTGAGTCCAAGCCAGCCACTGGGACGGAGGCCGGGCCTGCCACGTTGGGCAGCATGGGGTAGCCTCGTGGCCTGAGTCAGAGGACCACGACCCAGGTCGCCCCCTCAAGCCCATGGGCACCTTCCTGCCTGGAGAAGAGGGTGGGGGGGAAGAGGCGTGTCTAAGACAGGGACGGCAGCCACGGCTCGAGGGTCTGCCTGAAGAGGGGCCACGCGGGGTGAGCAAGACGAGGGGAGAGAAGCAGGAGGCAGCCGCAGTCGTGACTCCCCAAGGTACCCAGGGACTCCGGGCAGGTGGGCACCATTGTCAGCGCGGCCACCGTTTGTTTCTGGCCGCGGACTAAGATTGCAGCCCACGTGAAGACATTGACACACATCTGCATGCTCTTCCCTTCGGGTTAAAAGTTCTCAGAGAATACATGTGGGTTCCACTCACAGCCATGCAGCCTTCCTTGGAGAAGTTGGTACATCTGCCCTCTCCACAGATGAGAAAACAGAGGTGCAGAGAGAAGGAAGTGCGGTGGGAGGAATGAAGGCAGATTCCTCAGGCTGGGCCTGAGGCTCGGCCGTCCAGCACTGTCCAGTGTCCCCAAAGGAGGGCCTTCCAGGAGGCCAGGGGGATCTGGGCTGCTTGCTAAGCACCCGTCTCTAAAAGCCTCAATGTCAGAGGTTCGGGACTAAACCACGGGACTCAATGAGCAGTTTCCTCCACGAGCCCTCAAACGTCCAAAGCCTGGACCACATGACAAAGGAGGCAGTCCTGGCAGCGTCTACAGGACCATGAGTTCCATCCTCACCCGTCGGAGCCAGGCCTATGGACAGTACAGACTCCATGAATTCCAGGTCCCTCTTCCTAGGACAGGCAGCTCACCCTGGGCCCCAAGGAGTGAAACATGGAAACCAGCCCTGCTCACCATTAGACAGAGACGTCCCAAAAAGACACACACAGGTGGCAAAGCCAATGAAAACTAATGTTTCTCCAAAGGCCACGCCATGCTGTAAAGCAACGAAGAACCTGCCTTCCTTTCAGGGATGGGCTTGCCGATGATGTCCCCAGCTCTGCTTCTTCCCTCCTGTCTCAGCGATTGCCAAGAGGCCCGGTTATAGTCCCCATACGTGTTGGCATGAAATCCAGAGGAGACTGCCTTTTTTCCTGGTCCTGCCCCCTCCCTCCTGAGATGCCCGTGGCTCTCTGGGGGGTGTTCTCCCTTGCTGCAGCGAGTTAATAAACCTGACTTTGTCTGATGATTCTTGGTGGTGTTCTTGTTGGAGAGAGGAATGTGGGTGCAATAGCTGAGGCTGAGCCTCGCTTCTGACCACAGGGGCCTCTGCACACCCAGCTCCCATCAGGGATGATATGGATGCTCTGCTGCCATCAGCAACTGGATTCCAAGAGAGATCACAGGCCCAACCCATGGGATACTGACCCAAGTCCCAAAGCTTCTTCCCATTTCTCCTGGGGGCCACATGGCCTGTGGGCAGTCGGGGTTCCACAAGGAGAGAAGAGGAGGACACCCTGAGCTCTGAACTGCAGGACTCGCCTTTGTCATATTGTTGCTATTTTTTATTTTTACATTGAAAATAGCCTTGATGTTTTCTGATTTAAGAATAATAAATAGCGCAAAACATTCAAACTCTAGGAAAATAAGAAAACTAAAACTAATCTGAAATCCACTAACCTGCTAATCACCATGAACATTTTGGTGATTCATTTTTATATCCCTACTAGTGGCCCAGTGCATGAATTTGTGCACCCCCAGCCAAAGGCGGAATCGTGCGGCCCCGTGAGGAATCAGGCTTCCACCTCTCTGGTTCTAGGATGCATCACCTGAGAACCACCGCTGCTAAGTCACTGCAGTTCAGCAGCTCCTGCATTGAGCATCTTCCCCCTGGTGGTCAGTGCACATCATGTGTACCAGCTGGTCAGATGGTCACTTAGCCTTTTATATATATATAGATGTGACCATATATACATTTTCTATATGCATGGGAGGCCATACATGCTGGTGTTCTATAGAGTGTGCACTTTTTTCTCTTTTTTGTCTTATGCTCCACCTCCCCATCTTCAACATGCCCCCTGTGGGAAATCCACACTCCCTATTGTGCCTCCTCCCAGGCTGATCTCTGCCTGCTTTCTCCACCCAGTGATGGAGCTCGTTGAAAACCCTGGTCCTATGAAGGCCTAGATTTTGACAATGGACCCTGGGGACAGACAAAGACAAAGGTCCACATATGCAATGAAGGAGTCTCACATTGGAAATCCAAAGACTCTAACCCATAGATGCTGGATGTGGTGCTATAATTTTAAAGATTGTCAAAGTCAGTTGCTGGGCCGTAACTGAGTTCTGCTCAAAACACGTTGCAGGACAGCATGGGGCAGCCTCAGAGCATCCTCCTCCTCCCCCCCAGAGCTATGTTAGATACGGGGAAGGGTTCTGTGTGAATTTCTATACACTCATGGCTCCTTTAGGTGGTACTTCCAGTTGGTTCTCCGTGGGTGGCAGTAATTTGGGCAGGAAAGTACCCAACCAGGTCATTTCCAGCTTTCATGGCTCCACTCACCCCACATAAACATCTTCCCAGTTGCAAAGCACTCAACTCTACTAAAGGGAGTTTTTCTCTGCTCCCCACTCCCTCCCAGCAGTTCCTTCCTTCCTTGTCCAGTTATTTAAGATCTTGGTTCTCCTGCCCTTCACCCGAATGGATTCACTGTGTTCTGCATTGAACCCCTCACGCCTGTGCATACATGCCTCTCTTCACCATTTTGTATGACATCTTTAAGGCACCAAATAGGATAAATGGCCACTTCGTTAGTGCTGCTGCACACCCCAGCATGTGACAAAGATGGATGCCCTTTTAATCAACCTATCTCACACTGAGATGAATGAGATGGTAATCACTTGTTTAAAAAACAATTCATTGCATAAAAAAAGGAATATCCTATTTTGTGCAGCAAAAATATAGGATATGTACCCAACGTTTCAGAAGCATATTTATTGCATTAAACAGAGGGGGGCACATCTGGGTCCCTGTCTGTGTGTTTCTGCAGCCATGAGCTTGGGCCTCTGGTCTCTGGCCTTTTAAATCAGGACCAGGTTGCCTGCCACATACCTCTCTCCTGCCTGTCACTCATCAGTAGTGGGCCCTGGCAGGCCAGAGCTCCGCTGTAAAAACAGGTGCTGCAGAGTTCACCCAAAAGATTTTTTAAAAACCCAAAAACAAAAACTTTCCACTCCGGGCAGGCAAGCCTTACTTTTTCAAAGTGTTACTTAACAGAAGGCCTTGTAAAGCTCATAAAAGCCAGGAACATCTGGTAACCGGTGTCAGTTTTACACGTTCTCCAGCACAGGGTACATGCCTCTTGTTTCCACTGGTGTAACTCAAGGATGCTGGTGTGCCTCCGGGCACTCTGCCCATCCCAACTTTCATGGGATGGGCTCGAGCCAAAAGGTCTGTCTCCACCTTCCACCAGCCCAGCAATAGACAACAGACAACCTCAGAGCCCAAATCCAAGAGGCCAAGGGTGGGGAGTGCGGACTGGGCTGTGACAGGCACACACCGAGGGCTGGGAGCCTGGGGGAGGGGCACAGGCTCGGGTGCTACATGTGACTGGCAGGCTGACTTTAGGGGTGGCCTTTAAAATACCATGAGAACCCATGGTTTTAATATTCATTCATTTATGTGAGAAGTTAAACATACCTCCTGTCACCTGGGTTGGGTGCCAGGGGTTGGGGAGCAGTACTCAAAAACATTTAAAATCAACATGTCCTCTGGCAATGAGGCCCCTCAGTTGGTAAGTGAGGACCCCAAGGGGTCCACTGTGAGATTCTGACTTGGTTACCAGGAGGCCTCCTTCTTCCCAGCCTGCCTTCTTGCTGTGAGACTTACAACCCTAGGAACAGTCATCTGAAAAAAAATCAGAGGGCCATCTAAATGTTGGGTCTCTAAGCAAACACCCCAGAAAGCAAACCCATACACACTCACACGTCCCTTTGCGATGCAGTGCATTCAGGGCCCAGGATTGTCCCACTTTCCAAATCTCAGAAGACGGGGCACAGTGCAAGCACCCAGGAGCAAGCTGCAGGCTCCAGGCCGGCCGCAGACTGACCATGTGTTCTAGGGCAGGTCCCTCCCTCGAGCCTCAGTGTCTTCATCTGAGAAATTGCTCTCTCTTTCTCATGGGATTGACGTGAAAAGCACAGAACTTCTGAATGCGGTCTGCCAGACATTCCACACACGTTCCTTACAGCGACTCACGTATGCTTGCTGCCTCCTTTGTCTTTTCTGTAGTTTCACTAATAAACCCAGTCTGGCTAATGAAGTAACGGAAAGTCTGCTGAGAGTTTCTGGGAAAGAAATTTTGCTGCTGACGAAATACCCTTGTGTCAGAGCAAAGAGCTCCCTGGTCGCCCTCCTTCCCTGGGCATCCTGTCTTTGGGATGGGAGCCACGGCAGCCATTCTGTAATCACTAGGCGATAAGTCCAAAAGTGAAGGGTTCATATGTGGAGGGCGGCAGGGAGGCGGCACAGAAAGGCCTGGATCCCTGACCATGTCACTGAACCAATGCCAACCTGCTTTTGGACTTGTTGGTATGTGAAAAGCATAAGTAAATCCTATTTACGTAAGCCATTGTTCTCATAGAACCTTGTATTTTTCTCTGATGAACTGATCACAGTTGTAATTACCTTTAACTGTTTAATTATTAGTGTAACTCTCTGTTTCATGTGTCCATTCCCAACTAGATTTTAAGTTCTATGAGGGCAGGAGCCACATCTCTCTGGTTCACCATGGAATCTCCAGCTCCAAGGACAGTGCCCAGCATGTAGTAGATGCTCAGTAAATAGTGGTTGGTTAAATGAACAGCTCTTGCTCTGAATGGATGACACTGGTTACTTCAATTCTTATTCACAGGAGCACTAATAGGGTGATCACTAAAATTAGCGTTTATGTTCTAGCAACATGGAGTGGCCTCTCTACCATTTTACTAACTGGAGTCAAATTTTCCAGGTCAGTAGAGCTGCCTCCCTCATGGAGAATAATGCCCAACACGGACCCATTAGAAGACCTCAGTCAGCCCTGTTGAACAGAATGTGCAGCCTCCGATAACTGAGAGCTGTTTCCAATAAGATAGATACATGCATTCTGCATTTGAAAGGCAATTTGAATCCTTTCTCCTGACAGTGAGCCTCAAGCCCAGCTTTGAGAAAACACCTCCAGAAGCAATATACCCCCTACAGTTTCCTGATTTTTGCTTCAAGAAGAAGGAAAGGCATTTTCTTAGTGAAAACCTCCTTCCTCCTTGCCTCTCCCGGGGCTGTGTTTGACCACTTGTAGTCTCAATCGGAACTAGCAACCCAAAAGCAGTCCCAGGAAAGAGAAGGAAAAAGGATCACACCACCCACCCGGATCAGGAGTTTACAAAGTAGTTTCCCGTGGTTGGCTGCGAACACAGAGTGGAGGGTGGTCTCTCTGGCCATCGCCTGTGCCTCATTCTCCCTGTGCGAAGGGGTGTATATTACCTTCTCCCTCTGTTAAATGCCAACGCACAGACCCCTGGAAGAGGTCCATCGGCAGTCCGAAGACAGGCTCTCCCACAGAAGGCAGGAGGATCTGAGTTTCAGCTTCCTGTCTCCATTCACAATGTACTTCCAAACCGAGGGAGACAGGCTCCCTTGGGGCCAGCAAGCACAGCGGTCAAGAACCAGGCTTCCAGACCTGGGAACTCTGCCACCTCCTGGTTATATAATCCTGGCATGTCACCCGATCTCCATAAAACGCACTCTCTGCATTGCTAAAGTTTGGAAATCGGTGAGATAACCCATGTAAAGGGCAAGCTTGCCACAGGGTAAGCTTCAAAAAACCCAGATATTTTTAAAATATTTTTTATTGATTTTAGAGAGAGGAAGGGAGAGGGAGAGGGAGATAGAAACATCAATGAGGAGAGAATCATTGATCATATGCCTCCCACACACCCCGCACTGGGGATCGAGCCCGCAACCCGAGCACATGCCCTGCCGGGGAATCAAACTGTGACCTCCGGGTTCATAAGTTAATGCTCAACCACTGAGCCATGCAGCTGGGCAAGCCAGGATTTTTATCCAGGCTCCACCAGATTCACGCTTACCCCTCAGACCACACTCCAGGAGTTGCTAAAGGACCTGAGAGGCTTTCCCTCTGCATGCGCCCGCTCCCCCAGCCCTCGCTGGTCCTGCCTGTGTTGTTTCCAAGTCCACTGGACAACCCCAGCCTCGTTCTCTAAACTCAGCTCTTCTCACTTGAGAGACGCCTTCTACTGGGTTTAAGTTGTGGAGCCCAGCACCCGGCCACCTCAGCCACTGCCTCCGTTATCCTGAACTCTGTTCCCAATCTCTGCCAGGCACGTACCTCCTCTCAGCTTGTTTACAACCTCTGAAAATCAGGGATAATGATTTCTGCTTTGCAGAATTGTGATAATGGTGAAAATTTAAATATTTGTAAAGTGCCAGGCACATACTAGGCACTGAAATTGTACTTCATATTGCTCATAATATGATGATGATGATGATGATGATGGATGATGATGATGATGATGATGATGATGATTCAAAGTCCAGGTTGGCATATACCTAAACCAAGCAACCAACAAATCTGGAGAAAGGACAAAAATGTTTTTTTCTTTTCTGAAAGCTGAGATGCACCTTGGCAGTTGGCTGGGTGCAGAAAGGGAGCCAGCCAGCCACCCCACGTGCTGCTGCTTCCCGGGAAGTTTCACCTGAAGGCACAGCCCTGCTGGGGTGGGTCCGGGAACGCTGGGCACATCACTGGCACCACCACACACATAGAGAAGAATGTGTGGGTGCCAATACAGATATCGATTGGGGCTAAGAATCAGATGTACCTACCAAGCTTTCATTTTAGAAGGATTTCTATCTGTCCTGCCATCTCTCTCCCTCTCTCTCTCCCTCTCTCTCTCTCTCTGTCTTTCTCTCTCAATATTCTGGACTCCTGAAAATAGAGGTTTATTATGGAAATGCTGACAGACCCTTAAATAGGGCACTGTATTTGCAACACTGTAATTATACCTCCATTGAAAAGCTCCAAAGAAAACATGATTTCCTTGTGCAAATAAATCATGCCTGGCTTTAAAGGCCCCGATTTAAATCATCTGAACCATAAAGAGCTATCATCTTCCATATATAAGTGAATTATAAATAAGGATGACTTGAAAAAACAACAACTAGGCTTATACCAGAGAAACATACATGGACTTTGATGGTATTCATCACACTGGACCCGCATCTCACGGCCATCCTTTTGCACAAGTAGGGACGAGATTAGCCTTATTGCAGTGTTAATTTGATTGGCCTAGAAATTGCCCCTGAATAAGTAAGCAATCTATATCTCAGGATTCAGGTCTCTCTCTTCCTCTCTCTCTCTCCCTTCCCATTGTCCCACCCTTCTCCTCCTACCCCCACCACTCCAGCCCCACCTCTAAATTTGCTCTGTGGCATTCTCCAGAAAATGATCAAAAGTTAGACCCAGCAAATAACCATGTCAAGGCAGTACAGTAGCTCAGATGTGTGCAGTGAGGACAGACTGCCACACATCCATGTCACTCCATGCTCCGGACACACATCTCATTGCAGACCTGAGGCCACCAGCCCTCAGAGCTGCACCGTGACAAGCAGCGTGTGTCTGACACACAGCATGTCTGCAGCCTCGGCAAAGCTCAGCCCAGGTTTCACAGGGCTGCACGGAGCGCTGGATGAGGGGCCCTTATGCGAAGGGGGGCAGCTCCCAGCAGCAATCAGAGAAGCAGAACGCGGTATTGAAGGGCGGGCTTCTTTTTCCATCCAGATTGTGGTTTGCTTGTTTTCAAACAGTTATTGATACTTCCAAATGGCACTCACTAAATGACAGGTTTCCTCTGGATGATTATCGAAAATGAAACTAGCAGGGTTGAGGCTGTAAATCTTTCTCTTAATCGCCAAAGACAATCTGCATTACAACAATATGGACCTATGTGTGGTTACACATATTTATATCCACAAAAATGGAAAAGCTTATATGACATTCATTGTTTCAACGACATGACTATGTGTAGCTATTTCCCACAGATGTAATTTTCACATTTGGGGGTAGGTTCACTCCTACGTGGCCTTCCAAATTACAAGTGAGAGATTAGGTTATGTTCCTTCTGATTTTCTTATCCAAATCTATCTTATTATATTCTCATTCTTTGAAAATTGGGTAACAGAGTTACCTAAATCTGTATATAACCCTAGTAAGCTGAGGGTCCCTGTAACCCAGGCTTGGTGCAGTGGTGTAGTAAAAGCAATGCAACAGAAAAAAAAAATAATGTAATTGAAAAGAATTTAAATCATTCTTTGGTTCTTTTTAGAAAACACCAAATTGGGGCAGAGGGCAGATATTTAATATGACAAAACAACTTCTAACCCTCATTACAAACTGAATCCTGTCCCTCCCAAATGCGCATGCTAAAGGACTAGCCCCAGAGTGGCTACACAGGCAGGTCTTGTTTTATTGCACTTCTCTTTATTGTGCTTTGCAAATATTGTATTATTATCATTATTATTTGGCAAATTGAAGGTAAGACCCTCTACCAGCAAAAAAAGATTATGACTTGCTGAAGGCTCAGAGGATGGTAAACATGTTTTAGCAATGAAGTATTTTTTAATTAAGGTATATATTTTTTCAGACATAAAACTATTGCACACGTAATAGACTACAATATAGTGTAAACATAACTTTTATGTGCACTGGGAAACCAAGCAAAATGTGTGTGATTCGCTTTACTGCCATATTCACTTTATTGTGGTGGTTTGGAACCAAACCCACCATATCTCTGAGGTATGCCTGTATTTGGAGATGGGGCCTCTAAAAAGCAATTAAGTTTAAATAAGGTCATAGGTTGGGCCCTAACCCAATATGACTGGTGTCCTTATACGAAGAGATGAGACACTAGGGATGCAGGCACACAGAGGCCATGTGAGGACATGGCAAGAAGATGGCCACTGAGCCAAGGAGAGAGGCCTCGGGAGATACCAAACCTTCCAACACTTTGGTAGTGGCCTTCCAGCCTCCAGAAGTGTGATAAACTAAATTGTGTTTGTTTAAAAGCCACCCAGTCTGTGGCATTTTGTTATGACAGCCCTAGCAAACTAATACACCCCTCTTTAGATATCTTTTGTCCTTATTCTCCCCACTTATCAGTGTCTCCACCCCCCCCCCAAAAAAAATCTATGTATTCCTTTTCCGTCTATGGCCCTCAAACTCTCCCGAATGCCCTGTTTGCATTTCTCTGCTCCCACTCCCCTCTGTGGCTCTTTACGATGGATGTCTATTGGGCCTGCCTGGCTGCTCTAGCCATTTATTTGTCTTTCCCTTTTCTCATCTTATCCCGCCCAATATCAGAGATTCCAGAAATTTAAAAGCCTTCCTCCAAGAGATAGATGGAGAGAGAGGCCACAGGATTGTTGCAATCTGCTGTCCTTGTTTCATATTCAAGATTATAACATAGAAGCAACTGGGACAAAACCAAAAGGGATGAAGGTCAAATAGACAGAATGCAAACAGCAGCCCTGCTTACGTGATGTCAAAAGTTTAGTAGCAAAGTATTCTTTCTCATCATTAAAAAATAAGAGAATCCAAATGTTTGACTAATATGTTTGTCATACCAAGAAGATTGACTGCAAGCTTCGACACCCTGTCCACCAGGCCAGCAATGGTTGTGAAGGCACCCTGGTGGGAATGAGTGCACTCAGGTCTCCTCACCAGCTCCTCCCAGGGGAAAGCAGAAGCCCGCCCGGCTCTTTCAGCCTCCCTAACGAGAGAGAAATGAGAGAGGAAGAAAGGAACTGGAAATGCTCGGTAGAACTAGGACAATTTTAAACGCTCCAATGGAGTCTGATTTTGTTTGGGAATGGGCTTGTTTACAACTGACAACCAAAATATTTAGAAATGTAATGGGGAGAAAAGGTCATCACCAACTCCAGCAAATTCTACTATTAGTCAGCAAAGTGCCTGGAAGTCTGGATTCAGGCATCTGTGTGCAATTATGACAGCATTCCCAATGTACTCTTCACCTTCAAAGCCCTTTCCCCGGCATTAACTAATGAGTCCTCACAGCACACTGCCGGGAAGGTGGGACTAGGTCTGTCTTGGAGAGAGAGGCCGGGGTGGCCCAAGGAGGACTTCACTTTCCCAGGCCTGAGAGAGAGGCTAAGATACACATCCTTGGCCAACTCTGGTCAGCTAAGGCTCGCCCAGCTCTGCAAAGACTTCAGACTAACTGCCTCCCCTGGGTGAAGGAGCCATCCAGAGAGGAGGCCACCAGCTATGGCTGCCGCTCCCTAAGAAATGAAAGACACAGCTCCTTTCCCATGGATGACGCAAGCTCAGTTCAGCAACGTGCACTGACTTTATCCAATGTCGACTGGGATTCCCAGAATGTCCTTCCCTCTATGGTTCCAGCGTAGGGCTGACCTCAAGGGAACTTGGAGTGGGATTTGGGAAGTGAAAGCCAAGCAGCCTCCATTATACTGGGGAGATGGAGGGCTCTGAGCACCTCCGTGCCTTGCACCTGGCCTAGTCCTCTAGCCCACCTGCTGGAGGGGAGCAGAGCTGGGCCTGAAACTCTTGCAGATCCTGCGGTATCTCCTCCTTCAGCTCCTCTGAGCCCTGGGCCAGGCACGCATGCAGTTCCATAAGGAAGGGCACCTGTTTCTGCATATCATTAGGTGAAAGGTGATGAGTGGCACACACAGGTTCCCATGTGTTCTCATGAGCTTCTTAAAGGTGTGCTCTAATTTATCCTGGCTCCCCACCACTTCACACCTACACTCTTCTGCCCAATTAGCAACACTGACCTGCAGTGACTTCAGGCCCACCACCAGACACAGAGGCAAGAGCCTTCCATAAGCTTCTTCACCAGCTCCCACAAATGTCTACGGTATAATATCTACAGAAAATCTCTTATTTACCTCATCACTCATAGTGGTTTGGCTTCCTTGATCAAACCCTACCTGACACAGAGCACTTGACTACTTATGTGATCATAGGACCTCCCAACAAAATGGGCCCCAACCAGGACTCTCATCCCCTGGAAGCCTACCAGGCAAGTAAGACGGCTTCCACAATCTGGATGGGCTGCCAGTTGTCCCCATTTTTCTCCTGTGGGTTTGCTTAACCACATTCCCAGTGAACCAGGAGTCAGAAGACCTGTCAGTCTGGAGTCTAACCCAAGAGCACATTTCAGTCCTATCTTCTCCCTGGTACTTGCTCCCATCCCACTGGTGGGAGCAGATGAACATACAAAGACTGTGCAACACAGGGCACCAGCCTGTGCATACAGGACAAGTGTTTGTTTAGAGGAGCTATCTTAAAGGGGCTCCACCCACGTAAATTTCCGTCTCACGTGTGAGCCAGGTTTAGGGATAGAGTGGCTTCACTAAGCAGTTTAGATACTAGTATTTTCCAAGGAAGGCTCAATATGGAAGAAAGAGAGAAATGATTCAGCACAACCCTCCCAAGGGACCACCATTCATCTAAGGGGAGTGCAGCCATACCCCCTCAAACTCACACCATAAGGACTGTTGGTGGAGTCTATGGCTGACTGGCTGGATGCTGCACTGGTCATTTGCCCATTTGCTCTTAGATCCAGTTCCCACCATTTTCTGTATTTAAAAGGGATGACCCCAGAAAACTACCAAGACTTCCTTGCCCACTGCTTCCTGCTTGGTTTGGCCAATGAGAAACACAGGCAAAAAATTGGAGAATGGGCGGGAAAGAGAAGCCAGTGTTCACTGCTGCCCCATCCTGTACATGGGGCTAAGTCTTCTCCAACCAACACAACACTAACTGGACTTCCCTAGAACCAGATTCCAACAGGTAGCTCAGGCTGTTGGGCTCGGGTAATACCTCTGTTCCTCCAGTCCTAGTAGGAGTGATGGCTTTCTGCAACTGTTAATCTTGGGGTTGCCTTCTAAAAACCTTTGTAACTCATGCCCTATATTAAATTTCTTCTAATAAATCACTCCACATGGGTTTTGTTTTTTTCTTGCAAGACTCTGGCTGATACAGATACTTTCAACCCTGGAGATTAGAATTTGCCAAAACCAACTTCCTTCCAAGATTTCTAAGCTCCCTGGGCTACCATCATTTTTTGAAATTACTTGTAGACAACAATACACAAAGTGTTGCAGAAGAGGAAAGTTGAATGATAACTCTGCACCTAGCCTTTGGAGGTTGGGGGTAGTGGGGTACAAATTAATTCAAGTCTTCCTACTAACCCAGCAAGAGCAGACATGTTCTAGAGAAGTTTCTCAAGTGGTAGCAATCAGTTTCCACTCATAGTGATGGGTTTTCACACTGTCTTACCCCAACTTCACATCTTCTATATATTCACCAGCACATGATCTGCTAGATCCTGGAAATATATGATGAACAAAAATGCTCCTGACATCAAGGAACTTCCAGTCTAGCAGTCAAGTGTGATCATGTGATCCTATTCTAGGATCAGCCCTTGCCATTAGAACATAGGGAAGTTAACTGGCCCCACTGGCATGAATCTGAGGTACTGGCTTAGAATGGCCTGCTGCAATCAAACCAGCCAGATAAATTAATCATATACTACAACCTTTGAAGTCACTTGGGTAGAGACATTCATAAACATAAAGGCAGGCTCTTCAGGTTCATCCTGACAGCATTACTCATCACTAAGATCATTCAGATAGGGAGGGCAGTGACATGTACCCCCAGGGAAGAGATGGTATTCCCCCTCTCAAAGTTCAGAGCCCAGTCTCTTCCAGGGTTGGACATTCTGGATCGTTCATTTCACTGCACTCTGTGCTCTGAATCTACTAAACCTTTAAGGATTGCCTTATCCTACATGTTCAAAACACCTTATCTTCTCTCTTCCTCTGTCTCCAAGCCAGACACTGACCCTGTTGCTCTTCGGTTTCCTTCAGACCATGATTTTTCCACCTCTTCCTTCTTAATCAGCTGTGTACTTTTGCTCAGCACCTGGTAGGTTCTGATGAATTGAAGGCCCTCAATAAGTGTCTTCTTGTTGAATGAATGATCCTATGGATGCACAACTGATCAGCAACCACTGACGTGTTAGCAAGCTGTCTACAAAGCACTGGTATAGAAATCTTACTTTAAATGTAGTAACACATCCACTTTTGATCATCATTGGGGCTGTATGCCAGAAATAAGCCCTACAAGGAGTAATGCTGAAACCCCCTCTCTGGGCACAGACCAGGACCAGGGTATGCAGCGGCAGGCTGGCTGCTGTGACCAGACCTGCAAAACTGGTTCTGTCCTAAGATTCAACTAATTCTAGAAAATCAAGATTTCTTAGGAAATATTTAAAGCATTCACTTCCCAGAGTGCCCCCATGAAGTTGGCTCAGTATGGATCCAATATTTTAAAATCTTCCACTGGCATTTCCAGTTGCATAACATGTAGATCACAACAGACTACAGGCAGACATCTCCTTCATTTTCCTTTGCCAAAGGAGCCTGCAAACCCAACACCCACAGACAAAGCCCTCAGCAGAGTATAAGTTAGAGACCACAAGAAAGTGTCTGTTCATAGCTATAAGACTCTCCCTTTTCTCAGACCTCAAACCTTGCTCTCTAGCTCATTAAAAATAGACAGTAGACTCCCCTGAGGCCCAGATTTGTGCCAGACTAATAGAACAATCAGGAAGCCAGAAGTGACTCAGCTCCTACTTTAGAATCAGGGTGACTTTTCTACCAACCTGTGCTGTTGTTCTGAGGTGCCCAACTATCAGTGTTCCTGACCCTGCTTGTCCTGACCTCCAAGTCATGTTTGTCCTGTTCTGCCCTGACTAATCCCCTGGCTGGGGTTCAGTCTTGCCTTTGACCTCTGAGAGCATAAAGCTCATCACTCTTGGCCTGCAGACCCGTAGTCTCAACTCCTGTTCCACCTCTGCATGTCCAGTCCTGACAAAAGCCACCCACACCACCTAGCTGCCAGTAACTCTCCCCATGGGGGTCAGAGGTGGAAAAAGAACAAAACATTAACCAATAAAAACCCTGGCTGAAGATGACATGGTAGATTTGCAATGACTTGGATGCCATGCGGAATTAATACGGAATGTCTTATTCCATAAGATGAAATCACAGCGCCCAAAACAAGCTAAAGGATGGCCTCCAACTGTCCCCCCACCTTGCTGAGACAGGGTGGCAAAGGTTTGCCCTCTCTTTGCCTCCTAGGCAGGAAGTCTTCTATGGCTCTTGCATTCCATCCAAAAGACAAAAGAGGGGGTGGATTTCTCTGAACCCTCGCCAGGTCACATTGAGGTGGGTGTTGGGTCTTTTGAAACCGTCAGAATGAGTATGCTTCTGATTATGGGGTTCCCAAGACTCTGAGCCAGCCTTCTTTTTTAAAGCACATACATTTTCTTTCTGGACCAGAGCCATGTTGCTCTGGCTCTGTTAATCCCCCCCAGTAGTCACAGTGCTTCCTAGGGCATCCAGGGAGTTGCTTGTTTTAGGGAAATCCTGTTAGTTTGAACTCTGTTCAAGAATGTGCCCAGTGTGCTTCAGCCCAAGAGCAAAGTGAATTTTGCTTGGAGAGTTAAAAGCACTTGGGTAGTTGGGGGTGGGGCCAGAGATCATACGTGTGAATCTGAGGGGTCAGTTAGCTCAGCCCTGCAGCGCTGGAACCTATGATCTTGGAGATGAGCTAGCCCCTGGGAGATTCTCAGGATGACCATAATGGAAGGGTCGGTTAATATTGATGTGGTGTGGGCAACGTGAAGTGGGTTGTCCTCCACTCTTGTTCTAAGACCTTCCTCTCCCACTAGCTTCTATCGTCCCTCTCTGTGAATGAGAGGCCCGGGAATTCTCAAGGCAATGTCTTTGCTGATAGGGAAGTATGTTGCCCTTCCCAGAGTTTTACCTCTTTTCTGACCCATCAAAACTTGTCTGTCTTGTGTCTCTCTGCTGATAATAAGAGAGGACGATAATCCTCGTTAATGTGTTTTCCAGGGCAACCCTTAAAAAAGTAACTAGAGAAGGTCATTTCCTATGTGATTGGAATGTAAAAGTGCCAGTTGTTTGCTTCCCTCGGCCCAAGAATTCTTCACCTCTGAGTCAAGGCCACTTAGAGGTTCACTATGCTGTACGGTAAAAAGCAAACCGAAGAGGCAGCAGTAATACAATGGGCAGAACATGCCACTGGGAATCAGGGACTTCTATCTCCCTCCTGACTCTACCATTCTCTGGTGATGTGACCCTAGGCAGTCATTTCACCAGTAGTTCACAAAGGTCCTAGGCAATAATGGCAATTTACTGATTCAATAATGCTACACCGACCGAGGACTATCTGTAGAAGGGACTCTCTAAATATTTGGTGAACAGATGTGTTCCTGCCATAAATTGTCCTGCAGAACAGTTAAGATCTTATTATCACTTATACTTGTACATTCATCGGATTCTTTCCCAATATTGAGTTTTGCTTAGGGGAGGGGGGAGAAAATAGAGAAAAGGAGAGAGATGCTCAACCACCCCCAGTAGGGGGCGTGCAGGAGGCAGCCAGCCGATCAATGATTCTCTCATCATTGATGTTTCTATCTCTCTCTCCCTCTCTCTTCCTCTCTGAAATCAATAAAAAATATATATTTTTTAAAAATGAGGCAGAACATGAAACATGCCATCAAGGAAAGAGAAAAAAGACAGAAAGGAAAAGCCAAGGCCGTGGCGCTGAGGTGAAAATGAGCCTCCTTCACAATTGTGCTCAAATGCTCTTCCCGTTCTCATAACCTGGTAAAAAATATACCACAGGGCACGTGGCCCAGCAGGGAAGCAAGCTGATAGGACTACTCTGAATTCGAATCCAGTCTCTACCTCTCATTTTACAGAAGTAAGCCTTTCTATGCCTTAACTTCCTCCCTGTACAAGGAGGCTAACATTAGTACCTATCTCAATGGGGTGCTTTGGGGACTAAAAGAACTAAAGCAAGTTAAGCTCTGCCCTGGTACTGCATGCTAAGCCTTCCCAGCTAGAGACTCACTATGTGCAGCCTGTTGCTCGTGTCAGGGAGGAACACGGATGATCTGCACTCCAGGGCAGGCACCTAGAGGGGGAAATGTTTTTTTAAGTGGGAAGACAAGAGTACGGAGGGTTGCCAAGGCCTCTTGAGTGGCACCATGTAAGATGGGAAAATGAGCTCAGCTCGATGGACTACATTAAAGACATGCATGAGACCTATTTATAAACCCCAAGTAATCCACGGGCGCCAGGTTACCAATGCTCTGCACGCATCCCCTGCTAAAGGTCAGACTCATAGCTGGGACTCACCCCTGCCGGTGAGATGCCACCTCTATACTGCTGCATTCTGAAATTGGATGGTTCTTGACCAATGAGTTGTTCTTTTAGTTGAGAATGGATAGAGCAAAGCTCTTCACAAGTTAAATTGCCATCTAGAGATAAGGTCAGTTGAGGCCTGGGGAGACCACCGTGCTCAGAGGGAATCAGGATGGGATGGGTGCGGGTGCTCTCTTCCCAAACTACCATTTGGGATTCTCATCACCAAAGACAAGGATGTGAACTCACAGCTAGAGCCACTTCGTGAGCTCCTAGGGCATAAAGAAGTTTCAGTGTCTTTGACACTCAACAAAAGTTTTTTGTTTGTTTTTTAATATGCCATCGAATTCTTTTCTGAAGAACTAATCAAATAAAATCCAAAGTCCTGACCATGGCTTCAATGCTCCACATGATCGAGTCCCTTCTTTGTCCTCCTCTCCCATCACTCTTGTCCTGGCTCGTCCCCAATCATGACCAAGCTCACTCCTTTAACTTGCTGCATCCTGTTTTTGGAAAATTCTTCACAGAGAGGCTCCATCACTTCATGTAGGTCTCAATCCAAATGTTACCTTAGCCGCAAACTCTCCCTGACCATGCACTTCACAAAGGCACTACTAACCATCTTTCCCCCTTTCTCTGCACTATTTTTATTGATAGTACTTAGCACCACTTTACATACTGATTTGAGAGTGGGCATTTACAAAATGTTCTGCTTACCATCTGAGTATCCATAGGCAGTGCCTGGCAGGCACTCCATAACTATTTCCCATCCACACAGACAACAATGTGTGAATTTGCTGGGTGGATGAATGAATGGATGAATGAATGTGCAGTAAGGTGGCAGAACCTTTAAGGGATTCTTAGAGAATGCTGCATGATTGCCATCCTGTGAGTTTTATTTCATAAAAAAGAGCATAAAATAGGAGATTTGGCCATCATTGCAATCCATTGATATTTTTAGTTAGTCCTGAAAATCTGAATTTCTCTTACAACTCATTTTAGAAGAGCCCTGGCTCAGGCTGAGGAGGGTGAAATTTAATCCTGATTCAATCTCTTCCAAGTACATGATCTTGGACAAGACTCATGACATCCCTGAACCTGAATTTCCTCGTTAAAGTAGAGCTAGAGATAACATCTTCAAGGGTGTGGGTGGTGGGCATTAAATGAGATGCTATATGCAAAAGCTCTCGCACCTGTAAAGTGAGATGTACATGGAGTGTAGGTGCTATATTATAAAACATGGAATGTGGCATTCTTTTAAAAATTTGACGTTCAATAAATTGGTGAGATGAAGGGGCTACACTTAGGACTATCGCTAGAAGAGTGTTTTTGTAACTATGGATCTTCACTCATTAGTGGGTCATGAAATCAATTTGATAGATTAAAATAAAAACTTTATGCAATAAAAGAAAAAAGAATCAAACATATGATATTTTTGTAATACTCAAATTTTCATTTTGTGGATGTGTTTGTAATGTCACAATATAAAACAAAATTTTCACTGTGGTCACTATTAAAAGCATTGAAAATGACTGAATTGGAAGAATCTAATATGGCCCTGATTTTCATGATCAAGTCCTCTATAGAGTGGAAGCTATGAGAAAAAGAACAACAACAATAATTATTATTGTTACTATCTCATGTGATCCTCAAAATAACCCTGTAAGGTAATTATTGTGCTATCCTGACTTTTCAAAGGCTGAATGTAAGTCACACTGCAAACAGGTGGGAGAGCCTGGTTCCATCCCAGTTGGTGTTCTTGATTTCTCTGTGTGCTCCAGATCCTACGGGCCTAGACCCAGGCTCCCTGCCTCGCCTCCTAGGGGCTGAGGGAGGTGGAAGCTAAGGAAATGAGGAGTCAATACTGACACTGAGGCTTCAGTCCTGAGTGGCTGAGAGAACGCTGGTACAGATGTGTAGCATGGGTACCTACGCAGAGGGAAGTAATTTGTGCAGTAGGGAAGTGGGGGAGAAAAAACAGCATTTAAAGTGATGGGGGGACACCCAAGTGACTAATTTTCTAATCAAAAGAGAACTACAAACCCCTGGAAGAGATCGCTGGGGTTTAAGCTGGCACATCTTTGGATCAGAACCAGCACCTGCCCTCTTCTGCAAAGGACACTCCCTAGTCCCTAGAAAGTAAGTGAAGCTTGTGAACAGGGCACCTGCCCTCTCATGGGGCCAGTGTCCTCGTGACACATTTGGGTAGTGAGGGGCCTTCAGCCCTTCCCGGGGTGCACGCCTCCGTACCCCTCCTCCATGCAGAGGCCAAGGGACATGTTAAAGAGTCGCTTCCTGTTCTGCAGCTTCAGGGCCTCTCAAAGCTCTCTAACTCTGTCCTCCTTCAGGTGAGAAGCATTCAGGGGTCACAGAAGCTCTCACTTACCTCTGTGATCAGCTCTTCTATGTATCCCACCCAATCAAAAGAGAACTACAAACCCCTGGAAGAGATTGCTGGGCTTTGGGCTGGCACATCTTTGCATCAGAACCAGCACCTGCCCCCTTTTGCAAAGGACACTTCCTAGTCCCTAGAAGGTAAGTGAAGCTTGTGAACAGGGCACCTGCCCTCTCATGGGGCCAGTGTCCTCGTGACACATTTGGGTAGTGAGGGGCCTTCAGCCCTTCCCGGGGTGCACGCCTCCGTACCCCTCCTCCATGCAGAGGCCAAGGCGTGCTAAAGGGACATGTTAAAGAGTCGCTTCCTGTTCTGCAGCTTCAGGGCCTCTCAAAGCTCTCTAACTCTGTCCTCCTTCAGGTGAGAAGCATTCAGGGGTCACAGAAGCTCTCACTTACCTCTGTGATCAGCTCTTCTATGTATCCCACCCACATCTCTCTTGCTATGGCATGAGCTGAGGTGCTTTCAGAAGATGGGCCAGTCAGAGAAAGATAAATACCATATGATCTCACTTATATGTGGAATCTAATGAACAAAATAAACTGACAAGACAAACTAGGTCCAGAGGCACGCATGCATGGAATAGAATGACAGATCTCACAGGGAAGCGGGTGGGAGGCTAGAAGAGATTAGCCGAAGAACATATAGGCAGATATGCACAGCCCATGGGCACAGACAACAACGTGGTGAAGGAAGTGGGGGATGGGGTTGGGGGGGCAAAGGGAGAAAATGAGGGACATCTGTAATAGTGTCAACAATAAAAAATAAAGATGTGGCCTTCTGAAAAAATGCCAACCAAGAGCACCCATAACTGCTAAGCATCCAAACTGCAAGTCAGCCTCATGCCAGAAGCAAAAATTCAGGGTCAGGTATCAATAAAGAGTCAACAACATGCCACAGACACATTTTTAAAAAATTACTGCAACAACGCATGTGTGAAGTGACTTAAGCTGCTGGATGATTCCGACTTCTCCTCAGCACAGGTAACCCCCAGAGGTGAGGAAGATAGCCAGTGATTGAGACTGTGGGATCTGGGGTCAGAAAAAGAAGCAACAACAAAACAGTAACAAAATATATAAAGGGCTGAGCTGTTAGCCTAAGCCAGCGGTCGGCAAACTCATTAGTCAGCAGAGCCAAATATCAACAGTACAACGACTGAAATTTCTTTTGAGAGCCAAATTTTTTAAACTTAAACTATATAGGTAGGTACATTGTTATTAACCTAATTAGGGTACTCCTAAGGCTTAGGAAGAGCTGCACTCAAGGGGCCAAAGAGCCACAAGTGGCTCTCGAGCTGCAGTTTGCTGACCACGGGCCTAAACCATTCCATAACATTTAGGATTAGTCTGCATGGTAGGCTGAATGACAGTCTCTCTAAACATCAGCATGTATGTCCTGGTTTCCAAAACCTGTGAATGTTAAATTTTATGGGGGGAAATGACTTTGCAGATGTTAAATAGTTTTGAGATGGAGAGATGATCCTGGATTATCTGAATGGCTCCTAACTATAATAACAAGTGTCTTTATAAAGAGAGAGGCGGAAGGGGATTTGCCACACAGGGTAGAGAGGCAGCGATTAGAGAGATGAGGTTAAACAAGGAGTGTGGGCAGCCACCAGAAGCTGGAAGAGGCAAGGAGCAGGTCCTCCTGAGAGCTTCCGTGGAGGGCCTGGTCCTGCCTACACCTGGACTTCTGCCCAGTGACATTGATTTCAGACTTCTGGTCTCCAGAACTATGGCGAATAAGTGTCTGCTGTTTAAGCCACTAAACTGGTGATAATTCATTACAGCAGCCATTAGAAACTAACGCAGTGCAGAACACAAAAATGGCTGCATAGTAGACACTGAATAAATGTTGGTTTCTTGTTTGCACGCCTTTCTCCATCCTCTCCTTCCTTCTTATGCTATTTTCTCGTCCTCCTTTGAAAAAATATCCAATCTGTAAGGCATAGATAAAGGAGCACAGACTTTGGATGCTCAGTACAAGTACCACCACTACTCATTAGCTGAGACATCTTAGGCTAGTCATGAACCTCCCTCAGTTTTCACATCTGCAAAATGGGGATAATGCCACCCACTATGTAGGGTTCGTGTGAAAAGCAAAGGAGGTAAGACACATCAATCTTAATGCCTTTTTGGTTTGCATCATGTACCTGTTTACCTTGCAAACTGAACTTTCCATATTGTCGGGAGTGGGGGGGGGGTGAAAAAATGAAAGATAGTAATAACAAAAAAATAACTATTTAAATAGCGCTGGTAATGAACTCTTTAAAAAGTGCTGGTATCATAGGCATTTGCCACAGAGAGCATATGGGATGAAGGATATGAATCTGCTGTTCCTTCTGCAGCCTCAGCCTCGGCTGCTTCTGCTGAACGCAAGTCCAACATTTAAAGACAAAGGTTTTCATAGAGCACAGTCCCTAAACACGCGCCCACTTCTTCATCTGGTACTCAACCAAGAAGCACCCACCGATATGACCCAACACTGAAGAAAGACCACCTGAATGCTTGCCAGCCCCCAGAAGGGGCCTTCCTATGGGATGGTCACCACTCATTTTAAGCATGCATGATGTGCACCTTATACGCAGGTGGGATGTGACTGCCCTACTGACTAGTCACTATAGCCTCCCACACAGGCAGGCACTTGGCTATCCGGCCCTTTCCTTTCATTCTCCCAGTGAAGCGACCCTCCCTGCGCTCCCGACTGCTACTGGCATTCTTATCTCCCGGCATGGCTGTAGTTCTGGGACAATTATCCTGCCTGAATCTCATCTTCATTACGTCATTTCAATGCAAAGCTGCAAAGAAGCCATCGGGGGCATAAAGACTCCCCAAAGTTGGGAAATGCACACCGCACTAAAAATCCGTGAGACCTATCCACTACCCTGTTTCTGCTGCTTGCTCTCAGTCATTGCCTCAAAAAATTCATCCATATTTATAGAACACTGGTCTTCCTTCAGCATCTCCCACTTCAAGCATGCTTTTTAAAATTGCGGCAGAACTTATTGCTAAGCAGCCACGTCTGCATCCAATAGCCCTTCGGGAGGTTATATGAAACAGATAAGCAGCTCTAGCGGAGTCATAACATAGCAAAAACCTAGTCATACCACTGAAAAATGAAAACCTGAAATTTACCCTTAAAAATGGGAGTCTCTCTGGAAGGGGAAAAAAAACGTCTCTGGCTTCTTTAAATATCCCCTGTATTTAATTTCACTGAAAACCACGCTGCTGGCCCCACTGTGCCTGCAGCCTTCTCATTACCTCCAGCAATTTACATTGCATCTTTTTTGAACTCTGAATTCCCGGACAGAGCTGTGTGTGGTGCGGCAAATTAGTGAATCATAAAAATTAGAGCTGGAAAGGCCTCTGGGGTCATAGGGTTATCCTCTGCCAATTCTAGATGGTTCTCCGTGGTTTTGTTCCTGAGTGCTTTGTTCAAACTGGTTTTAAGTCAACAGTACATCCCACAGGGAGGGGAGAAAAGAGCAACAACAACAAAAATGTCCCTTGCCCATCCATTTCCCTGGCCAGCCCAGCCCAGGAGAGGGAAGCCTGGGGCCACCGGGAAAGGAGCAATGAATCATGGGATATGAGGGCTGGAAGGGACTTCAGAGGGCAACTAGTGCAACATCAAATTTCACAAATAAGGAAAATGAGGTTCAGAGAGTTTACTGCACAATCCCACAAGGCTTATATGAGACCTGACATTGGAAGCAGGGCCTAGCACATCAAAGTTATGCGACAAATATCGGCTCCACTTGCTTTATTGGATCATCCTCTGCCTCGTGTTAGAGATGGTTGTAGGCACACATTAGGCTGTGGCTCGTAAACGCCTTGAAAGTAGAGCCTCGGTTTTATTTATTTATATGCCCCCACAGTGCCCAGATCAGGGCCTTGCACATAGAGGATGGCTCAGTGTTGGTCACATTGAATTAAGTTATCACAAAAATGGTCTTTCTTCCTTACACAAATCTCACTAGCTTGTATCCCTGGGTGTCCCTGTCCCCATGTTCCAGGCCTAGCAACAATGGGTGTGCATTACAGGAAGGTGGGTTTAGGGTCAACGTGGAAGCTTTCATATGGGCTCCACCTGAAATGGACAGGGCTGCCGTGGAAGTGTGTCAGGCAAAGCTGGACACTGGGAAAGAAGGCAGGGATCCGGGAATTCCATTTAGGTTTAGAATATTGACCTCTGAGGTCCCATCCCACCTCCAAGCTTTTAGAGTCTGTGATATAAAAGAGCTTTATTTGCAAATGCACATAAGGTTTCAACTAGTTGAATCCCTTAAAAGTCAAAGCCCTCTCAAGACAGATCCCCATGGTCTCTCACCCTTATAAATCAAAGACATC
>NW_006300048.1:4927840-4932628 GCF_000327345.1 Myotis davidii | reverse complement strand
CCCCAAACTTTCCTCCCAAATGCACCGCTTGATCTTGCTTAGAGACTTCAAAAGTTATCCTCTAATACACTCTTTAAAACCTCATTTAACATAGTCTAGCGTGGAATTGGTTCTGTGAGTTAGTTTGGCGGAGAGATGAAATCACATCAAATCCATATTCATTATAGACATCCCATATGTCATCTGCCAGTATGAATGGGGGCTCTCACGTGGGAGGGAGGGAACTTCAGCAGAAAAACTCCAGGCTTTACAGAGACCTGTCTGCTGCCTTCCTGTTTCGCCTCCTTTTAATTGATTCATCCCCAAATGCCAGGCAGCCAGGGGGACTCACTCAGCCTTCCCAGCCGAAACCCTTTCATGCTTAACGCCTCTTCCCAGCCAGTTATGCCTAACTTGGCCTTTGAAGATATGGTTTAACTCCTACGTGTTGTTTTTAAAATCAACTTATTTAAAACTGGGAGTGTCGTTGTAGAAAAATTAGAAAATGAAGGTAAAGCAAAAGAAAACCTCCCAGCTCCTGGAGAGAAGTGCTATGGATATCTAGTCTGTAATATTTCAAGCCTTCTTTCTCCCTCTTGGTTCTCAAGGGGAAAGAGGGTAGTTAGAGAATGACTTTTTATCACGGCTCCACCAAGAGTCAGCTGTAACTTCTAAGTCTTAACCTCACACTTTAACACTCGCTATAGTAAAGCCAAGAGTTGGGGGAATGGGAAAAGCTTACAGAAATGATGCAAACAAAAACATAATCCCCCTCCTAGAAGAGTCGGGGAGGGAGAAAGGACAGAAATGGCCTTTTGACCTAAATATTCAGACTTGCAGTCGTTATTATAATATCTACCGTTTACTGAACACTGAACCATGAGCCAGGCATCTTTCATCTCATTGAGTTGACATCTTCCAGAGCCTTCTGAGGGTGCACTGATAACGTTTTAACGACTTATAAATGTGGGGGAGCACCTGGACAAATGACTTGCAGCATTTTGCCATTTGCCCTGGTGTAAATACTCCTACCAACTTCAAGCTAAGACCCAGGCTGGGGAGAGACGCTCTGGGGCACAACATCCTAGCCTAGTGTCTTTCTACCATTGAAATATAATATGTGAGAGTCACAGGGCCAGGAGGCAGGAATAACAAGGAATCCTTTTGGGGTTATGGATACACTCATTAGCTTGATTGTGGTGATGGTTTCACGGGTGTATACATGTGTCAAAACTTACCAAATTGTACGTACTAAAAATGTGCATTTATACCTTTAAAAGGAAGAAAAGGAGGAGGAGAGGTGGGAGAAAGAGGAAAGGAGGTGGTGAAGTGGCAGCGGCAGCAGCAGTGCCATTGTATAAGGCACTCTCCCTGCCCATGAGGAACTTGCAATAGAAGCTGCACCGTTAACATTCACCCTGGATTTCCCTATAAACCAATGAATGATGGTGGCTCCAGAGTTTCTATAGAACACGGGGGCTCAGGGATGACATTAGTGAATGAAAATGGTGCAGGTGCTTTTAGTAACTCATCTTGGAGGTGAGTTTGTATAGAAAATGTCTATTTTTTATTGTTTATTTGGATGCTTTGTGGAGATTGGTGGGGGCGATGGGGGGCGGGAGTGGCTAATGCCCCTGTGCCTGCCACTCTGCTGCTGCAGGTCACTCTGCTGAGAATCACAACGAGTAAACAAGATTGATTCTCTGGTCCCATCTGGCCTGCACCCCGGCCAGCCCCCAGCTCCCACCTCTCTTCCTGTCTGAGTACCCCGGGGAACTAACTGCTGTCCTCACCCGGGCCTGTATTTTTGTAGATCCATAGAATAAAAAGACTCAAAAGGATTCATTTCTAGAGGGGACATTAAAGACTCCACTGAAGTCTGTGGGACCACAAGAACAATCACCTACAATCACCTATCACCTTGGCAACTACAAGTCACAGACCTTTGCTCCCTGATTGTTGGCCTCTCGATAGAGGAAAGCTGAGCTCCCTTCGTACCTCCCTTCAAACTGAACCTCAGGAAAGAGCCGGTGGTGGGCAATCCTTGGAGTCTGTGCTGCCTGCTGGAAACCCGGTCGTGCCGGCCCCCACTGAGGACGGTAAGCTCCAGACTGAGGAATCGGGAGCAAACCCAATGTCTTATCAAGAACGTGTTCCAGAGAGACTACGCCTGCCAAAGGGTGCTTGATCTCCCTGGAACAGAATCCTTCTTCCCTCTGGGTGGTAATGACGGGGCCAGGTGAGCTCTAGACAGGGCTGGAGGGTGAGCCGGGACCTGGACTGAGGGCGCCGGCGATTTGAGATGGCACAGGTGAGGCCTGCAAGCCAGCCTCCCGGAGGCCCAACTCCCAGGGCGCTGGCTGAGCCCCAAGTCAGAGCTTGTCCGAGACAAACAACAATGCTATTTCTAGAGTCGTTCTGACTGTGTTTAATTTTTTGGAAAACTTAACATAGGATCAGGAAGTCTCAGTTGGAGGAACAGTAGAAGTATTCTAGCCTGACTACTTCGCGGACCCAAATCTCTGCTCCATCATCCCTGAGAAATAGCCGTCTCGTCTGTGCCTGAATGCTTCCAGTGACAGTTTTATCTCCAAACAAGGTCTAATTGTTAGAAAGTTCTTCCTTATATGTGCAGCTGTGAAAAAGAATGAGGAAGTTCTCTTTGTACTGATGCGGAAAAATCTCCAAGATACACTATTAAGTGAAAAATAATAATAGTGCTGAACAATGTGTACAATATACTAACTACTTTGGGATTTTTTTTAATCCTCACGCAAGGATATGTTTATTGATTTTAGAGAGGAAGGAAGAAACAGAAAGAGAGAGATAGAGATGAAGAGACAGAGAGAAACATTGATCAGTTGCTTCCTGTACGCTCCCCTGACCCGGGATGGAACCTGCAACCTAGGTATGTATTCTGACCAGGAATCAAACCCACAACTTTTCAGTGCATGGATGACACTAAAACCAGCTAAGTCACCTGGCCAGGGGTCCTTTGGGATGTTTTTTAAATGATAAAAATAAGAATTGACATTCATATCTGCTTAAATACACATTAAGGAACTCTGAAAGAATACACACAAGAAACTTTTAAAAATACAGGGTGGGATTTATAGTTCTGAGTATGCAAAAGTTTATTCTTGTATTATTTATTAATTTTTTTGTATGGCTTTCCATATGAACAACTGTAGACCTACTTTTGTGGGTCTACAAAAGTGTTAGACCCCACCCTGTGTTAGCTGTTCACAGAGGAAAGGGAAGCATGAAGCAAAGGGAAGAGAGAGCTAACCTGTATGTGAAGTCTACTGCATGCCAAGAAATAGTCTAAGTCCATGTATGAACTCAGTTACTGCTCACAAGAACTCTGTATCATTGTCCTCATTGTTTAGAGGAGACCACTAAGGTTCAGAGAGGTGAAGTAACTTGCCTAAGGTCACACATCCAGTAATCAGCAGGACTGGGACACAAAACCCGCCGGCATGGCGTCAGAGACTATGCTCTTAAGGGTCATGCCAGACCTCCACTACCGGACTACCAGGATGCAAGGGAGGCTTTTCCCTGTATTTGTATTTGTTAGTATGATTTTTGTTAGTTTGGTTGGTTGGTTATTCATTTACTTACTTGGTTAGTTAGGTTTTGAACCGTGTAAGTGTATTATATACTAACTAAAAACTTCTCTAGCTGCTGTGAGGAGGCATGTTAGATGCTGGGGGGGGCGGGGGGAGCAAAGAGGGTGGCAGTTTGAAAAACCAAGAGAAAAGAAAAAGGAGAAAGGAAAGGTCTTCCTTAAGCTGAGCAAAAACCTGCTTTCCTCAAGTTTATTTTTGCTTTTTGTCGGGATTGATTCTTTGGGTAACTACGAGGTCCTGCTAAATGGAAAAGGACATTCCTGATTCTCTCTGCTGATCCCTAGATGTCCTGGGTTTCCATATCCTCCAGGCTGGTCAATCTCCTCCAAATACAACCCAGATCCCATTGTCCTCTCCGGGGGGAGGCCCCAAACAGAGCTCAGGTCTCCGGCACTGGCCTGGCCAATATCATGGTCACCTCCCTTGCTTTGAGACCTATATTTCTGCTAATACTTCCCATGTTCACGCTTGCTCTTTTGGAATCCTCATTTTCTAGGCCTGTTAACTGAAACGGCCAACGTTAATCCCCAGGTGCTTCTGCTTATTCAGCTCTTCCCCATCCCTCGCTGGGGCAGCTGTTTTCTGAGCCCATATCTGAGATGTTAAATCTCTTCCCATTAAATTTTATCTTGTTAGTTTGTTTGACCCATTGTGTCAGCTCGCCTCAGTGGGGTCCTGGCTCTGTGCCCCCAAACAGTCAAGATCCCTCCCAACCTCATGTCAGACCAGTTTCCATTTAGCAGATAAGGAAACTGACTCCCAGAGAGGCCACTTGGCTGAGATCTCATAGATTATTGGTTCAGGGGAAGGAACGAACCAAGGGCTCTTGACTTCCACTAGGAAGATCCCGGTGTCCAGCTCCATCACCTTCTGCAGGAACCGGGGAGACAGCGCACCAGGTCGTCCCACGGTTGAGGGTTGTAGTTGAGAAAAGGAGGCCCTCATGTGCATGGCACATGTTCAAAGTTGGCTGGCGATGATAGTGGCTTAAAACGTCATGTTCTAGATTAGCTGCTTGGGGTTTTCTGCAGCTTGTGCCGCAGTCAGAGATGCCGTGGGGATGACATCTTCCTTATCTGTGAAGTGATGTGATGTGGAGTTATTCACCGAGCAATCCCGAGACCACAGCCAAGGCACAGATCCAGGAATTCCACTCTAGTCTGCCTGCCCCCCACCCGCC
>NW_006300048.1:4918525-4927706 GCF_000327345.1 Myotis davidii | reverse complement strand
CCCGCCCACCAGCCAGATGTGCAGGTTGCAGGGGGTTTCAATGCTCTGCCTGTCTCCTCTCCGAGCGACGAGATCAGACAGCCACTTGAAAGATGAGTCAAAAAAGGAGGGGGAGCCTATCTAATCCTTATGCTGGTAGCGTGTCTGATTTGGCAAAGTAGGTGGAAAAAGTGAAAACCGGGAAATTCCCCAGGGAACTTAGTCTGTGGGCATGAAGACCCCGGAAAACACGGCAGGGGAGACAGAAACCACGAATGGGCCGATCCAGGTGCTCCGGGACCCTCGTCCCTAGGAAAAGTCAGGAAGCACAAGTACAAGAGTGAGTCCTCAGGAATGAAAGGGCCTTTGAGATGACTCGAAGGCCAGCCCTCTTTAAAGGTCACGGGGGTTTCTTGGAGGTGTGAGGCACACCTCAACAACTCCAGTGAAGTCTCGGATGCCATCAAGGATCTAGGGCAGGACGTGTAATAAAAGCTCGCTAACCTAGGCCCCCAGATTGTGGTCCCCAAGTCTGACCCTGCCTCCTGGAGGGGTTTTGAACGTTATGCAATCACCTAGACCTCCATTTCCCCATTCTGCTGGTGACTGCTGGGGCGGGGGGTGGGGGGGAAGGTAGGAGGTAGAATAAGGGAGGTGATTAATAATCTCCACCGCGCCCGCCTAACTGATGTCCTATGAATACAGAGATGATAACATCAGGAAATTCTTCTCAATTACCTCGAGAATGACAGGGAATGAATAGGAAACTTTGTTATTGCTATTATGATGAAATTCAGAAACCTGCCTATGGGGGTATGTTTTCTGAAATCCTGCAACAATTTTTTTCTCAACTAGGTCACAATCTTCACCTTGTCGGAACACTTAACAGAAGTCTCCGGGCTCCATCATGGGAAATGAAATCCTTGGACGTGTAGAAAGGCCCCTACAACATGCCCTTCTGACCCCACGCCGGGAGCAGGTTGGTGCGGGAAGACATCTCAAGTATGTTCGGTTGTGAACTGGGTGCAGCCGGCATCCCTAACGGATAAAACTGGTTCCAAGAATGAATCATCCTGATTATACCCTCGGGGCATCGTTCATAAATATCATCTGTCCCCAAAGACTTCCAAAACACGGGAGTCATGGCAAAACACACACACACATATATACATGTAAGCAAGGTTCCTAACAATCGGGCCATTGTTCATGGCAGCGCAGCCAGGCACACCCTTTATCTAAGATAAAAAGAAAATGCAAAAAGCAATCAAATGAAATCTACCCTGCCTAACCTGAAAAACGACAGCTGGATGAGAACATTGTCTGCGCCCCACATCCAGCCAGCCACCTTCTGGGCGCGTTTCAGTGAGCAGAGAGCCCTGCCCTCAATGAGGAAGTACGCCCGCCACCTGCAACCCACGTCCCCTTTTGTGGCTGTCCTCCCAGTCACTGCCACCCTCACTCCCGGAGCCCGATCTCTGGTTAATTAAATTTCTTTCTCCCCTGTAATATGTTCTCAGAACAAAAAAAAAAAAAATCGCTCTTTTTTTCAAGTAGGGGATACACCTTTAGCTGTATTAATTTCAGCATTTCAGGCACCTGGAAGCACCTGGAGAAGGGGTGAGGAGAGGTGAGGGAGGAGGCGAAGGGGATTTGTTTCAGATGCTCGCTAACTCCTCCAGAAAGAGTCTGCACAAGTTTCAGCACATCAAGGGATTCCCTCCCATCTCCCCGCTTCATTCCTGCACAGAACAGAAAGTCTCCAAAAGACTAGCCCTACTCCAGGACCTCATGGTCACACAGTGACATCCTACCCCAAACAGAATTCCTCTAAGAATGAATGGCTCTCTCAGAAAGACCTGGAAGGAGGCCACGACCAGACAGTGTAAGGCCAGGTGCAGGATACATATCCACCATTGCTGAGCCTGCAGCACGGGGTAGAGGTTGAGGAGCCTCTGTGTGCACTTCATGGAGAGATGCACACACAACCTGTGCACACAGCCCCTCCCCATGCTCCTCTCTTCCCGCATCTCAGGAATTAGACACTAACTGGACCCCAAACCCTCATGTGAAAACCAGCTGTGGCCAGACCCCTACACACACACACACATCCAGCTAGAGCACCAAACTTAAAAGAGAATCAATGCTCCCACACCAACCTTTTATTTTTTATTTTTTTAAATATATTTTATTGATTTTTTTACAGAGAGGAAGGGAGAGGGACAGAGAGTTAGAAACATCGATGAGAGAGAAACATCAATCAGCTGCCTCCTGCACACCTCCTACTGGGGATGTGCCCGCAACCAAGGCACATGCCCTTGACTGGAATCGGACCTAGGACCTTTCAGTTTGCAGGCCGATGCTCTATCCACTGAGCCAAACCAGTCAGGGCCCATGCCAGCCTTTTAGAGGGCATTGGATCAACAGCTTCCCATTGGACACACATCTTCTCATTTGCCCACCCAGAAGTTGTAACACCAAGTGGAAAAAGTTCTAGCTTTGATTCTGCACATTCAAAACACTCATGCAAAGAGAGAGGGAGAAAAAGAGGGAGAGGGAGACAAGAAAGGGAGAAAGACACATGGAAGGAGGGAAATTCTCATAGACCACCAGGGTTGGAAGTCACCTCCTTAGATTAAGCCAGGCCAAGCCACTAATTTTTAAAAAATTTCTTTGATGGTTATAGATCTATTCATTTTTTAATTTAATCTGAGTCAATTTGGTAATATACTTTAATAGAAAAGTGGTCATTTAAATTTTCAAATTTATAGCATAAAATTTTTCAAGATAGTCTTTTATTTATAACTAGAGGCCTAGTGCATGAATTCGTGCATGGATGGGGTCTGGCCAGCCCAGCCCGATCGGGGCCTATCAGGATGGACAGCCAGGGGGTGGGGCTGAGGGCAGCTGGCCAGTTGGTCCCACCCCTGATTGGGATGAGGGGGGCAAACAGGGGCCTCCTGGTCAAACTCCTGGTTGAACTCCCAATTGAGGGGACAATTTGCATATTAGGCTTTTATTATATAGGATTTCATCCCTTTTTTGCTGGTTTGTTCATGCTTTCTGTTCTTTCTTACTGAGCTTTGCCACAGATTTGTCTTTTCAAGAGAAAAGAAATATAGTTGTTTTTTGCATATTGATATTGTACCCTCCCACCTTGCTGGACAAGTTTATTACCCCTGAAAGGTTTTCTGTGGATTCTCTATCCAGGAGCAGGTCACCTCTAGCTACAAATAGAGACCATTTTATTTCTTTCTTTCCAACATAGTTGCCTTTTTTGTTTTGTTTTGGTGTGGTTTGGTTGTTTGGTTTTTCTTTTCTTTTGTCTTTGTTTGTATTTTTGCCTATTTCTCCTGGCTAGGCCTTCCGGTCCAATACTGAATGGAAGTAGTGAGATGGTACATCCTTGTCTTGTTCCTGACTTTCAGGGTAAAGCTTTCAATCTTTCACCACTGAGTTTTCTTAGCTCCAGGTTTTCCATTGATGCCCTTTATCACTGGTGTGAAAGTACAATGGTGAAGCTGGTCTGGGCAGCTGTTTGGCAGTTCTTCAGAAAGTTAAACATGGAGTTACTATATAGCCCCAGCAATTCCACTCCTAGGTACATGCCCAAAATAATTGAAAACCTGTGTCCACACAAAAACCTGTACAATAATGTTCATAGCAGCATTATTCATAAAAGCCAACATGTGGAAACATCCCACATGTCCACCAACTGATAAATGGATAAAGAAAATGTGGGCTGTCCACACAATGCATTCTTCAGCCATAAGAAGGATTGAAATACTACTATATGCCACAACATGGGTGAATCTTGAAAATATGCATAATGAAAGAAGGCAAGCACAAAAGGCCACGTATCCATAGAAATTATACTAGTGTCTGCAAGGGAATGAGGAAAGAGAACAATACAGAGTAACTGGTAATGGATGTGACGTTTCCTTCTAGAATGATTGAATGTTGTGCACTTAGCAGTGAGGGTGGCAAAGAGCTGTAAATATACTAAAAACCACTGAATTGTACACTTTAAAGGGGTAAATTTTATGGTACATGAAGTATATCTCAACCTCTTCACTTAAATTTTCTTCTAAGCACTTTGGCTGCATCATATAAATTTTGATGATGTGTTTTTGTTTTTATTCAGTTAAAAATATTTTCTATTTCCCTTGTGATTTCTCGTTTGACCCATGGGTTATTTACACATGTGTTGTTTAATTTCCAAATATTTGGAGGTTACTCATATTTATTTCTGTTGTTATTCGCTAATGTAACGCCCCTGTGTTCAGAGAAATACTTTGTGTTATTTAAATGCTTTTAAATTTATCGACACTTTGCTTTACAACCCAGCATGCAGTCTGCCCTGGAGAATGTGCCATGTAGGCTTGAAAAGAATGGGCATTCTGCTGGTGTTGAGTGGTGCATTTTATAGAGGTCAGTTAGGCCATGTTGGTTGGTAGTGTTATTCAAGCCTTCTTAGATACTTGCCAATTTTCTGTCTAGTTATCTATCAATGGCCTCCAACTATTTTTGTTAAATTACCTATTCAATTCTGTCATTTTTCTTCATATATTTGAGGTGTGCATAAATTTACAACTTTGATCTTTTATATCTTCCTGGTTAATTGGCCTAGTTATCATAATAAAATGTCTCTCTGTGTCTCTAATAACATTTTTGTCTTAAAATCTATTTTGTCTGACATTAATATAGCTCTCTTATGATTACTGTTTCTATATTATATCTTATTCCATCCTTTTATAGTCAACCTATTTGTGTCTTTGAATCTAAAGTGCATCTCTTGTGGACAGCACATAGTTAAATCTTGTTTCTTAATGCAGTCCAACAATCTGTGCTTTTTGACTGGAGTGTTTAATCCATTTACCTTTAATGCAGTTACTGAGATACTTAGGTTTATGTCTGCCGTATTATTTCATTTTCTATAAGTCTCATGATCTTTTTAATTTATCTGTTTCTTCTTCACAACCTTCTATGTCAAATAGATATTTTCTAGTGTGCTCTTTTAATGTCTTTGTTGGGGTTTTTTAATTAATTTAGTGGTTACTCTAGGGATTATAGTTTATATCTAAATTTATCGAAATCCTCTTAGATTAATAGTAACTTTATTCCAGTACAGTACTGAAAGTTTACTCCAATATAGCTCTGTAACATCTCCCTCCTTTTTGCTATTCTTAATATATATTTCTTAATATATATTTTGCTATTCTTAATATATATCTGCTATTCTTCATATATAGCAGACCCCAAAATACATTTTTATAAATGTTCTTTCATGCAATTATGTTTTTAAACCTGATATGAGAAGAAAAGAGGAAAATATATAATATGGTCTTTGATAATTACCTACACAATTACCTTTTCCAACGTTCTTTATATCTTCATGTGGATGCTAGTGTTAATTTTCTTTCAGCCCAAAGGACTTCCTTTAATATTTCTTGTAAGGCAGGTCTGCTAGCAATGAACTCTCTCAATGTTTGTTTACCTGGGAAGATATTTAATTCATCTTCACTTTTGAAGGACAGTTTTGTTGGATCTAGTATTCTTGGCTGACTTCTTTTCCTTTCGGTGCTTTGAATATGTCATCCATTGCCTTCTGACTTTCAGTGTTTCTGATGGAAGTTCAACTTTAATCATTTATCGTTCCTGTGTTCATGATGTATTGTTTTCTCTTATTGCTTTCAAGTTTTTCTCTTTGTCTTTATCTTTCAATAGTTAGACTATGATGTGTCTAGGTAACTATTTTTTTTCTAATAAGACTTGAGTTTGTTGAGCTTCTTGGATTTTTAAATTAAGCTTTTAAATCAAATTTTTGGACTTTAAACTATTATTTCTTTAAGTGCTTTGTCAGCATTTTCTCTCTTGCTTCTTCTAGGACTCACATTACACCTATGTTGGTATGCTGAATGGTTTTCCATAGATCTCTGAGGCTCTTCATGCTCTTTGCTTTCCATTCTACAGATTAGATTATTTCTGTTGATCTAGCTTCAAGTTTGCTGGATCTTTCTACTGCTATCTCTAATATGCTTCTGAGAGGCTGTAATTTTTTGTACTTCCCACCTCCAGAATTTTAATTTGGTTCTTTTATAGAATTTAGCTCTTCATTAAAATTTTCAATTTGATGTGTTATCATCATACTTTTATATATTTAAACATGGTTTCCTTAAGTTCTGTGAACATATTTATAATATCTGCTTTGAAGTCTTTGTTGGCTAAATCAAAAACCTGTGTTTCCTCAAAGACAGCTTGTTTTGGCTGCTTTAATTTTTTTCTGTGTAGGAGTCATGTTTTCCTGTTTCTTTGCATGTCTTGTAATTTTGTTATTGAAAACTGAAGATTTCAATTCCTATATTATAACAACTCTGAATTCTAATTTTCTTTCCCCAAGGGTGGTTGCTGCTGCTTTCTTTCTTTTAAGTATAATTTCCATCTTAATTTTTTCCAAAGGACTTTTGTTTAATCCTTAAGGACTTTGCTCCTTCCATGGGCTTTGGCGGTGGCTGTGGGGTAGCATCTGCAGGTCTAACTCATTGTGGGGGTATTTGGTCCTTCCAAGCTTCATGAGAATGATTCCTAACTACCTTGCTGTGAATGGCACAATTCACAGTAATGTAGTTTCACATACAGCTCAGAAAGAGCATAGGCATCAAAGATATTCCCTAATGGCTAGGCCTCTACTATGTTTTGAGTGGCAAACTTCCTCCTCCTCCTCCCCTTCTTCCCCTTCTTCCTCTTCTTCCTCTTCTTCCTCTTCTTCTTCTTCTTCTTCTTCTTCTTCTTCTTCTTCTTCTTCTTCTTCTTTTTCTTCTTCTTCTTCTTCTTCTTCTTCGCTTCTTCTTCTTTTCTCATTCAAGGATATTTTTCCCATTGATTTTTAGAGAGAGTGGAAGGGAGAGGGAGAGACTGAGAGAAACACCGATGTAAGAGAGACACAATTGGTTGCCTCTTGCATACCCCAGACTAGGGCCAGGCACCTGCAACTGAGGTACGTGCCCTTGATTGGAATGGAACCCGGGAACCTTCAGTCTACAGATTAACCCTCTACCCACTGAGCCAAACTGGCTAGAGCTTGAATGACAAACTTCTTAATGGTCATGTCCTTGGGCATGCCTCGGGTGCTTTGGTGCATCAATGGGCTGCATGTGGCTGCAGCCCTTTTTGATGCAACCGTGTTCCTTCTTCTCTTGATCAGCTTGAGAGAGAGAAACCAAGAGAGGGCTGCTTTGTTTGTTTGTTTGCTCACTTCATTAGTGACTTCCTTGGACTAATTATAAAGTATGTCTTCCTGAAGTGTGTAGTCACTGATGTATCTGCCCAGGTGTTTGTTCTCTCTCTCTCTCTCTCTCTCTCTCTCTCTCTCTCTCTTCTCTCTCTCTCTCTCTCTCTCTCTCATAAAGTCTGGCTTCCTACACTCCATGTGCAGCCAGAGGTGTAAGAATAGTCACTCCTGGGTATATGCACAGCCTTGCATTTGTGTGTAGGCTTCCAGACCTCCAAGGATGTTACCAATCTCCACTAGGAATCTCTCACTCCTTGAATCTCCCTGTTAATTTCTGGCACGTCTACCTGTCCATTGCTTGCCCCTACAAGGATTGCAGCCTCAGGATAACTACAATGTTGGTCTTCCTTATTCATTTACCACCAAGATGATACATTTTTATACGGTTTTTCTGCACTCCACTCCAAAATAATTCGGCCTCCTCCAGCAGCAAACCTGCTGGTTTTCGTGGCTTGCCCTCCTTGTGGAATTACTGTGCTGATGGAACTGGAGTGGAGGATGGGAGCAGCCCCCATTTAAACTGCCAAACATTCCCGTATTCTTAATCAGCTCAGTACTTTGTGTTGAATAAATACTTCTCAATTTGTTGTTTGTCTTTGATTTTTCAGAGTCCTAAAATGGTTGTCTTTTTCTTTCCTTTTCCCCCAATTTTATCATTGCATTTGGGGAAAGTGTTTGACAAGCTTCCTCATTCCACCCTTCCAAATGTACCATAAACCTTCATACTATATCTCATTTAATCTCCACAATACAATGAAGTAATGCTATTATTTATTATTATCTCTAGTTTCTTGAGGATGGAACTGGGTTTCAGAGAGGCTAAATAACTCACTGAAAGTCATGGCTCATATTGCTCCAGGGTGGTGCTGTGTTTGGAGGGCTTTATATCTGAATCTTTTCTAACTCTTAAAAGACACTCTTTATAGAGATGTTATTTTGAAAAGCCCTATACATCCTGACAAAAAAAAGATTAGGAATAAACACTATTGTCTTGGTAGTTCAGGTAATGCTGTCTATTTTGGTCATGCTACACATACAAATTGTTTTCATTACATATTACCCATATTCCAGTTGCTAAACAATGTGCTACCATCGTTCAAATTTAATCCTCATAGAGTGTTAGGAGGGAGGGAGGCCCAGCCATGTTCATTCTGAGGTTGTGAAAGCTGCAACTCAGAAACATCTCCTTTGTAAGTGGTGGAGGTAGGTTTCAAACTCAAGCTTCCGACTCTAAGGCCTAGTGTCAGACATAATTCAATGTTCTCCCTCAATTGGGATGTCATCTAGCAAAAATAAAGTGGGGAACATAGAAAGAACCCCAAGAAAAGAGATAAGAATAATGAAAGATTTAGAGATCTAAATCAAGACAGAAAACTTTAATGCTTGTTAGTACTTAGTCTAGAAAGGAGCTAAACTAACAATACTTAGTATACAGAGTGATATCAATAATCATTGATATGATTATCTAGATGATTATGATAATAATCACTAGATTATTATTTTTTCTGGAGGAAAAAAGCAAAACAAAACAATAGGAAGTATATTTCTATTCCATCAGGAAAATCTTGCTTCTTTCAAGGATTCATGAGATATTAAAGTTTGTTGCCCCAAAGGTTATGAGATCTCATTCTGCAAAAACTGTTTTTCAAGATATATATGTTTTTCAAGTCATCATACACGCACACACACACACACACTGAGTGGCCAGATTATTATGACCACCTGACATTTGTAGGCAAATTAGCTATAATTTTGCGCTGAAGTTGCTAGAGGGCCAGACCATTATAAATAGGAAAGCAGGTTTTTTACCACGACAGTAGAAGTAAATTTTTTCTGAAGATATGGGTAAACAATGCAATTTAATAGCCTTTGAACATGGGATATAGATATACACTGAGTGGCCAGCAAAGGTGT
>NW_006300048.1:4914982-4918500 GCF_000327345.1 Myotis davidii | reverse complement strand
CCATACGATGCAGTGTACAGCTAATTTGCCTGCAAACGTCAGCTGGTCATAATAATCTGGCCACTCAGTGTGTGTGTGTGTGTGTGTGTGTGTGTGTATTTTAAGTGACGGCAAGGGCCCAAATTAGAATGACAGGCCCCCCATCGATCCCACCAGTGCCTGAACTCTATACTGCTCATCTCTGGTGTTTCCAAATCCCTCCCTGGTTCACGTGACTAATTAAAGCCAGACTCTTGCATGACACACCCTTCCAGGCAGGGCCAAATCCCTATTAGAAGAACCAGGTCACTGCAGTGTGAGTTCTAACGCAGAGGTATGTAAACGCCCCACTTCCACCAGCGCATCTCCCTGGCCAACTGCCATGAAATCCCCCCACCTGATGTGATACTGTGAGGTAAGGCAGAGTCTCTGGAACGTTACTGATAGAGCATATGCATCAGCTTGGCCACATCTCTTTAAGAAGATGTGCACATCAGGTTGGCATTCTGAGTTTGGAAGAAGGAGTGGTTCTGAGAGAATACCAGCTGAGATCGGGGGCGTTCGATTTGTGGGCAAAAAGGCAGAGCGGTTGAGACTTTTGTATTGGTGGAGAAGTGAGTCAAGGGTCCGGAGAGAGGAAAAGCCTATGAGAGGGGAGGGCTAGTTCACATTCAGAGAACACCGGTGTAGGCCAAGCATCATACTTTGTCCTTCACAATTGTCCTTCCACCCAGCATTGACCTGGATCATCCAAAATGTATTCCTTGGGGCCAAGGGTCTGAGTGCAACCTTGACTGCAGCCCCACCAGCCAGCTGGAAGCAGAAGCATATGTTTTTGCATTCACTTTTATATTAACTTCGTTTTGCTCGAGATTTCATTAAAACCCACTTCCAGTGTTGATATGTGCAACATGAAATCCTCCAGATGAATTGGGTCTGTAGATGGTGACAACACTCTCGCCACACTCCATGGATCAAGTTGCTCCTTATCCACTTGACTTGGCCGGAATGTAAAGGCGAACGCGAAGCAAATGCTATGAAATCAATCGCCACAGAGTGTTGGCTTTTTGTTTCTTTTTTCCTATGTAGACCCCAAAGGAGACTGACACGCAGATTAGACAAATCACTTTTCATAATCCTAAGGACTGCTGCATGATGTATCCAGAGTATTAATCAAAGGCTGAGACCGAGTAAAATGTGAATTAAATTTCTTAATGGAGAGAGACATGAACTTTCTATCCTTAGATCTTGGGCTGTGGACATCTCTAAGGCAATGAAAAATTCAGCTACCCGGTTTATAATATTCTGGGAGATAGATCACCAAAGTGACACAACTTAGCGTGGTTACATTTTCTGTTTAGAGAGCTGGGTTTCCGATGTGGTCAAAAGGAGCTCAGGGGTTGCTGGCAAAGAATTCGAGGGTAGCCCATGAAACCCAAGGTCCTGTAGGTTTGGGGTCACTTAAAAATTCCTTTCCATCAGTGGTTGGGGGCCTGTCCTGGATCTCAACCAGACTCTGGGGCCTTAAATTTTTTAATTTAGCCCACGGAATTGCAATGAAGTAATTCATTTTTGCTTCTCTTTTGCTTTCTATGCCAGAGCAGCCAAGATGAGCCTAAAAGAAATTAGACTGAAAGAAAATGAGATTTAATATGAAAATTGAAAATAAGCCTGCACGTGGCCTTTTCTGAAAGTCAGACTCACAACATCTGTAGTCCCCGCCATGACACTGGTTAAAATAGAGATCAACAGCAAGAAAGAAATGCGAAAATTGGGTCAAAGTGTTTGGGAAACAGATTTTTTCTTGCTCCCCACCAAGGCATTTGGGGTGACGTGGCTGTGCAACGTCAATCCGCCACGACCGTCTACCTGAGCAGGAGCGGACACAGCAGCAGCCCAGGCGTTCTGCATCTGGGACTGTCTCTGGCTCCTTGAGGATGGATGTGGCTAAGAACACACAGGGAGCTTTTCTAGTGCTCAGTGTTTGGTGTGGACAGCTTTCTCGCAGGGGGTTAACGCCTTTCGTGAGTATGATCTGACTTATCCCCACAGCCTTCTGGTGGATGGGAGGGAGAGGCAAGGAGAGGAAGCCAGCAGTGTGGATCGAAACACCCATCGGAAATCCACAAAGCCCATTTTAGGAAAAGCAAGTGTAAGGGACTTGCTCAAGCAAACGCAAGCTGTTGGGAAAAGGAATCAGAGGCGCTCAGCTTTCCCAATGAGTTGAGCTGTGCCTCCCCCTACACACACACACACACACACACACACACACACACACACACAGTCCGAGCCTCCCTGGGACTCTGTTTTCTCCACTTCTAAAACAGGGATTATGGTGTCTACCTCAAAGGATTTTGATGAAGACTCAGGGACATGACCTAGGTAATAAAAACTGATCCAAGCCTGGCTGGTGTGGCTCAGTGGTTGACCGTCGGCCCATGAACCACCGGGAAGTCATGGTTCAACCTTGGTCAGGGCACACGCCCAGGTTGCGGGCCCAATCCCCAGTAGGAGACAGCCAATGGTTGTTTCCCTCTCATCCATGTTTCTATCTCCCTTTCTCTCTCTAAAAAATATCAATAAAAATCTATTATTAAAAAACGAACCCATAATAAAAGCCAATCCCTCCTTAAACCCTTCCCTTTCTCCCCTGCACTGCCATATCCATCTGGAAAATGGGCAGCCAGATCGGCAGTGGAAGGAGCGAGCTTCTGACAACCACCCCTCAAACAAACTGGTTACCTAGACAACACATTTTAGGCTATGCGTTGTCCACATACATGCAAGCACCACGCTAAAATGTGTTCTGCATTTTGTCAGGCGGAGAGTACAGTGACTCTCAGCCGAACCATCACCTTCTTCCTCCATGCCTCCTGCTTCTCTTTGCCCCTCATGGCGTCCTCGGTAATTGGGACAGGCCAGGCCTCCCCACCACCCGCGAGCTGGAGATCCTAAGCACACGTGCAGTAAATCTTGAAGATCTGTCCCCACTCGAACAGAATGTGCCGCCGCACACCAGCTTACAAGAGGCATAATTAGAGCTCATTCGGCTGACAGATTAATGGGAGGGTAGCAGAGGCCGGCGGCAGTAAATTAGGCAGCTAAACACAGCTATCTCTGGCGTCGCATCGGCACCAAAGTGCACACCTTTTGCAGAGCGTTGGCCACTTCTCACAGTTTCTTAAAGGCATATGTGTTTTCTCTTGAAGGTACCTCAGGGATGATACTTCTGTGGGGAATTTGGTCTACTGGTATTCACCACTCCATTGCCCCAACTACTTCAGAATCCCCTACTTAATATGTGATATATACAGTGGGGCCTTGACTTACGAGTTTAATTCGTTCCGTGATAGAACTCGTTAAGGAGCTCGTTAACTCAAATTACTCTGTCAACTCAAAGCAAAAAATCAGCCGAGAGACAGCTCGTATCTCAGAAAAATTCGTTAGTTGGGACACTCGTAAGTCAAGGCCCCACTGTATATTCATGGCTTATTATTGGATGAACAGCCAAATCTATATGTAACAACAATGACTTCTTA
>NW_006300048.1:4893332-4914902 GCF_000327345.1 Myotis davidii | reverse complement strand
GGTGGTAGGGGACCCCTAACAAGCTCATGATTTTTGTACCTATGTTCTGATTACCTGATTCCCTTGAAGTAAAATGTGGTATGAAGGAAGCTACATTCCAGATTATTCTGATAGATAAAAACAAATAAACCTGATGGTACAGGTGTTCTCATTCTAGGTAAGACAGCTCGTCAAGAGCACACAAGGTCAAATTCATTCCCAAGTGCAGGCTGTGGTCCTGAATTCTTCACATCCTTTTCCACCTCTTTTCAGATTTCTGCAATTTTGAGAGCATTTTTCTAATCCCAAGGCTCCTTCCTGCCTATTCATAAGTTTTCTCCTTTCCTATGTCCCCAAACTTTTTGTAAACTAGGGGTCTTCAAGTGACATTTTTTTTGTATCCGCCAAGAGAATTTTTAAGCTACATTTTTAAGATGACATCTAAATTTCATCATCACATATTTAGATAGTTACAAAGAATGTACCACCTGGCCATTTATGTACTCTACTTGTGCTTTCGCTTTATTTCATCAAAACCTTATTGGAATAGATTCTGGCTTATTCCATTTGTGGGAAAAGTCTTCCATATATGACCTAAATGACAAAGCAGTTCCCACTGCTGCTCCAATTAACCAAATCAGACTCACAGAGAAATTCTAACTTCATTTTTCAATTCAAATAAGTGTGCTAATATGTGTTCCCATGCAACTAAGTCATTTCTGAATTGGCATTCTAGTAGATAAATAGATGAGTGGGGTAGAGACAGCTATGGCAGATACATACATACATCCATGGAGACTTGCTCATTCCCCTTTCAATAGTTCTCTCCAAAGCTCTTTGTTTTGTTCTCCTGGGATTCTCCTTTGGGAGAAATGCCTCTTCAAATTATCTCATTATTTAGAGACCCAGAGGATATTTAGACCCTGGGGCGATGCTCTATTGTGAGATTGGGAAGGATGAGAAGATGCCTTTATTTTAGTGTGACAAGGGCAATTGTAAAGGGATGAAAGGAAAACCAGATGTGTATCCTCAGCCCTGTGAGTTTTAGAAAAGAGTACAGTGGGTGTTGATCCAAAAATCAATGTCGTTAAAGCCATCGGCACCAGCAGAATCCCTAGAACAGCGGTTCTCAACCTGTGGGTCACGACCCCTTTGGGGGTCGAACGACCCTTTCACAGGGGTCGCCTAAGACCATCGGAAAACACATATATAATTACATATTGTTTTTGTGATTAATCACTATGCTTTAATTATGTTCAATTTGTAACAATGAAATTGGGGGTCACCACAACATGAGGAACTGTATTAAAGGGTCGCAGCATTAGGAAGGTTGAGAACCACTGCCTAGAACAGTGATGGCGAACCTATGACACGCATGTCAGAGGTGACACGCAAACTCATTTTTTTGGTTGATTTTTCTTTGTTAAATGGCATTTAAATATGTAAAATAAATATCAAAAATGTAAGCCTTTGTTTTACTATGGTTGCAAATATCAAAAAATTTCTATATGTGACACGGCACCAGAGTTAAGTTAGGGTTTTTCAAAATGCTAACACACTGAGCTCAAAAAGTTCACCATCACTGGCCTAGAGCATCATCAGGTGCCCCCAGAAGGACGCATGCCACAGTGTGAGGATGGCTGTTGTTGGTCGAGCACATGGGAAGGGGTCATCCTGGGGCAAGCAGCATCTGCTGTATCACCATCTGCCTCTGTTCTTCCAGCCGCCACAGCAAGAGGCGTCACCCCTTCACTTGCTCTTCTATTTATTCAACAAACATCTTTGTGTGAGCCCTAGTGCTCTGATGCTCCCTTGGCACTGTGTCCCAGGGGTCACCTTGAATGATCATGATCACCAAGATATGGAGATTCCTATCAGCCCTCATTTGTGACAACTTCGTTATCTTAACAGGCAGTGCGTGTGGAGAGAGCAACTGGTTACTTGGTTCCAAAAAAAAAAAAAATCTGCCTACAGTATTTTCAGACACTTGAGCCAACCAGATTCCAGATCCCAAATAAAATGAAAGAGGTGGGAGGGGTGCTGAGGGAAGAGGTCATATCCTAAACTCATTGTTAAATTGCTGGGAAGTGTGAGTGATGAAAATGGCCAGAAAATATGATCCTTCGGTGAATTGGGATCTCACTAATGTTTAATTGGGTCTCCTGTGAGACATTTAAATCTATGGGCAGCTATCAAGGGTGAGAATTCTACTCTAGTGGCCCCCAAATGATTTCACCTTCACTTTCATTTTAGTGGTGGAGAAAAGCCAGGGCATTTGCTGAAGTATGTGAGCTCGGGGCTTGTGCTTTAAGGCCTGCATGTGTGTGGTAGCCACCACTGAGCAAAGTCAGCATTCTGTGATCTCTTTCAGCATCACTACCAACACCAGAGCAGCCACCCTGGAGGTCTGGTCACCCCATACATGCCCTGGATTTCTCAGTTTCCCAAAAGAGAGTGTTTTCAAAAAAACGGGGGGAGGGAGAGGGGGGTGTAGTAATGACCATATTCAATTTTCTTCAAGTATTTACAAACCTCCTTAGGCTGAAATCTAGGTGCTCTCAAATAAGCAATAATAGTTTGCAAAGCCCTCCACAAACTCTTTATCCACAGCCCCTTACCAATAAAAAAAATGGTAAGGTGTTGTATGACGTTCTTTGAAATTCCACCTCATCATCATGGGTTTGGGGGCTTGAGAAAGGTAGGAAGAGCAGTGGACCAGGAGGCAGGGGACCAAAGTTTTCATTTCAGCTCTGCGGAGGGGCTCAGGGGGCTCTGGGAAAGCTGTCATTTCTGTTCCTCCAGCCGTCTGTGCTATGTGATCTTGGATAAGTTACTTAACCACCCTCTGTCTCGGTTTCCTCATCTGTTGAATGAGGAGGCTGTCTGCAGGTTGGCAAAGATTCAAGGAGCTAAAGCGTGGGGAGTGCTAGGCTAATGGCCAGCACACACCCCCAAGCTCAATAGTTTGTGCCATCACTGTTGGTGGCACTGAGCGAGCAGGCCACTCCGTTTCTCTAGGTCTCCACTTTCTCCTCTTCTGCCCACATGAGGAGGGAGGGGACACAGTTTTTTAAGCGTAAATTTTAACAAAAGGCAACTAGATCAAAGACTAGTTTCTCCCTCCATTAACCTGCAAATGTCTTGAGGTCTAAGACCAGAATCTTGTTTCTAGTCTAGCCCAGGCTCCCTTGCCCCCCTCCATTGCCCGACAGCACCGTATACATGGTAGACATCAATAGATGCTTATTGAGTTGAATTATCTCTAAGTTTAGCTTTATGATAAGGGAGTAAATGAGCGAGGCCGTTTTTGTGGGGGTGTTAACGTGAGTCTGGGAAAGTCTGTTTCAATGAGAGTAGGTGTGTTTATTAGTGATTTAGAGAGGAACTCAGGGATGGGTGTAAACATTTCTGTAATGACTGAGCCGCTTTAACTGACCCAAAGACGTCCAGTAACATAAATCTCCTCCTGGCAGGTAGAGATGCTGTTATTACATTTAATAATAATCATGATAAAAAGGTACATTTTAATTTCCAAGTGAATCGGATTTTGACATTGATCTCCCAGAGATAAGTGTGCATGGGGAGAAAATGAGGTGCCCATTTTCTCTCTTTGTTCATTGAAAATGTCACCTGGGAGAAGGCTCTCTCCATTCAGAAAACAGTGATAATGAACGCTTGCCTCCCCGGGGGGCTCCACCCCTCTCCCCTGTGAGTAATGTCAAGTGCTGAGGGAGACCTCTGAGACTAGCCTGGGTGTCCAACGCACCACTTCAGAAACCTAAAATGGAGAGCAAATCTAAACAGTGGCTGTTAATTTATTTTTACTTTTCAATAAAGGAGAGGGGGGAAAAACCTGTAAGTGCTTCACCTGGTGTGTGTGTTTGTGATGACTCACTTCGAGAAAATTCTGGGGGGGAAAACCCACCCCACCGCTACCTCTAGGAAATTCCCTTTTCATGGGAATGAAGCTCCGGCTCCCACGCTCTCAGACGGAGACAGTGGTGCGGGGAGTGGGTCTGCCTTCTGGCCCGGGAGCAGCAGCCCTGGGGCAGGCCAGTGCTTCTCTCTAACCAGATCCTATTTTTCGATCTGAATGACTTTATGGTGGGGGCTTAAGCAACTTCCTACATTCCCTTCGCTGCTCTCCATTTCTTCTGCTGGGAGTGAAACCCCGACAGGGAGGCAGTAAAGTAAAGAAAAGAAGGAAGACAACGTCTCTCTTCTCTTTCCTCCCTAAATCCCCCTCGCAAACATCCCACCCCACGTCACAAAACGTATGGCGAGTGCTAAGCCCGGGCAGTATTTTGACATGGTGCACAGTCCCTTTCTCCTCCCCGAGTCCTTTGAGGTTCATCTTGCAGCCCCGGGCTCTGTTCCCCTGCCAACTTGGTGGGAGTGTTTAGTGACTGGAAGGCTGTGGCCTGCTCTCCCCAGAACTTCACACTTCATTTTTCCATATCCCTGGGAGCAGCAGCAAATATTTCACCAGCCTGGTTTGCCGGCTACTGCCATAAATCAGACTTAGGCCTCAAAAAAAATAGCCAGGCCTGTCAAGGCATTAAGCTTTTATTTTCTGACTCCATCCAGTGGTAAATGAGAGCTTGTATTTTCCTTTAAAACTGTAAAGGGATTTTTAAGGATTGTCGCTGGATGACGGCCAGCTCCGAAAGATACAATACAGAGTGTAACTGGTTAGGAGAGATTTGAAAAAGTCTTAAGTATGAAAAATGGCTTTTCTTAAAGGTTTTTCAATGAAATGAGAAACGGGGCTTAAATTACATAAAGGTTTTTTTGGGTGTGTGTGTGTCTGTGTGTGTGTGTGTCTGTGTGTGTGTGTGTCTGTGTGTGTGTGTGTCTGTGTGTGTGTGTGTCTGTGTGTGTGTGTGTCTGTGTGTGTGTGTGTCTGTGTGTGTGTGTGTCTGTGTGTGTGTGTGTCTGTGTGTGTGTGTGTCTGTGTGTGTGTGTGTGTGTGTGCTTTAAGACCTGGACTATTCATGAGAAAGGCATTAGGAAATGGAAGAGCCGCGCTCTTGGAGAAATATGAGTTATATTTGCGAAGCGTGCTCGCTCCTGCTTGCCCCCCTTCCTTCCTCTCTCGTTCTCTGTGTACACAGATACTTGGGCCGGTTCATTAGTCAGTTCCTGCCATCATTACCAACGATATGACAGCAAGAACAAACAGACCGGACAGTTTTATGTGCTGTATATTAATTGCTTCATAATTTAGGCCGGCAAACCAGGACAGTGAGACGAGTCCACTTGGAAAATCCCCTGCTTAAAATTCTAAGCGCGTCTGCAAGGTGCAAATCATGCGTCTGAGATCACTTCGGGCGCGTCTCCCCCGCGGAGCCATCGGAGCTCAGACTCCAAGTGCTGCGAGCCTCCTGCCGTCGGAAAGGCGATCGCGCCAAGACCCACGCCCAGGAAACCTGGGCAAAGGTGTGAGGAACCGAGATCAGGCCCTCCGTGTAGAAAAACAACCTGCTTAGGTTTTGTGATGTGTCATGTTTCATTGAGGCGCGCAGTTAATTTCAGTGAAATGTAATGAAATGGAAATAAACATAAGCTTTCCTCTGCCTGGTCTGGGTCACTGTGTGTGCAGCCTGGGGTGGTCCGGAGGTGGCAGGGAAGAAATGATCTGTGTTTATGACGGCTTCCCAGCGGCATTGGTATCAGGATGAGCTGGATTTGAGAAGGCAGCAGGCCATGAGACAACGTGATCTGATTTTACAATCAAGAGGAGAGTTGGGCACAAGGTGGGTGGCGCTGATGGGGAAACAGCAGCAAAGGACCCGGGAAGTGGAAATGACAGGCGTGTACCAAGGAGTGTCATAACAAGAGTGAGGCAAGACATACCCCGGGCTGACTCTGCAAGGATCCCACAGACTGTCCACCCTGCTTGCATAGCGATTTCTGTCCACCATCCCCACGTTGGTTAGTTGCATTGAATGTTGGGCGTTCCCATGTGGGGCATTGTTTTCCTGGGTGTTGCTTTTTCTGCTCTAGGGAGTGCAGAAGAATCTGCAAGCAGACTTTCTGGCCTGAAGCACTCTGAGCAATGGTTCTAATCTCGGCATGATCCCGGAATGCATGGACCTCTAACGCTCCCTCCAGCTGATCTGGATCCGTGATGTTAAACCCTCCCCTGACACATGGAGCCAAGCTGTCAGGGGCTGGGGCCTCTGCAGCCACATCCCTGACCTCCTGGCCACTCGGTGATTGATCACAACCTCCTGTTAGTTCTTTGGGTTGGCTCGGTTTTTCTCTTGCCTCTGGTCTTCTCCCTCTGAAAACTGTGAAAATGATATGAAATTCAGACTTGAATGTCTGTGAGTGAAGTTTTATTGGGACATGGCCATGCTCACTAGCTCATAACAGCTGAGCAGTTGTGACAGAGATGGTGGGGCCCGCGGGTACGTGCCAGCTGGCTCTGTACGTAAGTTTGCTGACCTCTGCACGAATTCCCTTCATCAACCTCAGACACCCACACAGGGTGCCGTCTCCGCCTCCTCCACATGTCCTGTGGCCTCACCCTCCGGCCAGTGGTCTTATACACCCTGTATTTGGTTGCGTAGCAAATATTTTGTATACTGAACGCATTGCTAAATGCTTTTCATTCAAACTACAAAATGGCAAAACTATTAAATGAAAGAATCAGAAAGCCATCAAACAATAAAAAAAAAAAAGATTGCAATAGAAAACCCGGAATGTACATATTGGTCATCCATAAGTAGTGATATTATGGATGAGTTCAATCTATTTTGATTATCCACACTCTCTAAGTTTTCATGATATACATCTTCTAAATTTTCTCTGGAATGTACATATTCTAGATTTTCTCTACTGAGCATTCCATAATGTATAAATGTTATTATAATGGGAATTTTACAAAAAAGTGTATTGAGTGCCTTTCATATGCAAGGCACTGAGTTAAGCACCATGCAGAATATAAAGATATATCAAAAATAATCCTTGGCCTCAAGGAAATCTAAAATCTGGTAGTTGTGTTTTTGTTTTTTTTTTAAGACACATGTAATGATGGTAACTATAGGCAGGTTTGGCCTGTTTGGGCGGAGTATCCAGACAACAGCTATTCGTTGCTGAGGAAATGTGTTCGAGTGTTATTGATGGTGTGCATGTGTCTGTGTCTGTGATCCCTCTTTCATTCCTCCCCCCCAGGAGATCCTGGCAATCCTTGAGTATGTCTACTATATCCTTTTAAAATATGGAGTGTGTGCTTTAGTTTGCATTACAGATATTCTGACATGATATCATTCTTTAAATTTTATACTAAAAAATCCCCCAAAGCTTTTGGGCAATCTTCTGTTGGGTTAATTCCCAGGTTTGTTGTGGATTTAGTGGCTCCTGTGAATGGGATCTCATTTTCTATCATCTTTTCTGGTTGGTTATTGCTGATGGATAATGAATCTTGAATATGGCAACTGGCTGGGGAAGGGAAAAGTAAGTAAAACAACAGAGGAGCCTCTGGAAGAACCCCGAGCCACAAACCATGGCGTCAGAGCCTGCACCTGAGGTCAAAAGCCTGGAGTGGGGGGGAGGGCCATCTGGGTCTGTGTCACCACCTTGTGCTTCATGTTCTCCGTCACTGAGGCCCCTGTGGGTCTGCTACGCCTGCACCTGGCATTCCCTGACCCCACACCCTTGCCACACTGACTGTCCAACCTCACCACACAAGTGTACCCACCAAGTAACCCATTCTTCCCTTTAACACCCCCGGCAGTGTCCCCCCAGGGCTCTGAGCCTGTGATGTCCACTATAAACCCGTTGGTAAGAGGCAGCCCAGCTGCGTCCTCTTTCCTTCAAATTACATTTGCACCCTCCAGGCTGGCTCCCAGGATCCAGCAGACCGCACTTACTGGGTGGCGCTCATTATCCTAGGGCACGTCTACCAATTCAATAACATCTGGAGAAATCTGGAATGATCTGAGCACCAGATGTTGCAGGTCTTGGCTGGCTCCTCTTACCACCACCAGCACCTGGGCTAACCCATTCCACTGGTGACATAACTTCCTAATTCTCCCAGAGGTTTGCTAAGTGTGCCATTTGGAGTGAAATGAGCTGGTAATCTTTGCCCACATCCATGAAATGTTGGGGATAAGCTATTGAGAAGCTTGTCCAAAGACCCCGGCTAATCAAACCATCTTTATCCAGTGTTTACCCAGGAGTAAGCAGTGCTAACTCTTACTATGGCTGAGGTCCAATTTTCCCCAGTGATTTGTCTTCGAAACACAGTTAGTCATCCTGGTTATTTCAAGAACTAGACCACTGGTTCTCCACCACCTGGGAGCCCTTAACAAATACCCGTACCTAGGCCCCACCCCACAGAAACCGAACCAGAATGTCCCCATCTGCATATCAAGAGTATCATGTTTGGTCTCTAAGACCAAGCAGGATAGTTGTCTGACAGGGAGAGGTGGAGGGGTGGGGTGGGGAGCCTGTCCTCCGACCCCACCTCTCTAACCACATCTAAGCTGAAACCACAAAACCAAGTAAACAGGCAAGTGAGGGCTGATGCAGTGATTGGAAAGAAAGGGGAGGGAGGGAGAGGGAGCCGGGGAGGCTGGAGGAGGAAGAGAGGCCATATTTTACGGACGGAGTCTTTCTCAAGTTCAGAGCCCACACTCCACTGTGGATGTGAGCTTCGAATGCCATGGAGAAGGCCGGTGCCCGCCAGTGCCAGGCCGGAGAGGGCAGAGCCTGGGCTGCTCCAGGCAACACTTCCTTTTCTTCCCTGTGCCCGGCTCACACTCACTTCATCATCGCTGCTGCCACTGCCCGGGCTTCTTGGGTGTTCTGAGCCTCTGGCTGCCGGTGAGGGATCAAACTTCCTCACATGCCACAGCCTCAGCAGGCCGTTCTGGGCACCCGCAGCGGGAGGGGCACGTGGCTCCGGAGGATGGGTATCCACCAACTAGAGGTGCCGCACGCTCCTTCTGGGGGCATATGGGGTGGGACCTTCGCTCATCGGGGTGTTTCCAAGGAATGAAGTAATCGGCACTCCGAGGCCTCTGAGACTTTCGCCAAAGTTATGAAGAAAGAGAAATAACTTTGCTTCCATTCCCATAGTCCCCTTCAAATGACCTACCTTAACAGCCCGGGCCCTCTTTGCTTCCTCTGCAACATACTAAGTACCGTATTTGCCGGCGTATAAGACGATTTTTTGGCCCTGAAAAATATGCCTCCAAGTGGGGGGTCGTCTTATACGCCAGGTACACTTCAGATAGACTGCCCATAGTGCTTGCCCCGTGCCATAGTGGCCTCCCGATGCCCGCCCACTTCATTCCACATCCCGTTCAGGCATCAGCAGCGCTGCTGGGTGTATGCTCGGCTGTTATGCGATTTTGCGAGTGTGGTAAATTCGGGTTACCGTATATTGCTTTACATATGCATTGAAGATTCGCGATTTTGCGCTATCATGGTGCCTGTTAGAATGTTGAAGAGCTCGCACTTGCGCACTAGTGAGGTCCCAGGGAGATGCTGATGCAAGGGTGGACCAGACTGCTATAGTGACAGGGCGGGCAAACAGGGAGCAGGGACCAATCAAATCAGGCTTTGTATACAGCCAACAGCCAAGCACAATACTGCCCCATTGTACAGTACAGCAGAGAAAATGTCGACCAGTCAAACCCCTATCATCCCTATCATGGCACCAAGATGTCGTTGATGAACTTTTAATATCAGATGATGAAGAGGCGTTTGAAGGCTTTTAAGGTGAAACTGTGACGCCAGCAAACTTGCTAGGGACTTGCCCGGCACTTGCTCTCTCCCTCTATTTGTTATCTTACTTCTATCATTGACAGTCCCTCTAGGTTGTGGGCTGCTTGCCTGTGTTCCTGAGAAGCATCTACGGTACCAGTCTATAGAGTGTGTTTTCTTTAGTGCATTACCGGTATGTTTACCGGTAATAAACTTGCACTGTTTTATGTATATGTTTGATTACATACAGCCTTGTGACAGTTTTCCTGCATGCCATAAGCATTTGAATATAAATTAAAATGTTAAAATCAAATCTGATATTGTTTTACCTTTTATTTGGTGTGTGGAAGGTGTGCGGAAGAGGGGGTAGTCTTATACGGCGAGTATATAAAAAACTGTATTTTGAGTGGAAATGTTAGGGGGTCGTCTTATACGCCCAGTCGTCTTATACGCCGGCAAATACGGTACCCTTCAGAGGTGCTAGCGGGTACCTAGCCATCGTGTGAGTGCTTCTCATGTGCTCGCCTCTGTCATACTCTGTTCATAGAGGAAGAAACTGGGGCCCAGGGACTCCAGGCAGCCTGCCTCAGTCACATGGCCGGTGGTTGGCAGAGAACAGCTTAGACTCGGGCTTGTCTGAGACCAAAGTCAGAGCTTGCAACCACCACACCATGGGGAGAGTTGTGCAGGCAAGAGACGGGGTTGTCTGTGAGGTCAGACTTGGTGTTCAAAGTGCCTGGTGATCATCCACCAGATTCACCCAAACTCAGAGCCACGTGAGCAACTCTGGTGGGAGCAGCACAAGCAGGGCTAGGAGCCCTGACTATCCAAACTTCCACTTCCTCCTCATCTGCACAATAGGAAAATGGTGCCTACGTCATAGGGCTGTTGAGGCAATAAGATAATACAGGGGGAATGTTTACTACAGAGTCAGAGCTAATGTAAGAGCTCCATAATGTGGGCATTTTCTTATTATTAGAAATGTAACCACCACATATTAACTCACTCATTCTGTGAACATACACCAAGGGCCCTGTACCAGTCACGGAGGTACAGGGGGGAAGCAAGATAGCACACCGTTAGCTCATGCTCTCCCCAAAGTCAACTCTGCAAAGCAAGCTGCTATTGGAAGTCTGCCTGGGAGTTTCAGAGTCATCAGAGAATGATGACAAGAGTCCTGAAGTTGTAGCAACTTCATGTGGTCACTTCCTCCCCCCCCCTTTTTTTTTAATCCTCACCCAAGGATCTGTTTTATTGATTTTGAGAGGGAGGAATGGAGAGAGAGAGAGAGAGAGAGAGAGAGAGAGAGAGAAACATGGCTCAGTTACCTCTCTGACCAACCCTGGCCAGGAAATGAACCTGAAACCTTTTGGGGTACAACAATGCTCCAAGGAACTGAGCCACCCGGCCTGGGCCCCTTCACACATCTTTGAAAACTAGGGCCAGGATTCAGGAGAGTTGGAGCACAATGGACCAAGCCTTTATTGAGGGAGCACTTTCTAGGGATCAGCCACAGTGTTCCTCGTTTCCATGCAGGGCGATGCCTCTCGTGTGGAGGATCCCCAGGACTCGTGATGCAGGAGATGCTTTCAGGCAGCACCTGAGGTGCTCGGTCGTCAGGAAGTCATAACAGGAGATAGCACTGATTCGGTGGGCGAGAGGAGAAATCACTATGGTGACGAACTCCAGCTCGGTGGACAACCCGCCTTGGTCCCCAGTGTGTCTGTGTTTCTAACTAGCTGTGTGCTCTGAGCAAGTGCAGGATTTCCTCTCGGCCTGGGGCCTTCAGCTGGGAAAGGGATGGGAGTTATAGGAGCCCCTGTCTCATGACGGTGGAGGTGTGGGTGGGAATACATGCAAGTGAGGGACTCGACAAATTTTCCCGTGACTCTTATCCTCTGTCAATCTCCTTTATTGCAACAAGGAAGTCTCTGTTCGGTGTGCTGGTAAGCCTAGTATTGCTAACCAGCCCTTTAACAAAAAGAGAGCAAGGCTCAGGCCCAGGTGATAGCACCTAGCTAGCTAGGACCTAACATGTTGCTTTCATGGTGGTGGTGGCGATGGTGATGGTGGCGGTGAAGAGAGAGAGAGAGAGAGAGAGAGAGATTAACTTCTAACTGTGGCAAGTGATGGTAACAGAAAGCTTCCTTTAACATAAACAAATCTCATAAAAATCAACTTAGATGCAAATATTGAGGAAGTAATGGTACAGGGAGCAGGGGAACAGCAAATCCCTGGACGGCGGCCATCGGATGACTGAAGTTCGGGAAACGACTGCAGGGCAGACCCCACATCACAGCTTCGAGCCTCAGATAGAGATGCGGCTTCAACACCTTCCCAGCGACACAGCCCAGCTTTGCACCTGGTTTTTCCTCCCTCTAACACCTCTGCCCTTTCCCAGTATGTGAATCAACAGGAAGAGGCCTCCACCGTCCAGCCACCCAGTTTTCAGACTCCAAAGAGACCACTGCACTTCAGCCGCCCCCTTCGTCGAGGCACCGTGGCTGTCCTTTCACTTCCTGGAGCTGCCCTCAGGCTGAGGGTAGAGCCCAGCACCTTGGAGGGACCCAGCTGCTTTTGGAGTCTCCTTAGAAACACACTGTCTCTAGGTGTGGCCCACTTCTGCACCCGGCTAACCTCACTCACGGGGTATTAGTTCCAACTACTTCCTTCCTTAGGTGGCAATTGTGGTACCTTGCTGTGGCTCCTCTTGTGCCAACCACACATCTGAGACAGGTGAGCACCTCATAAAGGAGAAGAAGCCAGAGCCACACCCACATGGAGGATTCTATGTCTCCTGCTTCTCAAGCTAGAGAACGGGGGAGGGGAGTGGGGGGTGGGGTGGGGACGGGACTCGGGGCAGACATAGTTGGATAAACAGTATTCTTTAGCACAGCTGTGGTGCTGGGTCTTTTAAGTCAGTGAACGAGGGACCCCAGGGGATGTGGGTTGGGAAGAGATGAGAATCACAGAAGCTGAGATGTAGACATTTCCTAAAACTACACAGCCGCACTCTGCTGCTTCACACACGAGGGGAATGAGGCTAAGAAGTAACTTGACCTGCCCAAGGTCACGGGCATCTCGGTCAGAACATGACCAGGTTTCCCCGTGGGCTTCTGAACCCCATTTGACCCTGGGCCTCATTTAAAATTCTTGCCCTGTCGTCTTTCTTCAATGGATAATTTAAAATAGAAATAATAATAAATATAACACCTCATTGTATATGTGTAGCACCTTTCTTCCAATAAATGGTGTTCTTTCAGCTTGCCCACCCATGCTGCACAGAGCGGAAGCGTTTCCACGGTGGACTCTGACATTGGTTGCTGCCTGGAGCCTAGCTTCCAGCCCACACACAGACCCTATCAAAGGTGCAGCTCAGGGACAGGGCTCAAGTCCTACAGGGAGAGCTGTTATTAGCTACTTCGGGGTGGTGTTAAAAAAAAGAAAGAAAAAAAGGCCCTCACACATAATATACATGATGAATATGTTTAGAAAGCTAGAATTTAACTGCTTTTAAAATTAACTATCTTTCTTTTAACCTTACTAGTAGCAAAACAGTAGCCGTAGTAATAGTAATTACCATCATTTATTCAACTTCTACATAGGAGACATTTGTATCCAGTATCTTATTTAATCCCCACAAAAATCATAATTGGTATTCGTCCACTTTGGTGATGAGACAAACTAAAGCTCAGAGAATTTGCCCAAATGCAAGAAAAGTAAAGCCTTCCCTTTCTGCCAATAGGTGAACTAGATTTGTAAAGAATTCCTAAAAGCACTTGGTAAAAGATAAAAACATTTTTTTAAACTATGGCAGATTTGGCTAGAAAGTGAAGTGATTCCTTGGGGCCCAGAAATGATGAGACAGCCCCAATCCACGCAGGAGCCATCAGATCAGCATTTCCCACGCAGAAGGGACAAAACCTAAAGCCAAGATGAGTAAAAGGTCAGAACAGGGACCCAGAAACACAGCCAAAAAGACAGAAGGGCAGCACCTCAGTGAGTGAGCAGAAAAACGCCTGCCCCGCAGAGCAAGTGCACGCAGTCACGTGGCCAGCTTGGCCTCAGCTCTACGTGGAACAGGAAGAGAAAAAGAAAATTCCCCCTCCCCATGTCTAATAACAGATATAACCTTTATTGAGTTTGGGGCCTGAATATACACAACTATTGTGGCTGAAAGAAAACCCTGACTTTTTAGTTTAAGTTGGTTCCAACTTGGTGAAACCCTTGGGCACATGACAGAAGCAAGTTCCAAACTTCTCTGGAAGAAAATACTTCAAAATGGGCCTCAATGAACTCCTGCAAATTAAGTTACAAGGAAAATAAACTCTTTTTTTTTTTAAGTCATTAAACACAGGGAAATAAACCACCCTGAGTGAGAGTCAGCTGAAATAAGAAACTCTAGAATCAGATCTTCAGAGACCACAAATACTAGGACTTATCAAACATATATTATAAAATTAGTATAATTAATACGTTCAAAAATATGAGAGGAGGTTGAAAGTGTATTAAATTAAAACTATTATAACTGGTCAGATTAGAAAAATGACCAAGCCGTAACCAGTTTGGCTCAGTAGATAGAGCGTCGGCCTGTGGACTGAAGGGTCCCAGGTTCATTTCTGGTCAGGGGCATGTACCTTGGTTGTGGGCACATCCCCAGTAGCGGGTGTGCAGGAGGCAGCTGATCGATGTTTCTCTCTCATCTGTGTTTCTAACTCTCTATCCCTCTCGCTTCCTCTCTGTAAAAAATCAATACATTTTTTTAAAAAAAGAAAAATGACCAAATAAAAATTCTAGAAATAAACATAAAGATAAATAAAATTTCACTTTCAATGACTAGACTATCAGAGAAAATATATGAACTGGAATATTGAAGAGATTACACAGACTCATGAGGATGGGGGAAAGCAATGGGAAAAAGGAAAATTTTTAAGAAACCTGGAGATTTTTTTGAGAATATTCAAAATAAAACAATAAAAACAATAAAGAGAATGGGAAGAACCAATATTAAAAGAGATAATGGCTGACATTCCCCAGAATTAGTGAAAGACATCAGTGCAGAGATTAAGAAAGCCCAGAGAATCCCAAGCAGGATATATCAAAAGAGGTCCTGAATTATTAAATGTTTGAAAAACAAACACAGAGAGGAGAACTTAATAGCAATCAGAACAAGCAGATTATCTAGAAAAAAGTGACAAGCATTAATATAAATCAACTAGCATCAAATAACTAATAATTTTGAATTCTAAACAAGAAAAGCTATCTTTCAAAGGGGGAGGGCCAAAAAACTACTTCAGATTATGCCAAACTAAGAGAAATTGCTACCAAAACACCCTCATTGTGGGAACTTCTAAACAACATGCATTTTATAAACAAGTAAAGGATCCCAGAAGGCAGGTTTGAAATGCAAAGGGTCAATGAGAAAATATGAAGTTAAACATATGGTTAAATCTAAATAAAAAAATGATGGTAGAAAATATCAACAATGTTTAATTTATGGGTTTTTAAAAATTAAGAGAATTGAAATTCTAGAAAATGGCACATAAAATTTGGAGGTGAGTAATTAGAATTCGAGTGTGCTTTGCTTTTATTGTTCAAAAAAGCTTAAATACAGTGATTAAATTTCAATTCTATTATGTTAATTATGCATATTAAAGTTTCTAGGATGTCCATTAAAAGAACGAGAATAAAGGAGGGAAATTGGAATTAGAGGTTCAGGAAATAGAACCAATAAATTCAAAACAAGGAGGCAAAAGAAGAAAAAAAATGAAACAAAAAAAAACACCACAGGATAAATATTATTAGAAAGTACAAAACCAAGATGGCAGAAATGAATCCAAATAGTAGAGTTATTACAAATAATGTAAATGGACTAAACTCTCCAGTTAAAAGACAAAGACTATCAGAATAGATCATGACCTGGATGGAGTAATTGGTCGAAGTGGAGGAGGAGTAGAACTGAGGCTCAGAAGGTAACCCCAGCAGCACCATGTCACATAGGTTTTAACAGCTTAGCTGAGGCATTTGACTTTGATTGGGCTCTCCAATAAGAAGCATGGGGCAGGAGACTATTTTCTTAAGACTTCTAGTATTATTTTTAATGAAATGTTATCTAGCATATTCATAGCTTATACTGATAAGCATTTTAAAAATTAAAACAAGAAAAGAATCTCAAAATAAAGAATAATCCTTTGGTTATAAGATGGATGGATGGATGGATGGATAGATAGATAGATAGATAGATCTGAGATTTTCCTCTATACACTTCTGTATTGTTTAACTTTGGGACATTATTTAAGTGCTATTTTTGTGATTTAAAAAGCTCAAAATTTGGCAGTGGGGTACTGTGGATTCTTGAGTAAAGAAGGACTTGGGAATGGAATATTTGGGGGGAGGCCGTAAGCCTGCAGGATGAATTTCGAGATCAGGACACAAAGACTAGAGTTAAAGAAATGTTTGAACAATAGAAGAGACTGCCTGGCTGAACCAGTGTGATAAATGTAAGATGGAAGGAAAGGATAAATCTAAAAGGAAAGAAGTGACAGAATTTGTTGACTGTTCCTGTTCCTGCAGGTCAGGGTTGGTTTGAGCAATTGAGTTCTTAAATATGAAGCAAGAGGCAAAAATTACCTAATAAATGGTGATGACAACAATGACGCCCGCTCTAGTCTGCTTCTGCAGAAGGATTCATTACTAATCTGAGCCAACTCCAGGGAGTCTCTATTTGGAGAGCAAAAGACTCACTTATTAGACATCCAAGAGGGTTGTACAGAACAGCTCCTTTATATCTCTCTTGGGAGGGATTTGGCATAGCAGAGGATGCAGCACCACTATAGCCTTTAGCATCTCCATAGCACAAGCCAATTTGATTAGAATGAAAAAATTAAAAAAAAAACCAAAAAACCCACATCATTTGTACACTCTACAAGGACCTTCCCTAAACCTAGTCCACCATACTAGAGGAAATGGAATTACCTTGGAATTTCAGATAAATTGAAGGGAGAAGGCAGTATCCTAATTAGGCCACAGGTTGTGACATGGGGTTGGTAGATGCAACCTCTGGGCCCCAGACAGGTTCTTTCTGGAGCTACGCTATCTAGTGGTTGGATAGGAGATCCTGAGCTCCAAAAGGCAAGGAACCAATTACCTGAAAATGGAAGCACCTTCATCATCGTTTTGGGCACCACCAGAATGGTAGCCACACTGACCCTTCAGAGGCCTCCTAGAAGTCCATGTACAGAACCTGAGCAAGCAAGTTCTCAGTTTCTCTGAGCCCTGGTTTCTTTATCTGTAAAATGGGTTGGCAATAACAGACTTCTAAAGGTTTCTCATAAGGGTCGAATGGGATGATGCTATAGAAATTACACAGTGCTTGGCCAATGTACTAACTTAATACCTATCTTTAAATCTATTTTTTTTATATTTTTTATTGATTTTTTACAGAGAGGGAGAGAGATAGAGAGTCAGAAACATCGATGAGAGAGAAACATCGATCAGCTGCCTCCTGCACATCCCCCACTGGGGATGTGCCCGCAACCCATGTACATGCCCCTGACCGGAATCGAACCTGGGACCCTTCAGTCCGCAGGCCGACGTTCTATCCACTGAGCCAAACCGGCTTCGGCTTAAATCTATTTTTTAAGGAGAGGAGATAAAGAGAGCTCTTGTGTGCCACCCCAGCATCCCTCCCCCACTGTTGGACCTATTCCAAAACAAGACATCATTCTATACCTTGAGGCCATTTGTGCATTATTAACCAGATCCTCTCCAAGGAGCTAACCGTTCCTCTCCATTACCCCTGCTCCCTGATAGCACTGCCTGAGGTCCGAGCCCTGAGGACTGAGCCAGGGTCACTGGCACGCTCAAAGAAACGAAGAAACGTGACCTCCATTGGCTTCCCAGGTACAGGTGCAGAGGCACGTCCTCGCCCAGAAGCTTTGGTGCCCGCCCTGCTCCAGACTCAGCTCCCATCACGATGCCCATCTGCCCCACCTGCTCTCATCACTGGCAGCGAAGTGGTTTCAGAGAACCTTGTACATGGAGGCAAGACTTGGAAGGAGTTCTTTTCCCTGAAGACAGTTTGTTCTTACAATAAACTACAGTTTTATCCACTCTGAATGCCAACAGGGATGGTATTTTCTCATGATTAAGCTTCTTCATTCCCCCCTTCCCCTCTTCAGACTTTGGCTATAAATAGGAGCATCTTTGTTCTGTCTCCTCTGGACAGTAATTGGAAACACGAACTGGGGAGACACCCTCCTGCCTGTCCACGTCTCCTGGTTGCTCCTCCACAAGTCGGCAGTCGCACAAACAAGCCGGCGGCTTTGGTTGTTTTCTCTGAAGTCAGTTTCTGCCACTAAATGGTTATGGATTCCAGCATCTCGAGAACCTCAGGACCAAGACGGATGGTATTTTCGTGTTCGTTTGAACATGTGCACTTAATGCGCTTGGTTAATTAGAGTAATTAGTAGTCTTTTCATCCCAAGGCCGTTGCTGAGATTAAAACAGGGCTGTTATTTCTTTTAATGGACTAACTGAAGAATTTTTGTTTTGGAAGTGAGTCAGATGAAGTTCTGATCTGCAACAGAAGACGAAGGGACATGGATTCTGAGGACCTGGGGTCTTTGGGCAGAGTTCCCAGCCTCGGTTAGTCCCTCCAGATTCTCATCCGTCAATAATGACAATGCCCAGGGTGATATCATTTAATGCCCAAACCAGGACACTTTTGAGGATTAAATAGGGCTCTAATTATAAATGCAAAGACTGTTGTGACAGAATTTTCCAGGAGATAATTTTTGACAAATTCCTGGCCTGGGAGAGCTGGCCATAGCGCAGCTGTGGTCCGCGTGGGCTGTGGTCCGCATGGGCTGTGATGGCTACGCTCCACCCCCTCATCTGTGACTCCTCTGCCAGGTAGCACTGATTCTCTCATTGCTCCCTGCTGCTTCTCTCCACCTCCCACCGCCCCTGCTCCTCGTCTTTCCTGCTTGGTGAAGGCCAAAGTGCTCCACTCTGCTTAACTAATTCCCTCTGATGCCGACATTTCTATCTTTGCAATTGGCGTCCCTGTGAAGTTTCCCTTTGTACATTTCCCTGTGCCTGTATCCCCATTATTCAGGTATCATCACTCAATAACCGTTCGACAGCTGTAATGCTTTTCATATGGAAAGAATTGGCTTTTATTGATGGCAAATGTTGTGATGAACTTGCATGCCCACTTGGAGCCAGAGGAGCTTTTTATTGGGTGAACCGCAGTAAGATGTGGTTGCAAGAAATGTCTTTGGAGTGTGGACTGAGATGTACTTTTGGGAACAGGTCTTGTGGCGGAGGAGGGGGAGCAGCCTTTCCCTGTATCAAAGTCTCATCAATCAAAATGCATAATAGCGACGTTATTAATAACCTTATAGTCTCATGGCACTTAGTATTTTTCCAAGCACTCCCCTGGAATCCTAATATGCAGGCAGGACAGATATTATTACTTCCATGGTATGAGTTAAGCAACATTGTAACAGGACTCACCGGCCCCATGAGCAAGGAGATAGTTGATAAGCAGGTAAGTGTCTCATGAGAAGGATACGGTTAGCAGAATAGCGGGCAGGAATAGCCATCCTGGGGGGTCCTAGATGCCCTCTGAACACCAGGAGTCCTTCCCAAGCTAAATTCTTCTCGTGTCCCCTTTGTCTGGTCCAAATATGAGAGCATGGCCACCACGTCCAGGCACGGTGCTCATCTCAATGCCGCCTGCAGTGCAATTAAGCATCCTGACGCCTAACCCAGATGCAATGGAAAACAAGGCTCATTTAGCAACATAACGCCATTGGCTTGTGGTGTGGTGGACAGAATGCGAACACCACCTGTTAACTGTCCCAAACTACAGCCATTCTCCACTGGATCTAACAAGAGAATGGCAAACACTAGATGATGGGGGAGGTGACGCTAGTGTATCCACGTGAGCAATTGGCTACTTTGGACCCCCGGGCCCCCCACCCCCCACCCTGCACCAGCCTTGGCACCAGACATGGTAAAATAAGAGAGCTAGGGGGCTAGACAGGAACTGGGAACCTCTTGGGGACACCACCATCACCATTCCGCTGATATGGAAGCTAAAGCCCCAGGACTGTGAAGGGACTTGTCCTAGTCAGCAAGGTGAGCCAGGGCAGAGCAGTGCTAAGAACCAGGACCTCGAGGGAATGTGCTCTTCACTCAGCCTCCCAGCCTGAACCAGCGGGTTTTCTAACACACCCACCTGACTTCTCTTCCTTCTTAATCCACTGGCTCTCCCGCATTACTTGTCTGCAGCTGGTGCTCAGGGGCTCACCACTCTACCTGAATTAAGAAGAGGATATTTGGCCCGGCTGGTGTTGCTCAGTGGTTGAGTGTTGACCCATGAACCAGGAAGTTACCTGTTGAATTCCTGGTAGATCAATGTTTCTCTCATCAATGTTTCTATCCCTCTCCCTTTCTCTCTCTAAAAAATCAATTAGAAATCTTTTTGTAAATAAAAAGAAGAAGAGGATATTTTTCTACACACTTGGTTTCTCCATGCCCCTCCCACCTTCAGATCCAGAGCCTTCATGATGAGGGAACAAAGCTCCGTGAGCAGCATGTTGTACCAGGGCCGTGTGGAGGTGGGTGAACCAGCAGGATGTTGTCACTCAAAGAGGCGGTGCCTGCTCAGTGTCCCACTGGCGCACCCCGAGGGGTGCACTGTGAGACACGTCCTGATACCTTCAAGTTCATCCTCATCCCAGACACACTCGATCACCCAGGAGTACACTGGGAGGAAAGTGGTTTTGTTTCTAGGACACCCGCTTCCATTATTCATGAATGTCCCTCAGCAGGACCACAGCCTCATTGCTTGTGTTAACTGGCTCCTAACGTAACACTTGGACTCTCTGGAGCTCAGATTTTTTTGTCACCTTACCCTCCATGGCTCACTGTTCAAGGGTGCTTTCCTTACTCTTTTTGGCTTCCTCTAGTTCTTTATCTGTGCTTTGTTTTGCTTGGCTTATGCAATGTCATATTTCATTCTAAGCCAACATGCTGCTCCTCTATCAATTCCGTTTCAGTCATAGAATATCGATGAGAGGGCCTGGACCACGATTCGCTTCTATAGACGCTAAGATTGTAGGGAATTCCCTCCAATGGACCTACAGCTCATTGCCCATGCTATAGGCAGGTTCTTAATTTGTATTTTGCTTGGAAAACTTATGGGGATTTTCCTCCTCAACTTCCTGTCAGAAATCAACCATCTGGTGCTACTACCACCACCATTTGGTTAAGAAGGAAGCCAAAGGCACCAGCTGGAGCAGTGGTGACTAATAAGGCCCCGATTTCACGGCCGTTGGGGTCTCTCAGCTGCTGGACTTACTCACTGTTCTGTCTCATCCTCTGTCCTTCCTTCCAGCATTTGTCATGCTGCATCTTCCTCCATCACCCTTCCCAGGCTGGCTCCTCTTGAGTTCTCTTTTTTTAAAATATTTTTATTTATTTCAGATAGGAAGGGAGAAGGAGAGAGAGAGATAGAAACATCAATGATAAGAGAGAATCATCGATCAGCTGCCTCCTGCATGCCCCCCCACTGGGGATCAAGCCTACAACCCAGGCATGTGCCCTTGACCTGAATCGAACCAGGGACCCTTCAGTCCACAGGCCAACGCAATGTACACTGAGCCAAACCAGCTAGGGCAGTGGTCGGCAAACTCATTAGTCAACAGAGCCAAATATCAACAGTACAACGACTGAAGTTTCTTTTGAGAGCCAAATTTTTTAAACTTAAACTATATAGGTAGGTACATTGTTATTAACTTAATTAGGGTACTCCTAAGCTGGTCTTTGCTAAAAACGTCCTCAATCTGATTGAGGTATGTTCGC
>NW_006300048.1:4889732-4892346 GCF_000327345.1 Myotis davidii | reverse complement strand
TAAGAACTTTAGCTATAATGGAGTTGAAAATCTTAATCACCAGTTCCATAACTTTGCAAATTTCTTCTGGAAATGTCTGCGCACAAAGCGCTTCTCGATGAATGATGCAATGGTAAATATCTCGTGATTAATTTTTTCTTTCAAAATAGCAACAAACCCATTTCTTACGCCGGTCATACTTTTCGACCCGTCTGTTGCAATTGAGACAATTTTATCGAGTGGAATATGATGCTTTTCAATGCCCTCAATTACAACATTTGCTATATCCTCTCCATGTGTTTGACCTCTGAGTGGCAATAATCCTAAAAGTTCTTCTTTAGGACCTGTAGACGAAATAAATCGTACAAAAAGTGAAACTTGTGCTGTATCATTTATGTCACAAGACTCGTCAACTGCTATTGATAAAGCTGAAACCAATTTAAGATCTTCGACTTGCTGGTTGGTTACATTCGGAGACATTTTGACTATTCTATCTTTCACTGTTTTAGCAGACAATGGAAACTCTTTAATTTTTTTTAGAATATCTGCTTTGTTCTTAAAATCCCGAAATAGCTCTTCGGATGCATTTATAAAACAACTTTTTATGTATTCGCCGTCTGTATTTGGTTTTCCTCTCTTAGCAATCTCTTGACTAACCACACAACTTGCAATATTAACATTGTTGGAAGATTGCATCCAGTAATTAAATACAGAACTTGATTTTTCTTGACTCTTCTGAAGTTCCTCAACTGCTTTCTTCCTTGCATCACCGACAGGATATTTAGTACTAAATGACTCATGTTTAGTTGTAAAGTGTCTCTCCAAATTTGATTTCTTGTTATGTCCCAATTTTGCCTGACAAATAAGACAGGTCGGAAGGACATTTAAGTTTTGAATAAACGCGAAAGTCTTGGTCCATTCAACTTTAAATTCACGGTTTTCGTCTTCCGTTTTTCTTTGCTTCTTCTTTGGAGCCATGTCAAGCGGGGCACCTAAAAAAATGTTTCATTTTATAATAATAAAGCCACCAACACAAAATAATTACAATTCTTAAATTGATGACAAAAATACCTGTAGGATTTGCAGCTCGTTGGAAAAATATAGGTAACTTTATGCTTCGAGTAGGTACTTTTGTCACCCGCGAGCGATTTACAGACGCGACTAGCACTAACCACTGCACCATGAGACTGCTGACTGACTCACTCACTCAACTCGTGCATGAATCGCACGCGCCTCTCCCACGCTGCGAATCCCGCGGCCCGGCTGCACCGCTTCTCCTATCGCCCGACCGACCGACCGACACCCCCCACTTCTTCTAACACCACTTCTTCAAAATAGACTCGCCCAGGCTGAAAACCGACTTCTGCGCATGGGCCACAAAGTTTCAATCGCACTGTACGTGCCTGCCCGCACGTGGTATTTTGTGGAAGAGCCACACTCAAGGGGCCAAGGAGCCGCATGGGGCTCGCGAGCCGCGGTTTGCCGACCACTGAGGTAATACATTTGAATAATCAGATTTCTTACCAAAAACAAACAAAAAGCCTAACCAATAAAGCCTACAGTAACTTATGTGCTCCATGCACCACCACCGACAGCTTCCCCAGTCACCTCAGCATAAAATCCAAAGGCCTTCACAGCCTACAACTGGTGGCCCAGGAACTGGTCCTGGCTTCTACCTTTCGTAGCTCTGTCACTACATTCCAACCACAGGAGCCTCCCCATTGCTCCTAGAGCCAGGCATAGGCATCATGCATAGGAAAACAGACAAGAAATATGCCATCAAGTAGAAAATATAAGATCAGTGGTGATTTAGTGCGAAAAGTAAGACAAAGCACATGCCTGCCTCAGGGCCTTTGCACATAGGGCGCCTACTGCTGGAACAGTTTCCCTGGGGTTATAGCTTGTTTAGTTGTGTTCTTCAGGTTCCTATTCAAGTGAACTTCAGAAAGATCTTTCCTAGCAACCCTGTCTAAAACAGTATCCCCACCTACTCTGCTACTATCTATTCCCCTTCTTTGCTTTTTATTTATGCAAAGCACTAGCACAGCTTGACATGATGTTGTTTATGTTATTATAGGTTTGCTGTTTACCTGCCTTTGCTATTATCTCCTGTGTCTAGACCAGTGGATGGTAATATTTTATATTAACTAAATAAATGAGTGCATAAATGAATTGTTCTTTATATATCACTAGAGGCCTTGTGCACAAAATTTGTACATGGGGAGGGGGGTTCTCCTCAGCCCAGCCTGCACCCTCTCCAATCTGGGACCCCTTAGGAGATGTCTGACTGCCGGTTTAGGCCTGATCCCAGAGATTGGACCTAAACCAGCAGTCAGACATCCCTCTCACAATCCGGGACCCTGGCTCCTAACTGCTCACCTGCCTGCCTGCCCCTACCCCCCTCTGCCTGCCAGCCTGATTGCCCCTAACTGCCCCCCCCTGCTGGCCTGGTTGCCTGGTTGCCCCTAACTGCCCCCACCAGCCTGGTCACCCCTTACTGACCCTTGCTGGCCTGGCCATCACCAACTGCCCCCCTCTGCTGGCCTGGTCGCCCCCAACTGCCCCCCTGACAACCTGGTTGCCTCCAACTGCCCCCCCACTAGCCTGCTTGCCCCCTCCGGCCTGGTCGCCCTGA
>NW_006300048.1:4886852-4889674 GCF_000327345.1 Myotis davidii | reverse complement strand
GGTCTGGTCGCCCCCGGCAGCCAGCTGTTCAGTCCTTTGGTCTTCCCTCACTAAAACTCCTGCAAGCCTGGTAATCCCACGCAGCCTGCTGATTGTTCATTACTATTGCTGTGATGGCATCCCAGACAATTTGCATATTCCTCTATTATTAGTATAGATGGCTGGCCAGGTATTGCTGGATACCTTTCCATGCACATGTATCTTACATCACTCCTAGTTTTGGAAAGTTACATTTTAAAAAACTGATTCTTTTTTATTTACCACTTGTCTAAGTGACAGTAAACATAATTATTCTCATTATAAACTAATTGGAAAAGGTAATTTCCCAATTAATAAATATGTGCCTATGTAAACTGTGTTCCTATGATAAAATAATTATAAAAGCTGCTGACAACTTTGGAAGGAAAACAAAGATATTTGTTAGTGGCAAGATCTAATGAAAAATCTGACAGCCTAAACAAGAAAACTGACGAGCACAGTTCTCCACACAAGAACCCTGGCAAGTTACTGTCGATTTAATAATTTTGCCTAAGGAGAATTCCAGGCTTTGTATACACACATTCTCCCTGCAGAAAGTGCACAAAGAGAGAACCTGTGTTGAAATCCTGGCTCTACTCGTTACTGTTTACAGAATCCTGGCCAAGTTGCTTAACCTCTCTGAACCTTCATTGCTTTACCTGTAACATCATTCCCTACCATACTTTGCAAGGCTGTTGCATTAAATAAGACCAAGTATGTGGATACAGTTTGTCGGCTATTCAGTACTGTAAAAATATAGTCAATTATTTTACCTCTGAGAAAGAGTTGGAGAAAAGAAATACCTCAATTACCATTAAAGGTATTAATAAACATAACAATAGTACTAGTAATTTAGAAAAATGTGATTCTCCCTATACTTATTCTCTAAAGTCGCAGTGTTCGATAGAACTTTCCACAACAATGCAAATATTCTACTAGTAGACCTGTCCATCTAATACAGGCGCTCCTGGCCGTGTGTGGCTGTTGAGCACTTGAAGTGTGGCTAGTATGACTGGGGAACTGCACTTTAAATTTCTTTAATTTAATTCCGTTTTATTTTAACAATCACAGATGGCTACTGTATTGGATAGCATGCTAGTATAAGGCATCATTTCTTCAAATATGTTTTGCAGATAACTCCTACATGGCCCTAACAATGAAGGGATTGGGTTTTGTAAGCATCCAAAAGCCTGGTGACAGAATCTTGTGGTTCAGAGTAAAGGGAAAGTGTGGAATGGAATGGGGACTAGAAGAAAAGGAAAGGAGAAGGGGACTTCCTTGCCCTGCAAAAGCCAACAGAACCTGCCCCAGTGTGACCTTAGAAAAGGCTTTTACTCTGAGCCTCAGTCTTTTAACTATCAACTAAGACTCATAGGATTATTGTGAGGTTTTAATCCAGCGGTTCTCAACCTGTGGGTCGCGACCCCTTTGGGGGTCGAAAGACCTTTTCACAGGGGTCGCCTAAAACCATCGGAAAACCATATATAATTACATATTGTTTTTGTGATTAATCACTATGCTTTGATCATGTTCAATTTGTAACAATGAAATTGGGGGTCACCACAACATGACCAACTGTATTAAAGGGTCGCAGCATTAGGAAGGTTGAGAACCACTGCATCAAACAGGTTAATGATACCAAGTACCTAACACAAGTGCCTGCCAAGCACAGAGCGAGCCCAGAGTTCTCATTCTCCCTTCACTCCTGGAGCACAAAGAGATGGGGGACAGTACAATGATCCACTTTCCTGCCCCAACCACATGGCTGCTGGGCTGCAGGCTCACAAGTGGGGCATCGCTTGTGCTACAGCCAGCCTCAACGCAGCTGGGGCTGGCGCACATGCCCCTCCCTCCCTCCATTCAGGCCTCCTGAATGCCCTGACCTCACCCTGCGCTTTGCTCTGGAGATCTCTGAGGGCTTCAAAGACTCCTCTTTGGATTCAACACAAACGATGTTCCGTCTGGGTATGTACACAGGTGGGGGAGGCTGAAGGGTGTGTGGGGGGCGTGGAGCCCACCCCTTTTCAAAATGGGGCCACACCTCCCTCGACCTGGCTCTCATGGAGCTGCCCCCTGCACTGCCACTTCCTCCTGTTGGTGGAAAAATGCAGTCTAGCTCATCCCCACAGCAGCTGCTGTCAAGGCCTTGGTGTCCGCAGAGCAGTTCACTCCAGCGATAAAGCAGGTAGGTGTGGTGGTCCCACTTCTCAACTGTGGCAAGTAAACTGTGAGCAAAGTCTTCAAAGCCACACTTTCCCCAGGATTTTCCAAGATAGTCCCATTGTTTACAATCTGTCTCCACAAACCTTCGTAATGCCCCAGAGATCAAAGGCCTGAATCTCCCCTCTTCCATTGTCTCTTTCCCCTGAGGAGCCCCCAAATCCTTTGTTAGCCGATGGGCTCAGCACTCACCAAGCCTGATCACCACAGGTGACGGCTCCACAGCACAGGTGCCAATTCTTTGACCCTCTTCCCGTGAGAGCTGGGGTGCCCTGTCCTTGCATCTGGGTGGGCTCGCGTCTGCTTCGACCAATAGAGGATGGCGAAAGTGGCAACGTGTGACTTCTGAGGCTGTCATGTAACCGCCATGCAGCTGCCACCCAGTTGGCTGGGATACTTGATCTCTGAGCACAAGCCACTGAGCAAGAGTCTAACCACCCTGCGGCCCTCCAGGAGGCAGTCCTGGCTAAGACCATCCTTCACCCAGCCCGAACCAGGTGCCGGCATATGAGTGAGAACCACCGCCCTCCCGCCCCCAAGCCAGCCAGTCCAGTCTCTCCAGCTGAGGCCACAGACATGTGGTG
>NW_006300048.1:4881366-4886793 GCF_000327345.1 Myotis davidii | reverse complement strand
AGAACGCTGCCCTCTTGCACCACCACGCGAGGGTGATTGGCTGCTCAGTCATCGATAATGGGGCCCAGGACAGTGTCTCATAGCACCCAGGCTTCCTGATGGGCAGCTCCTCTGGAGAACTGGATTCCATAAACTGAACCACCTTGAGTGTTGGCGGGACCACGTGGGGCCCGCTGCTACTCGTGGATAAGCAGGAGGCCTTGCTGGACAGCGACGGCGTAGTCTGGGGGAGGGCACATGGGCAGGAGGGAGACATCTTACTTTTTATTTTAGTATCATTCTAAACTCTGGTCTTTAATTTTCTTTTTTAAATAAGTAAGAAATGGATAAAGGAGCAAGGACTTAGTAATGCGATTTCAATGCATGGCTTTATTAAAAAATGTTCATGTTGACATATGCTGGCATTTTAAATGTGGTTTTGTTGTGCGTTTTTTTCATGTTTTGTTTTCATGCTTTGCTAGCACTTTCTCGTCCAGGCCCCCATGTTCTTCAGGGACATGTTGAGTTGCGGTGTGGCTGCACTGAAACATTCACGTCCTAGAGGGACGCACAGGCCTGCAGCACAGAAGGCAGAGCTCGGCCAAGAGGAGGAGGCCGAGGGTTCACCAACACAGGGCTAACCCTTAGGCAAGTCATTTACTGCCTCCAGGCCTCAGTTCTAAGGCCCCTTTTCTAACATTTTGGAGAGGAAGAAGTGAATATTTATTTAGCACTTATTACCCTGTGGCAACACATCGTACGGCCCTCTATTTGGGATTATTTTATTTAATCCTCAAAAAAAAAAATCCTAAGAACCAGCGTTCCCAGTTTGCGCAGTGAGCTGGAGGTGTCAGTAGCTGGGAGCTGGAGAGTGGAATTCCAGAATCTCCACAGCGCCCCCAGGGAACACTCACTCCCCTCTCTGCCACCCCAGCGGTTTCCACACCCTGTGCCCAATGGCTCTCCAGCCCGTAATCCTCCGTGGCGAGGAGGGAGGGTCCTGACTACATTCCTTTGCACTGTCATCAGCCACTTCAAGTGGGGAGAAACAATAGCCTCTTTCTCTGCTTTCCCGGCAGGGTGGCTCTGGGACCCTGCAGACTCTCTGAGTGACAACCAGGGCAGCCAGCAGCCCCACAGCCCAGGTGCCCCGGGGCCTGTGTCAGAGGAACCTGCCCCCCAGCTCTTCCCTGCACATCTCAACTCTGTGAAGTGGGGTGCGCTTCTCCTTTCCCCTTCACAGAGTCCCTCAGCGCCTGGTTGATCCAGGACACACCTTCCCCAGCCCCCCTCCCACCTACTTCACCACTGGCTGCTTCTGACCCGGTGCTTTGATGAAGCGCGGGTTCTGCCTTCTGCCTGTAGCGGGATCCTCCTGCCCAAAGCCCCTCCTCACACACCTGTCACTGACGCCTGAATCCTGAAATGATCTCCCAATGTTGACTAAGTCCCCCTGCTGTCCGCACAGGGAGGGGTCCTGGGGAACTGTGATATCTGAGAGGAAGGATGGAAAGAGGGGGTCAGATCAGAAGCTTCAAAGCCAAACTATTCCAGGGGGCGGTTTTAAAATAACTGTCGATCCTTTGCCTCTCCTCCCAGGAAGAGTTGGGGGTCTCTGTCTCCTCCTGCCCTTGACTCTGGGCTGGTGGCCCCTGGGACCGGCTTTGACCACCGGACACCGTGAGGTGACCCGGCCCATCTCCTCTCCCAAGATGGACCGTAAACAAGGTGCAGCCGCCTCTCTCGTGCCTCTGAGAAGCCCATGTGTGAAAGGGTCCTGGGACCAGCATGCTGTGGGGAGGCCCAGGGCCCTGCAGGACTCCCAGCTGAGCCCCACCGGCCTCCCTGACCTCAGAGTCAGGAGCAAGCAAAGGGCCGTGGCTCTAAACCACGAAGTGGCGGCACAGTTTGTGAAGCAGAAATAGGTCACTGAAAGGGTGTCAGAGGACAGAGGGCAGGCCCAGTGCAGACAACCTGGGCTGTGTTGGGCCATGGGGTCCACTGGGAAGAAAGTCTTTGTGGGGAGGGGGGCCTGGAGGTTTACAGGAGGGGGTGCAGTTGGGTGAGTGAAAGGGTGCGAAGAGGGGACTTCTATAAGGTCCAAAGTTTCCACAGGCCTCGGGGGAAATGCCCTGACCACGGCCAGGACTTCCCAATTATTTCTACCACAGCCACCTGCCTGCAGAGATCAGACCCTTAACCCTGGGCCACCCGTCTCAGTGTGGCCCACAGTAGGAAGACAGTTTACAGCTCCTGTGAACTTTGCATTACATGCCACAGTTTATGCATCTGAAATTGCCTACCAGTTAAATTCTCAGCCTGACTCTCCCCCAACCCCTCCAAGGAAAACAGAACCTCCAGGGAGAGGAACCCCGTGAGCCCTGAGGCTCTGTGTGGCCTGGAACACACCCCGGGGCGGGGGCAGCCTCACCTCCCTCCCAGCTCAGACACTTGGGATTTTTCCTTTGGAATCTAGTCACACATCTTCGGCAGCCAACTCCGAAGGCTGGGTTCTCCCCTCCTGTCTCATCCCCAGCTTCGAGCAATACCTAGATTCACAAGGGACCCCATCAGGAGAGACCGAGACCGGGCCAACTCCCTCCGGATTCAGATGCAAAGCCAAAGCCGCCTGCCAGTCTAGTTCTTCCCTCTGACCCTCTCAGGTCAGCCTCACGGAGAGTGTTTGGAGAGGAACCTCAGGCCATTCCTGTCCATCCCAGCGTACTCGAGGGCTCCCCAAACGTCTTCTTCTTAGACAATTCAAACACACACACACACACACCCATCGCCTGGGTAGGTACGCTGACACTTGGAAGCCAAGCTGAGGAAAGCTTTTGTTATTGTTTGCCATTTGAAAGTGATTACCAGCGGGATGATGGGTATTGAAGGAGACAGCCAGCAGTTAGCATCCCAGGGAGGCTCCCCTTCCAGACCTGGGTGAGCCTCCACCACCCCCAGCTCCTCAAGAAGGGACTGCCTGGTGCCAGACTTGGATGCCGACCAACACAAATTAAAGGAATAAAATGCCTCCCAGACGGGAGGCAGGACATGGGAGAGTGAGAATGCTGAGAATTTTAAAGGGATCATCACCTCAGCAGGAGACCAAAAACCAGCCTCAGACAGAGCAGCTACCCCAACAGATGGTCCCTCCCGGTTCACAGGGTCTCCTGGTCTGGGTTCCTGTGTGATTCCAGGCGCTGCCTCTCCTGCGCCCCCCAACCCCAGCCCAGGGCCTCACGCTCCCCACCGGAAAACTCTCCTCTCCATCCTAGCTGCCAAGATGGCTGTGACTTACTGAAAATCCGGAAGCGACCCCGTGGAACCCAAGCTCGTCAGCTGCATCACAAACGAATCTAGAGGTGGGACTAGGAGGCAATGGCTTAGTGGGTGCAGGTTTCAGCTTGGGCCCATGAAAATGTAGTGTTTGTACAACACCGCGAGTCTACTAAATGGCAATGAATCGTCCACTTTAAACTGATTAATTTTATGTTACGTGACTTCACCTCAATTTTTAAAAAGAGCTCACCCCAGAAAGAGCAACCCTCCTCAAATCCCGCCACCCGGCACACATTGGCCTCCGGACCTCAGCGGCCTCCTTGCTAACGGGAGGTCGAAGGGGGAAGAAGCGGTTCCGACATTCAGAGGTTGTTCCAGTTCCTAGCAGGACAGCGACTTCAGATGACCGCAGGACAGAGAGAAAATGAGATCAGCCAGCTGCCCAGGCGGCTAAAATTAACTGACCCTCCAGGAGCTGGACTTGGCCAGTGACGGCACTTCTCTGATGTTCCTCCTCTGTGAGCTCAGACGTGTCTCATGGGACTCCTGCGAGGAACCCATAACAGTGATTCTAAGACTTGGGCCAAATCTGGGGAGCTAGAGATTTGAATCCTGGAACTTCATTTCTTCCTCTGCCACCAGCCAGCAGTCTCCAGGAAGTCCCTACATCAGGCAATGCACATTTTTTCTTAATATATGATTTCAGTTTTCAACAGCCCTTGCCAATTTAAAGTAGAGAGAAGAGAGGATTCTGGGAGAATGTACCCTACACATTTAAAAAGAAAATGATAGCGGTCCCATCTTGTGCTGCAACACGTTGATTTGATACTTAGAAAATTCTTTTGGCCAAAGAATATTTTTTACTTTGTGTGTCTATATACACACGCCTTTTTTCTTTTTTAATAGAAAGCACATCACTGGTGTCTAAAACCAAACGTGGTTTTGATTGAACCAGACTTGCATTTATATCTGAAGTTCATTTGCTAACAATAGAACTGGTCTTCTCATTTGCCAACATCAATGTTGACCTGTTTTCACCTAAGTTTTATAGATGTCAGAAAAAGAAACCGTGCCGTGCGCAGTGGCATACCCTGGCCTTTCTCAGCCACACTTGCTTGCATTTTTTTGCAGCTCCTTTAAATTCCCCTTGTCACAAAAACTAACAATAAGGTCAAGTATTTCAGTAAGAAATATTGAATTATTATCCAACTTTTGTCAAACGGCCAAGAGCCTACGAAAGCTAACCACGAACTGCAGAGGAGAGTGGCTTAACCTCGGGCCTCCTGGCCCTGCCTCCGTTGCATGGGGAAGGATTTTTGGCACTGGGGGCACCGGGAGGCCTGGGGAGGAAGCGGGAGGGCGGATGGGAGGAATGGGAACTGGACGGCTCACAATCACGTCCAAGACCCCGTCCCCTGGGAGTGTCTCGTTGCACTCGCTTGCTGCAGCAAAAAGCCAGCTTTGATTTTTCTTGGAGAGGGCTCCCGGCACCCCAACATCTCAGCCATGCCAACACCACGAGCCTGCCGCACTCTCCTGATCCCCTGGCCATATCCCTGTCCATCAAGGCTAATTTCTATGACAACATGAACTTCACCGTGTAGCCAATAAACTCAAACCCGATGGAACTTGATGTGGCCAGGAAGGCGAATGACAAACTGGCAAGGTGTCAGGGCTGGAAATAGGACTCGCTTCAGCGGCCGGTGGTTTGGGAGGAGGGGAGAGATGGATTTATGTCTGTGTGCATGTGTTTTATTTGTTCTAATAACTCTAATAAAGCTCCCATGAATCAATAAACGGTCTCTTGCAGAGACTGAAATGAATGCAAGGTCCCTAAAGTGAGCTTCAGGTTGGACCAGGACGCGCCCTCATTTTCACTCTTACCCACAGTGGCTCGGGGTACTGAGCCTGTTGCCTTAAGGGATCTGGGCGGGGTGCTCAGCAAGAGAGAGGGAGGAGAGTGAGGACTGGCTTTCCGCTGGGCAAGGAAGGGCAGCCTGCAAGGAGGCAGCAGCCCCGGGATGGGACGTGAGGGATGTCAGGCGAGTATGGCAAGGAAGGGCGTGCCCTTGCAGCAGGGTGCGTGGCTTTGGAAGTGAGGTTTTAGTGGTTTCAGAAAAACCACCAAATACACAGACTCCTCAAAGGTGAGGGTCAAGACATTCGTTGGGT
>NW_006300048.1:4875625-4881313 GCF_000327345.1 Myotis davidii | reverse complement strand
GGTGGCTGCTGTGGGCTTGGGGAGAGAGGCAGAGTCCATGTATGTATGGTCCTTTAGGGGCACGGTGGGCCTCCAAAGGAGAGGTCAGGAAGGGTAGGCAGAGAAGACCCAAGTGCCTGCTTTAAAGTTTTACTTCGGGTCAGCGACGGGCACAGCTCTCAGTAAGTTCTTTGAATATGTCAACAGCTAGAGCATAAATGGCTCCCAACCACTTATCCTTGTCACCCTTCCCTATTGAGTGCCTTGTGCACTCCGTGGACTCCAGTGCACTTGGTGCTAGGTGTTCAGCCAGCAATCAGGTAACATTTATCTACACTCTGTGCTGGAAATGTGGGATTTCGTGTTGCCATCTCTCAGCATTTTTATATTGATGTCCTCTTTTGTTAAACATTAAGATCTCACATTTTTCCTTTGTACTATGTATTTTGATAACATGGGTATCTCTCTTTTTTTTCAATTATTCTAATACTGAGTATGATTTTCTGAAGCATGAGCCATATCCCATGGAGGTTCTGATACTGCTCACCCACCCTGCCACTGCACCCCTGTGAGAATCCCTCTTACTCATCTCCGAGGCAAAGTGTGGTTGGCGTGCTACAGAATGCCACGGTCTGGGAGGAATCTTCCTCTCTTTTTCTGAGAGCTGTTCATGGCATCATCCTGGTGGGAGATTTGTCTACTCCCAGGTCTTGCACTGCGGGATGGTGTGGAGCTGCCACTAGCTCCGTTGCAGACCCAGAATGACAGGGAATTACTCATCCTTCCAGATCTAGATCCATGTCATCTTCCTGCCTGAGCCAGTAGGTGCTTCCTCCTGGGGCTCCTCTACCCTGGGCTCACTTTTCTCTTATGGCACCTGCTGCACTGTGTTGTCACCTACAAGTTTGTTTTTCTGTCTCTAGGAGCAGGTGGTGAGCTTCTTGAGGGTAAGGGTGAGTCTCATTCATTTTCATTCCCATAGTTTCTAATGAGTATTCAATCAGTATTTATTGAATGAGTCAAAGTACTGTCCCTCTGTTAAGGTCAGATGAGAGTTGGGGGCGGGGCATGAAGCAAAGCAATAACAGCTATTCTTTCACCAAGGGATTGGGTGAAGCCACAGTTCCTTCCTCCTCTCAAAGGATATCTAAGCCTTGACCTCCTTAGGCCCTACCAATGGCTTAGCGCTGTGTCTGGTAATCCCCTGGCCCAATAAGATCATACCTATCATTAAACAGGGGTCAGTTAAGTTTTGTCTACTTACACTATCACCCAATTCCTGTGTGTTCCATCATTGCCCCATTAGCACGGATTTCCTCTTGCATTTTTTAACTTAAAGAGATGTTGGCTATAAGAAACTCAGATAAGAAGCATACAAAAGGTAAAATTAAGATGAAAAGTCTATCTTTTTTCAAGATTAGCTGTCATGTTTTCATTTGTTTAGGTGGCTGGGATATCATGTTGATGAAGTCAGGAGTGGCCTCATCTCTACAGCCAAAGAATGAAATAGCAAATAGAAAGACCTTTGACCCTTAGCATTGAGGGCAAGGGAGTCTCTTGTCCACTGAAGGACAATCTGCTTGAAGCATGTTGCCTGCAGATAGGTCACTCTTAGAGTGAATTGCTACTCATTAAGTCCGGCCTGCTATACAACTTTGTGTGTGTGTGTTTTTAATGAAGTAATGTATAATGGGACTTTTTCATGAAGTTAGCTGGAGCATGGTATGGAATCAGCATGTTGGAAATTAATTTTCTTGAATATACGCAATTGCTTACAGGATCAGTTTGCCTAGATCTGTAACAAATGCTAACAGGTTCATGCAAACTAGAAAAGGAAATAGGCCTAGATGCTTCATAGAAAGATAATGCAGAGAAGCTACTATCATAAAGGAAGGAAATGTGTCTTCCAGATGAGTGAGGATGGGAGCTGCTTGGAAATAGATGTCTAACCCTTGACCTCCCTTCATCTTCCTACATGCAATCCTACATAAGAGATTGGACTGCTCTGGGATTGCATTTCCTCATCCTCCACAAAATGGTATTTTTGCCAATTCTGTGAAAAGCAATAGACCTCATTCTCTCTCTTAATGGTAGGCAGACTCTAGCTGCACCTCTTAAAACTCCCTGTAATTTCTCAATTCTTAAAGGTATTCCAAAGCTATTGGTAAGAATCACTGCATAGACCCTTAACACACCACCCGGAAGGTAATACTAGTATATTATTGTCCACATTTAAGGAGGTCAAGAGAGGGCAAGTGGCTTGTTCAAGGTCACACATATAGTTAGTAGGAGTTAAGGGTCTGGAACCCAGATCTTTCTGCCACTTTCTGCTTCCCCCTTTCAGTATACCCCTTGACCACGAATGCAGACAGAATTGGCTGCAAGGCTGTGACAACATGGAAGAGAAAATGGAAGAGCATCCCCCTCCCCCCGCTTTGACTATATGGCAGTTGCCCACTTTTTAAACACCAGGCCTTCTCAATATTGTGGTGAAATGAAAGGATTATATGACTAAATATAGGCTGTCAACTACCTTAAAAATACTTGAGTATTTTAGGAAATGAGAAATGGGAATGAAATTGGCTACAGACAGAAATCTAAAGTACCTGAATCCTCTCTAGAAGCTAATTAACCTCTGTTGTTGGCGATATGAAGCATTCGCTTATTTGCTTAAATGAAGAATGGCATGACAAACGTGTTGTATTGGTATGGATTAAGTGGAGCAGAGATGCTTTCTAATATGCTTTTTAATGGTGGCAGGCCTTCCAACATATTGTTCTGACTATAGTAAGTGTTCAATAAATATTTCAGAAAGAAGAAAGTAAAGAAGGCAGACAGGAAAGAGAGAGAGAGAATCGTTTCTGTTCTCTGGGATTTCAGTAAAATGGAATATTAATTCCACAGATGATAGTATATTTAAGAAAATATCTATAAAGTGCTTTAGATACTTGAGGAGGAGCCTGCCTGTTTGGTTAGATAGGTGTGAATGATTGAGGACAGGGAACACAGACGCCCATCCCTGGGTTTCTCCAGACCCACGCACACGTGTGAAAGCCTGGCACCAGCAGGTTTCCCCAGGCCTTGGGGCTCTCAGATCACCTCCTTACACAGCTTAGTACTGCCTCTTAGAGATGTCGGTTAAGTAATGGGGGATCTGGGTGCTGCCCTCTATCAAGGGGCAAGAAGGACCCCAGAGCCACTCCTGGGAAGGTTAAGAATTGAAATTGACAACAGTGTATTGGGTTGGGTCTTCTCTTGTTAGAGGAGTGCAATGCTGCCATTTTAAGTTCAATACCACGTTTCCTAGTAGCAACACTGACACCAAACTCATCCCACCTAAGATGGCAAACGCTGGAAGAGACCATAAATTGGGGATTGAGGTCGGGGCAGGGCCAACATTTCTGTTCTGAATGTGTCCATGTGTTTTATATTTACGGTTTATGTGATGTGATGTCTCTGAGTTCCTTCAGGGAAGGAGCCCATGGTAAGCCACATGCCAAAGTTAGCCTTGATGTTCAGTCGAAAAATGGTTTATAAAATATATAGAAAAAATATTTCTTTCAAAGAGCAACACTTTGTAAAATGTTTAGTATTTGTTGAAAAACCATTCTATTTGGGGCTGCAGCTCTATTGTGACTCAAACTAATTGAAAATTTTATTTGTGCTTTTTAAAAATAATCATCTTAATTATTATGGGTAAAAATAAGTACAATGTCTTTCATGCCCATCAGGTGCTGGCCGCTTGCTAGGCACGCTCACCGCTCATTAACTCATTTACTTCTCATCACCTCCATTCCGTAGATGATAAAGGAGATTGTCTCAAGGTTTACCTTAGGAACATAATGTTTGGAATCAGGCAGATCTAGGCTTGAGTCTTAATAGCTGAGTAACCTTGGGCAAGCCTGAACCTCAGTGTCCTCGTCAGTAAAATGGAGATAACACCAGTCCTAACTTCTCCCGCGGTTGCTGGGAAGATTGAGATAAGCCACGTGAAATATTAAGCAAAGTGCCAGGCCCAAAGTCAAGTGTGCAATACAAATTAAATATTATTAAATATGATTATTTGATCCTGCCAGCTGTACCTAACAGGACTTGTCCCCCACAAGGGCATTAAAACGGCCTTCAGAGCCATCCTACGGGGAAAGCAGGACAATCACCTTTGATTCCCATTTCTTTCTCCCCAGGATGCTCCTACCTGTGAGATCAAGACCAAGCGAACTTCAAGGACAGCCATGGAGGAAGAAAAGAGGGAGGCAAGGTAGCTAGCATGCCCTGTGCCCTGCAGGGAAGGGAGTGATGACTGGGGAGAGAATTAGGAAGGTTTAGCAGGATGGTATGAAGAGGAAAGGAAACAGAGGGACCCTGTTGGAACTGACTACTGACCTGAACCTCTCCCCCTGCTCCCAACATCCCTCCCCTCTCTCACTCACTCTCCTGCAGGCCTGAGGAGCAAGCGCAGCCCAAGAGACACTGTGTCAGAGAGCCAGCCTGTGTGGCCCTTCCCACCGGGCCCCCTGCTTTCTGGGAGGCGACTCTGGCAGCATTATGGGGTGGCAGAAGCCCGGACCATGGCTGCTGCTCTGGTCACCTGGCCCCACAGAGCCCATGGCGCTCTGGCAGCTGCCTGGGACAGAAGCTAGGGGTCTTGCCCACGTGGCATATTCTACAACAAAATAATAACTGAGAGATTTGATGGACTCTGACAGGGGGAAGAAGGGAGTGAAAAAGATGGAACAAAGATGCCATTTTTAAAGTATTGGCTCAGGTTCAAGATTTCAGTATTTTTGATGGCGAGGAGCGAGCAAAAAAATCCCTCCTGTTGATGCGTATTTTTCTGCAGTCATCGAAAGCCGAAGGGCGCGGGGCTTCCGACCTGCCCTTGGGGAGCCTGTGAGCCAGGCCTCTCTCTGGAGAAGGGAGCAAAGGGCTGGATGGGGAAGGCAGGAGGCTCGCAGGCCCCCAGCGAGCAGCTCCGATGAGGACCGGGTGCCGGAGCGCACACTGTGTTTTCAGCTCGGATTCTGTGATCCTCCTGCCAAACAGGGGTTTACAAAGCAAAAACCTCCGGAGAATTCTCATACTTTCTGGCTTATTCTCCTGGTGTTCGTCTTAACAGGAATCAGCTGTTTGCCTTCTCACTTCTACAGCATGTTGCCGGGGAGAATTTAGCATCTGGTCCGGCTATTATTAAAAACAAGAACATCCTGCTCTGTTGGGAGAACAGCACCACTGGCAATAAAAGGCCCGAGATCATTTGTATGCAGGAGTCCAGAGATGTCATTCATTTCAAAATTTCCTGGTGCATCCAGCATTTGCATCGCCGGCTCCCTTTTCTGAAACAAGAGAGACAGGGCGTCCTTTTGCCTTTCCCTGGGAGGCTGGGATCACCAGGCATTCAAACGCTGGCCCGCTCTGGCAGTGTGATAAAGTTGAACTACCCGAGGATTTTTTTTTTAAATTTTACAACTGCGGAAATGAAAAAGTAAACAAGACCGGGACTGCATCGGTATTTAGGCTCCAGCTTTTTGTTGTTGTTTTTGTCTTTTTCTGTTTTAAGCAAGGGGCCTGAAGGAACCATATAATATGAAAAATCCTGAGAGGTTTTATTAGCCAATAAAAAAAACAAAAAAACCTCAGTTCCTATTAACCACTTAAGTCCTTGCTAGAGTCTCACACTTGATTCCTTCTCACCTCCTTCTCTCCCTCTCA
>NW_006300048.1:4872248-4875548 GCF_000327345.1 Myotis davidii | reverse complement strand
ACACAACCGGACTCACAGCGTGTGTTCCAGAAGCTGCGGTTGAGAATCACAGTCAATAATGTTCTCTGCATTTCTCATCTGTGGAGCCACTAGGAAGATGATCACAATAAGGACTCTGATTTTTTTTTATGCCTCCAAATCCACACACAAAAAAGATTTCTCTCTCTCTCTTTTTGGGGGGAGTGGGAGGGGGTAATCCTCACCGAAGAACATTTTTTCCCATTGATTTTAGAGAGAAGGGGAGAGACAGAGAAAGAGAAACATCCTATGTGACATCACTTGGTTGCCTCCCACACTGGCCTGGACCCAGCTACGTGCCCTGGACTGGAATCGAACGTGGGATCCTTCGATCCGAAGGCCAACGCTCTATCCACTGAGCCAACCGGCCAGGGCCAAGATGATGGTTTAAACACACTGCCTAAAAGGAGGAAGGGCACCATGGCTTTCAAGATTGAAATATAAAGTGGCTGTTAGAGAAGACAGAATCAGGCTGAGGCATCGCTGGAATATGTAAAGATGGCTCCTCTCATTCAGGGGCAGGAGAATAAAGAGAGACTCACAGAGAAACTGAAAGTGAAACTGGTCCGATGGGCTGAACGGTCCGGGATGGACGGAGTTATAAAAAAATAAATGACCTAATTTAAAAAGGAAAGGATGTCAAAGGAGATTTAGGTCATTGTTACTCGTTCCCACACCATTAGGCATGTCACACGAGTATGTTGTTTGCTCTTTGCTGTTTTTAAATAATAAATTTGCACAGTGATATCAATCCATCACCCCATTGTGTGTTAGGAGTTGCTGGTACCTTCCTCTCTCAAAAACCCCCTAGCGCTCTGCCGCCGGCTCCTGAGTCTCCCAGTTCCCCGGAGCCTGTGCTGTAATCCCACTTCCGTTCTCCACACCCGCTCGTCCAGCACCACGGGCTCCCAGGGGAAATGTCCCAAGGCCTGAAGTGTACAGGCCACACGAGGCCTGGCTGCAATTCTGTGTCCTGTCTCTTGTTATGGAGACAAGCGTACGTCTTGAGGGGCGTTTGTGGAAGAATTTTAGCATTTTGCTATATGGCCTTGATTTCTTTAGGAGAATGACGGGTGTGTGGGGGTGGGGGGGTGGGAGAGGGGGGCGAGGATTCTTTCTGTTGGTTCTGGGGTGGGACAGAATGACCTGGGATGAAGATAGCAATCCAGGAGTTATGTGTGCAATGCTCAAACAGAAAGCAGGTTTTCCAGAAAACCCCCCAGAGTGGCCAGACATTACTGCACCAAGATAATAAGACCAAGAATTAAAATAAGTTTTAGGAAAGGTTCAGTGGGTTTCCAGAAACTTGGTCCTTGGCTTTTCCAACTGCTTGAGCAGGTCTGAGCAGCAGGGCTGGTTGAATCAAAGAAAGCTTTTGAATAAAAGTGTTATAAAAATTAGTAATAACCCTTCTTAAATGTCAGCTTTGCTATGCTCCTGGCATTTGGGGGGCACCCAGTGTCCCTGGTCCCCTCTAAATAAACTATTTGAAGAGGGGTAATTGCTGCTTCACCACGTGTGGGGCAGGTGAAGGTGGTGCTCTTCATTTGCAGGAATAACAGACACCGGAGGCCAATGAATGCTGTATCAAGAGGCACGTGTGTGTGCGCTGTGAGCTTCATCTTCCCGAGTGTCTGCTAGGGTGCCTCCTTCCATCCTCCACCCTCCTGCCTCCTTTAGGGCATGTAGGCGTGCACGCACACACACACACCTTGTATATATTACCCTTAGCACTGCAGTGGAGCCTTTTCTTTGCTGAATTTTAATTCATAACATTTCTAAAAACTTCAATTCCAAGGTCTCCTGACTGAGTAGCTACCAGTGGAAAAGCCCTGGGAAGTCACAGAGTGCACAGAAAGAGTAGCCAGGAGGAGGGGAAGCCTAGGCCTTTGCTCAGAGCTCCTAATCTAAACAGAGAGCATCAGCTGTCCCTGCACTGGCTCCTACATGGCCATCCTTAAGCACCTTCTCCGGGCCCGGGGAGAGAGCCAAGGAAGGAGGAGCAGAGATGGGTGGGAAACCAACTAGCGTAGCCAGTGTACGTAGACCTGGTGTGCAGGCCGGCTGTCTCCACACCTGCACAGTCTCTGCACCAGCCCCGGGCAGCTCTCCCCACAGGCATCCTTCCCGGCCCTCCGTGCTGACTGTCGGGGCAAATGCATGAGCTGGCCTGTGATCTCACAGATCTTGGCAGTCAGTTGAGTTGTCCCCAGACAGCCATAGTGACTATGATAGTCTTATCATAAGCCTCCAACCTTTTTTTGATGCTCCCAAACCATTGTTTCCTAGGACTAGTCTCTAAAATGATTTTCAAATAATTGGGACACAGAGACCAGCTGACTGGCTGCCTGTTTACCTAACAATCTAGGTGGAGTTGTTTGCTTAAATCGGACACCCGTGCCTATTTCTGTTGCGGCTCTTCAATGTGTCGTGATTGTGAATCACCCGTTCCCACAAGGAATGAGAAATGAGCCCACGGAGATCCCCAGGCCCTGCTCTCAGGCTGTGAATGAGGGCTCCCCCACCTCCTCCCTTGCCTTTTCAGGCTGTTTTCAAATCCCATAAATATAAACACGTGGCTCTTCAGCCGCATCTGTAGATAATAACTTCAGGGGGCTTCCTGTTTACATGGCGATACCCATTTCCCAGCCAAATAAACTCTGGGACAGAGAGCTGAGGTGTTTATGGGGCCATCTCGGCTGGGATTGAGTTAACAGGAAACACCCACTCTGGGAGAAATGTCTGATGATTAAATATTTGGGGGGCAGGGGGCACAAGGGGTCAAAAACACTGCAGAAATTGCTTTCTTCTCCCGCCTGTCGTTTCCCGTAAGAAACAGAAGCAGCCATGATAAACATGGCCAAGCATCCAGGCCTAACAAAGCCCACAGCTGTGCTGATCGTGGCTGTACCGGGCAATGCAGAGAGGAGGAGGGATGGGGTCGGCAAGGCCAGGAGCCTCCCGCACAGCACACCCAAACCTTAGGGTGCCAGCAGGAGATGGGCTGGAACAGGCTGATGTACCCCCACCACCGGGAAGCCCCTCCGTCTTCTCCCTGGCCCTGACTGTAATGTTTCAATGAGCAATGTTTCCGCAAACCAGACCGGTCAGTAAGCCTAGCCTGAGAATTTAGAGAGAGACTCTAGCCCAGCGGGTCTCAATTGGGGAGGGAGGGGGGAGAGTTGTTCCTCCTAGGGGACATCTGGCGATTTCTGGAGACATTTTTGTCAGGACTGGGGCCGTGCCACTGGCATCTAGCGGGTGAGAGCCAGGGCTGCTGCT
>NW_006300048.1:4805985-4872212 GCF_000327345.1 Myotis davidii | reverse complement strand
CCCCCTCCATACACACCGAAGCACCGCCCAGCCGGAAACGTCCCTAGTGCCATGGCCTAGCCCAGCGCCTTTCCATAAACCAGGAACCTGAGCCCCAGAGGAGACCCAGCTGGAGCGGGAGAGAACGCCACTGTGCCCACCTCCCATGCGACGCCTTTTAAGGTCACACAGATGTTTAATTTAAAAGGATAAATAAGTATACATCCTCAGAGAGTTGCAAACAAGTTCCCTGGCCTAAGTCCACTCAAGTGCTTTTAGGATGTCTCTTAGTCTTAGAAATGAGCTGTTTCCACGGTTTCTCAGAAAACAGGGCCCGAGGGCTAAGAGTGAGCAGATCTTAAGGAGGCCTCTAACTAGAGCGTGACGTGTGCCACCAGCCAGCTCCTGAGCTCCTCTACGCTAGTTTCCTGGCCCCCGTTTTAGAACTGTGGTCAGCCAAGGCCTACAGACAGCACAGACGTAGAAAAAGCCACCACTCTACCCAGGCCCTCAGCCTCGTCACAGGGGAGGGACTTACCAAAACAAACAATGGCCAGAAAAAAAAGATCTGAAAACTACAGTTATGCTCACGAGTAGAATTCTTCTGAGGCTAGAGCTCTCCAGGCCAAAATCCTTTCTTACTGATCCTTGGGCTTCGGGTGACTGTCTTTTTAAGAACCCAAAAGAGAGGTGGGAAGGCAAGTAGACGACCCACTGTGGCTGGGCAGCCTGTGATCTGACTACAGGCAGGGGTGCTGGCCCGATCACGTGCTCAGAGATTAGAATCATGGGACCATCGAGGCTGCTGTCTTTACACGCTGACCCGTCCATAGTTGGCCAAAGGGGTGAGCATTCTTTCCTTCAGACACAGGCTGATAAGGAAGTGAATTTGCCGCTAGATTCTTTGCCCACCCCTCTTCAGGAGGAGGACAGGAACCCAGCGCTTACCAAGGTGTTTCCCCCTCTCATCAGTAACAGAGGCTCTCTGCTCTCAGGCAGCCCGGGCAAGGCCTATGACCAGTAAGTGCCCAGGTGTAGGCAGGAGCAGGCGTGAGACTAGAGAAGAAACCGCAGATGAGAAAAGACCCAATGTACACACATAACAAAACCAAAAAAAAAGCCATTTTATTGAAAATTAAATTCAAACTTCAAATTAATATTACAATCATGAGAAAAATGCCAAATAATTCAATTTACAGTTGCAACATACAATACAAATAGTCCCTTTGAAGTTCAGAGTAAACTCGTCCACAATCGTGACCTGTGGCACAAAGCAGAATTTGTACAATATGTGCATGGGAAGCAAATCTTGGGCAATAGCGATTGGAAAAAAAAAATAAAAATGAAAAGCTTGTATTTACACAAAATGCTACACATATTTTTGTTCCACAGAAATCTAAGAATGGTAAAGCATATCCAAAAAAAATGGAATTTTATTCAGAATACCTAAGAAATCACTGTAAGTTATGGTTTTTGCTGATATAGTTCAAAGTACTGCAGTAATAAGCAAACAGTTATTTGTAAACATGAAGTAAACAAACATCTAAAAAAATCCTCACATAGAAAATATTTTTTAAAGGCATTATCTTTTTTTTAAGAATAACAAATCAAGGTTTGGAAGAGCCGTCCTTTATTTTATTTGTCCTCGTTCTTTCGGATATCATCGATATTTTTGCTAAAGCTTTGCGTTCCCATGTATTACCCTGGACTCTGAGTCAGTCCCTTTCCTGGGAATGGAGGGAGCTCTCTAAGCCAGCAAGCAAAACCCTTCTTCCCTCTGAATTTGCAATGGATGGTCCCTGATCGTGGGATTTCTCTGCTCATTTTTGAAAGGCTCTGGCCGGGGTAAGACAGTCTGAAGAGCAAACAACAGCTAATCTGTCGCGTCTCCCAGTTCCAGGCTGGATGTGATTTCACAATCTAAAGCCAAGGCTGTGGTGCCTGCTCTGGAGCTCTGACAGGTTACACCGGGGGAAACCCTGGGACAGAGCAGCGGCTGTGGGCCACGCTGTGAACGCCAGCAACCTGTGTGCTCTGTCACCCTGAAGGAAACAGAGTGTTGGCTCGTGCGTGGTGCCAGAGCAGCAGTAAGGCTGTGCTTTGGTCTTGAATCACAAATCATACTCGTGACCCAGTGCAAATGAAGGGTTCATTTCTTAAAAAAAAAAAAGGTAAAATAAAAATTTAACCCCCAGGCCAAAAAAAGGGGGCAGAATTTGATCTAAAAATGTGAATTACCCCATTGGAGTGGTTGGAGTGAGGGTGGAAGGATGACGTGCTTGAATGTTTCCCATGGAAGAAAAAAAAAGTTTAAGTGTTCCTGGGTTGCTGCCTGCAGCCACTATAACAGCATTTCAACACAAAAGCATCCCTAAGGTCACTTGGTATGTGTACTGTAAACTTAAAAAAGCCCTTTTTACATTAGAAACTAACGTACAAATATAGTACCTTTTTTTATTATTAAATAGGGTACAGCTGGCACTGGCGGTAACATTTTTATGTCAATTAATTAAAGTTGAAATGTGTAACCAGACACTGGCTTCTTTAAGTGCGGCTGAAACAAACATACACATTTTACACTTACAAATAAATGGACAGTGGCGTGCTTCAAGCTACCACACACAAACAATAAATAGTATCAGTTACTACTTCCATCTTCCTTAAGTAATAGAAAAGTGGCTTCTTGATCTAAGCATACTTGGTATACAACCTTTAGAAGGCAACGTGTTTTGTTTTGGTTTGGTGTCCCTTCCATTTTTATTAGAAGGAATCAGGATGAATTCCAAGGGGGACTCCCAGGCGCAAGGCACAGGTCCCACAGCCCGGCAAGCTGTCCTGCAACACTGGGCGGCTTAGAAAGGTGGGCTTGAGAGTCACTAGAGAGAGCAAGGGCCCCCTGGGGGCTGGAGGCAAACCTCTACCCAGTTCTGCCAACAGGGGCACAGAATTCAAAGGAAGGGGCCCTGCCCTGTCGGGGAGGAGGGCGGGGATGGGCCTGGTGGTGTCATGACATGGTCCTGGCTTGGATTATTAAGGATTCACAATTGAGAATTCGCCATGTGGCTGCCAGGAGAGGTCAAAGTGCATCCTACAGGAGGGCTTTTGCTCAAGTTCGTAGACAGTAGTAGACACCAGATACCACATACTTTTGCCTTCCCTTTACCCTCTACTGTGAGAAATCCGAATGTCTGAGATTGTATGTGGGGCCCTGAAGACTGGTATGTTTTCTCAGATCGGCCCTGTGCTGGAACTGGCCTACTGCTTCAGGGACCCTGCTCCCATAAGGCAATGGCTTAGTTCTGCTCCTTTAAATGCAAATTCTGTGGAGAGGCGCCAGGGGCTCCCCTGACCTACTGCTTGGTAAGGCGGGTGCGCTGGGAAGCGCTGGTGCAGTTCTGCGTTCCTGTGCTGTGTGTATCATTACTGCGCCCTTAGCCACAGGTGTGGCTGTAGGCTCACTGTGTCTTCACTATGCAGCCTGGCGATTTAGAGTTCTGCTAGGAAACCACAGAACGTTTTCTGCAGTTCAAGGACTCCCTTGTGCTTGTCTTTTTTTTTTTAAATATGACAAGAGTCATGGCTATTTGAAATAAATGAGAAAACCACATCACTCCAGCATTTCATGCTGATAAAGGGCAACCTAAGTGATAAAGGGCTAAGAGTTGTCTTTTAAAATCCCTAATTATTGCTTTAAAAGGCAAAGCTGTGTTAGAGGCAATCAAAGATCTGAAAGAACTAAACAGAACATTTCCTTCATACATCACAAAAACAAGCTACATCTAAAATATTTGGAGATGGAAGTATTTTTAAAAATCACATTGTGCCCGGATGAACTGAAATTGCTTAGCAATATTTCAGGTATGGCTCTAGCCCCGAAGAAATTTGTTATTTAATAAAGAGCACTTTTAGAGACCGAAGTCAACACATCAATACACTAAGAAATGTTTCAAGGGTCCAAATGTCATTAAATAATTATAAATATATCTTTAAAGTTATATGACCATTCACTTAGCAAGTTACCTCAGATTTTACACATATTCATAATTTAAAAAAAAACAATAACACACAGCCAACACAAACACTATCTATATCATTATGGCTATAATAAGGTATTGCCATTTTCAGTTTTGCATAAAAGGAGGAGAGGGGTTTCAGGATGGTATTTCTTTTTGGTTAAATGGGAAAAGGGGAGGAAAAAGTACAAAAAAGTAAAACAAAATAACCTTTCCTGATCAGTATTTTTGAAGTCACTTTCTTAAAGTAGGAAAAAAGAAAAGAAAAAAAAAAGCTGAACCGACCAGTTCAAAGGGGTACTTGCAGCAAGTCTGAAGGCCAGGTTGGGAACAGTTACACTGCCACGGAAGCATCCACGCTGCCTCCTTCCCTTTGCGTGCACCGCAACTGGCTCTGCCAGCGTGTCTGCAGGTGCACGGGCCTCACGCAGCTGCACCGTGAGGACGTGTGGTTTGAGCAGAGAGGAAGCGCTTTGCTCTTCTTCCTCCTGAACCTGGAGTCCACCTCTCTGAATCGGCATATGAACAGGTTATTGATAACAGACCAAAAAACAGTGACAAAAATACCTTTTTTCTTTTGTTTGTAAAAGTGTGTGTGTGTGTGTGTGTGTGGTGTGTTTCTATTTAAAGAAAAATAGATCAAAAACAACCTGAAACCTGATTACGATTGTCTCTCTCGGGCCTTTTGCTTCTCAACAGCTACCCTCTTACGGTTGCAAGAGCATGACCGAGTGAGTGAAAAATCTTCTAAGAAATAGGCACTTTGCAGATAGCTGATCGATATACATATATATGCACTCTCTCTATATATATGTATATATTGAGACATTTGGGATGTGGGTCCCAGATACCGCTGGGCCACGGCTGAGGAATTTCAATATGGTCGCCAAACGGATTCATCCATTCTGCCACTAGAATTCAAGACAGTTGGGGAACTGCTGTGGCTTCCATCAGCGTCAACACCATCATTCTGGTTAGGCAAATTGGGGTTTAATAGCGTGCTGCCATTCGAGGTGGTGGTGCATGGCGGGAGCATTCTGGAGGGAGAGCGGTCTCCCCCCGGCACCATGGGGAACTGATAGGATCCTGACGAAGTGCCATAGTAGAGATATGGAGTGCTGCTGGCCTGGAAGGGTCCGCTCTGGCTTTGGGAAGAGCCGGGGTAGGGTGGTGGCAGGTAGGTGTGGTAGTGAGTGGTGGCGGACATACCGAGGGACATGCCTGAGGTGACTGGCGGGGTGTAAGTAAAGGTGGCTGGATAGTGCATTCGTGGGTTGGAGAAGCGGCTCTCAGTGAGGGATGAAATGCTTGGGAACTGCCTGGGGTCTGAAAAAGGGCCCAGTTCTGAAGCACCTAAAAATTACAACAGAAGATGGGGGAAAAAAATCTGTAAATATCAATTAAAATAATGAAAGAATTTTTTACAAGAAAAAAGAAAACTTTAGCTACCCCCACAGGAACAGCAAGCCACAAACAGATCTTCAAATGCACAGGTCGCTGCAGTCTTTTTTTTTTCCTCCCCCCCTTAGCGGCATTTTTGTCCTTAAGCTCCTCACCCCCAGAGAACATCAAAGGGCTTTAAAAACCCAAACGTGTGCTAGGTCCTAGGTTTAAACCAACCCAACACTCATCATATAGATTCACTCACCAGACTTTCACACTGAATCTTCATTGATTGTTTTCTCTCTTTTTGTTTCTCGTTGCACCTCACATATTTGAAAGTGACATTTTTTTACTAAGGCATACGAGCTTCGTTTTCTCAACCAAATGGAAAGGAATTCCAAAACCATCCGTTTTGCTATTGGTACTCTTGGCCCCCCTTCATCAATGAAGGAACTTTAAAAAGATACCCTAACATGTTCCTATCACTTCTTTTCAACTTGTGAAATAATTTAAAATCTTTATCTTAGAAACAGATTTCAAAAATCAAACCAGACTGCAATCAAAGAAGATTTCAATGTATTCTGAACTAAATTATCTGGGGATATATAAGGAGGGTCTAAATTCTCCCAAGGGTCATAAACTAAATAAGTAGCTTTAAAAAGGGGGCTTATGCCTGACCATAGGTTGAGCATCGACCTATGAACCAATTCCTGGTCAGGGTACATGCCTGAGTTGCAGGCTCGATCCCCAGTAGGGGGCATGCAGGAAGGAGCCAATCAATGATTCTCATCACTGATGTTTCTATCTCTCTCACTCTCTCCCTTCCTCTCTGAAATTAATAAAAATATATTAACAATTAAAAAATGAAAACAAATAAAAGGAGGGCTTAGTACCCAGAAATCATTGCATTTCAAGCCTCGATAGTAGACATAGGACTGATGTAGGCCAGGTGCTGACAGTAGTTTTTGTGAAAGGCTCTCTGGGTAGGGGACTCATGAGGAGGGCACATCACCATCCATGTAGCAGGCCCCCGTACCACATCCTACAGAATTCGCTTCAGGCCACTTTGAACAGGTAACAGGGAGACAAAGATGGTTTCCCCTGAAATGCGAAGTCCTTAGCTGCTGAAACCAACAGTGTGCTTCCTTAACTGATGTTTCTGGTGCTGAGCACACGAAACCACAGTTATAAACCACTTCATGTGGAAATCAGTTTTCAAAGATTGGGTTATGATTTTCTAAAATTGACAGAATTGTGACAAGCCCTTTCATGATACCAGTGTTCTCAAGGTTTTGACCGCATCTGAAATCTTCCAATTCTTTGAATCTCGTGTATTTGCTTTTCTGATAGCTGTTCTCTATCAGGGGAAGCACCTGGGAACTCGTGAAGCCTTGGGGAGTAGGTACTTCTTCAGCCCTATTTTTATTTAGCCCTTGTTCTTAGCTGCTCCAATACTTGTTGAGTGGCTAACTCTAATACTTCTCTTTCAAGGTGCCGAGTGCGGGTTGTTCATTTTTGTTAAAGCGCACACTGCCTGTGACCTTCATAAAATGCCAGGACTTGGTGCCACGGTGTGCATTTGTAATAAAAACGTGACTGTTAAAAGCCATCTGTAGTTAACCAAGTTCTTCTCACCAATCCGACAGGAGCCATCAGACAGCCCACCCGGCCCGGCCCAGCAATGGTTAAAAGTCTCACCTGCCTGGCTCTTCTTACTGAGAGGGGAAGGCCACAGGCAGAAGTCAGAGGTGGCAGTGTCATCATCTGTAAAATGAGGGGGACGAGCTCTAAATTCCCTTCCAGCTACGTTCTATGCCGAGAGCTCCAAGACAGGGGGAGAAGCAACAGCGTGAAGGAGCGGGAGGCAGGGAAGTTCCCACCCCCTCATTAGTACTTTCCCGGAATCCACAGGCCCCAGAAGCAGAGGGTAGAAAGCTAGTGAGCAGCTTCTAATACCAGAAGCAAACACTTTCAAGATGACAAACCAAAACTAACACCGTCTGGGCAGTTACCCTCTGCTTTTTATAAATTCTTCCATCCTCCGCCGGCCTCTACCTAAGCCCTCCCAAATACGAAATTCTGACAAGCTCAAGCTGAAACACAGAGAAGTAGCGATTATGACAGAATCGCAAATGGGAGCAGAGGAGATGGAACGTCTCCCGCCCCGTGCTCATGAATGCCGTACAGGAGACAGGCACGCTGCGAGGCCACAGATGTTCCTCGGCCCCCTTTCCCTGCAGAGCGTCTAGGTGAACTTGAGTTGGCAGAGCTAATAGTTACAGGCGGGCCACTTCTGTACACATTAAGCTCAATGCTCGGATCATGTGAAAGAAACCAGAATGGTGGGAGCCATTTCCAACAGAAGTCACACTTAAAACATCAACGTCTGCCCCCCACCCCCCGGCCCAGAAGCAGAGGGCTCACACAGAGAGGCTTGCCAACGTAAAAAAATTGCTTCTTGTGGGCATTTATACTTAAAATGTACTGTAGTCATAATTAAAATGCCACGTGGTTTCCCTTGTTTTGATGCAGAAGCCTTATTAAAACCCTTTATGTGGGGCCCGCCAATAAATTCCAATATGGTTTTGAATTTATCCCTCCACCTTTTCTATTTTACCTGATACATTTTGCTGATTTTTTTATTATCCGTAGCATGCCAGGATCACTGCACTTTTTCAGTTTATGGATGCCAGCTAATGCAAATTGACATTCATTTTTCAATTAATGAGCTCTGGTTGTGGTTTATAGGAAACAATGCAACAAATTTCTGCTAGGTTTACAGAATTTTGACCAATCATTTTCAGTCCCTGGAGACTGTCAGGTTTTGAGCAGTAATTCCTTCTGGGCAGAGAGAGCTAATGCGAACATTAAATAAATGGCATGGTAATTTTTATAACTTAAAAAATAGAACTTTCTGGAAGTTGCTTAGTCATTTTGTGTTTACAAGAAATGTTTCTGAAACATACTGCAATGTGTTCTGTATGAAGAACACAGTATCATATGAGATCTCTTACATCAGCGATTTTCACCCAGTATGCCGCAAGAATTTTTAAAATATGCGATACCTGACTATGTAGTCAGGGGCACTGACCTTTTTTCTGTGATTCTGTCAAAAAAAAAAAATGACAACAGCCAACATAGCAATAGCTGTCTGGTGTTTATGAATTAAAATCATACTTACTTTTTTTGTCAGATCAGCAAAAAATATACTTTTGCTGTGCCAAAGAGTTTTAGTAATTAGTTTATGTGTTCCATGAGATGAAAAAGGTTGAAAATCGCTGCCTTATAATAATCTATGATGGGGCAATGTTAACAACATAAACCCTTTCCTCATCTTCAATTTATTTATAATAATCATTGCAGGAGTAAATGGTATAATTAGTTTTTCTTTCATCAAATAGTGTTCTATCTCTAATTCTAATTTCTGTTGTGTATATGAACTCAGGTGTTCTGTTAGGCAGCCTTCTTGGGTTATTTTGACACTGTGTCCCGAATTATTCATTCCTGTGTCACTAGCCACATTACAACTACAAATTTTAAAAATAGCCCTAATATTATATCAATGAAAGTAAAGAAAAGATGAATCTATTTTTTAAAAGGGTCAGGATGAAAGCCTGGAGAGTTTGGGATGTACTGTTACCCAAGTCTAATTTTATAAATGTGAGGCCAAGGTTCAGTAACCACTCAGTGCTGTGCCTTGTAGCCTCTGAGCTCCCCAGAGAAATTTAAACTCCTGACTACAACCTACTGATTCAACTAAGCCGGTGCTGCCAGAAGTTACTTGGAGCCCATGATAAACGGGGGACATCTTCCCGATGGGCTGGTTTTACTCCACCTGGAGTCAGGGTAGACCGTACAACAAACATGGATATAATATGGGCTAAATGCAACACCTGGGTGAATTTTTAGACAAACAAACAAAAAAACAACCTTTGCACTTGTGAAGCTTTAGGCTATGTCTCCAGATCCCCTAAAGCATCCTCTTAACTTCCCCTGCTGGGGAAGAAAAACTCAAATCCCTCATCTACTGAGTAGATCATCCTAATCTAACCCGTTGATAAATAGGAAAGGGAAGGTCCAGAGAAGGGGAGCCATTTATTCTACAAAATCAAGCAGTTTAAGAGAGATTGAGCCACAAACTGGCCAGACTTCTTTGACTTCAAACCTCTTTGCAATCTCATTTGTCCTGAAGGAATCTGGTTGACACAATCACAGTTACCTATATATCTCCTGCCGTAAAAGTCTATGTGCGTAAGTACATTCACCTGAAAATAGTTAAGTAGGCTCTTCTGGTGCCTACATATTGGCCCAATGAGAGTTACGGTCTTTGGAATACTATTAAGAACTCTTTTAAGTCCTGCTGTTGATCTAACCTACTCTATAGTGAGCAATTAGTTCGGTTGCTTATGACATAATGTGAATGAGACCAAGGTCAAGGGTTTGATTCCCTAAAGACCTGCTGGCTTCCTACCAGATACATTTCATTCCAGACCTGCTATCGGCACCCCTAGCCACAGTCAGACAGCTTGCAGGTGAATGTAGCTATCACAAACACAGATGAAAAACCTTGCTCAGTCAAATAGCAGCAGCAGCAGCAAAAGCTTTTCACAACCGCATATACGTGGGGAAGAATAGTTTAATAAGATGCCCTTGACACACAAATAAAAATAAAATCAATGTCAAAAATAAAAAAAATACATATTTCCCCTCCCTCCGCCCAAGATCTATGGGTCAAAAGGAAATCGCCTCTCTTTACCCAACCAGGTTTCTTGGGTCTTCAAAGCCAGAAAGTGTGGTGGAAAAAAGGGAAACCAAGATAAGGGAAGATAAAAGAGAACCTCTGATCTTTAATACTGGTCGCCTGCAACTCCCCACTCAGCATCTTTCACACACTGCTTGTTAATGCCAGCGATCCTGCCCGGGTCACGCTTAACTTGTAACTGCAGAGTGGGCTGCTGAGGGCAGAGATCTGTAGAACCCTTGTTTATCTCCCCTTAACAACAATACTTGATGTGTGCAAGCCTTTCCCTAGTACTTTAGCATACATTTTCTCGTTCAGGCCCTCAATAAATCATGGTTGGTTGACAATGAGCAAGGAGATCTCTAGAATGAAAGGAAATAGTAGTGTTTTTTTTTTTTAAATAACAGACTGGGTACTCGCCATTTGAGGCTGTCAGCTAGGAAACACTGTGCCGTGTCTCATGCCCCGTAAACAGTGGAATTACACATCCCAAGCTAAGGAGGAAGGTCGGGCCCAGGAAAAGAAAAAGGGGCCTAAATCCAGGCGGGACACCCGTCCGCATATTTAGAATTGCCTGCCCTGCTTCTTTAACGCAAGGGTATAAATGTGCATCATGAAAAGCCATCATACTTCTCAGCAGTGAGGTGTGAACTTCCAAGCTTCACTGGGGCTTTTTAAGTGATAGGAGTTATTGCTCCAACAAATCTCACATAAAGTCCAAGTACTTTTTATGAACCCCCTCACGGTGTTCTTCCTACTGGAGCATATAATACACAAGCTCTCTAGGGCTGCTCTCCTCTAAGAATCTTCTTCCCCCTCTACAACCTTTTGGCGGCCCTCTCCACAACTGCTCTATTATATGATTTCCTATTTCACTCCCGTTCCAATAGCATTTACTTTCCATATCATTCTTTTGGGCTTTTAGTCAATACTTTACTGAATTATTAGCTGTTTCGTAGCCTGTTCTCTCCAACTGTAAAGTAAGCTTTGGATGGTCAAGGTCATGATTTATTTTCCTCTCCTATCCCTCAGAATCTTCAATACTCGAAGAGGTTACACTTTTAAAAAAAAAATTTTGGTGTATGAGTGGAGGGATACAAGAATGAATAAGTGAATTAGGGATCAGGAACTCTGTATGATAACTGGTATATTTTTGACACATTAAAAACATTAATATAGTAAGAATTAAGCAATGCTGGCTTCCAACCGGAAACGTAATCTGAATACCATTCCATACCCATAAAATTCTCTCTGAAGAGTGTTCAAAGCTCTTCCCAGGCATCACTACGTCACCTGACCTCATGTTTCACACAGGCGCCCGCACATGGCAGTTGCCACTGGTGAACAGAGAGATGCCTCTGTTTTGTCACCGGTGTTGTCTCCTTAGAGACTGTATCTGTGTGTAAGTCTACACTGAGGAGCCATGGGGAGAAGACATGAAGGAGGCAGAGGGCCATGCCTGTCTGGAGCACAGGCAAGTTAGTGAGCACCCTCGCCCTAGGGCCCCAGGGTAACCGCTGCCCCTGCAGTCCTGTGAGTTAATGTTTGGAGTAGGTGGTAAAGATAACCGAGGGTGAAGCTCACGTGCTGCGTGAATTTCTAGACTAATATGTAGAGCTGGTGTGTCAGAGTTGTCAGGGATTATAGAGGGCCTTTGTAGATGAAGAAACGGAGATACGGCGGGTCTGAGTGGCATCACAAGATTAAAACGTGATTCTACCCAGGTGGGAGCCTCCTACTCCACCTCTGCTGCTGCCCACAGCGTGACGGGGGAAGGGTGGAGGGGCAGCTCCCTGGCTTTCCTTAGATCTGCATTTGTGAAAACACACCTGGGAGGGGAGCTTCTTCCACTTACGCTACCTTTCCAGGTGGCAGAGCCTTAAAACCAGAGGGTGTCACCCCCAACCAGCATAGGCCAGCCACTTCTCACAGGCATGACTCAGCAACTCTGTCAAAAATAAAGAGGAGGCTATTGGCGTCTTCAGAGTCCCCTGTCCTCCTTTACGAAGGTCATGTCCCACTACTCCTCAGTGTGAATCCCTCTTCACGGCAGGCCATGTACTCAGGACCCCCCTGGAGCTGGGCTCATGATCTCCGCAGACTCCTGCCACCTCCCTTCCCTCTCTCAGACCAAGTAAGCCAGCCCGGTCTTTAGAGCTCACCACTACACAGGGACTTCCCAGCCACCCAAATTCTCACCATCTTTTCTTTATCGTATGCATATTGAGTATTTAAGATGTAAATTTTACCTCCCCCGTGCATTTTAAGGAGTTGTCACTGGTTTTACGAAAGTATTTTCATTTTCCAACTAAAGGAAAGCTAATGAAGAGTAAGAACCTCGTGTCCTTTTTGATCCTACCTAGTACATAGCCTGGTGCTGAGAAGAGATGGGTTCTTCAAAAAAAAAAAGTGCTAAACGAATAAATTACCAGCATAGTCTCAAAGCAGGCGACATGACAGAGCAGAAATGCTATGTAAACATTACCCCAAATCAATCTTAGACTATATGCAGACCATTATTTTGCATTTTCTACACTGAGGTTTTTAAGGGATTTTACATCGATTTCCTTCATTTCCCTGAATTTGTCTCCTTACACTGAAATGATCAGGTATCCATCACTAAATTAATTTTACTTTTAATTTCACTAGATAATAACTGGAAATATATCTTATATGGGAGAAATGTAATGGGTCGTGCTGATGGAGAAGAAACCAGCAAAAATGAGAATTTGAAATTAATTTTTAAGATAATGAAAGATCAGACTAGCAAACTCCATCGTTTTTGCCGTTTTGCAAAAGAGTGGAAAAGCGCCTCGACTATCCAGTATAAATATTTATTTTCCGTGTTGTAATGAATTGTACTTTTCCACTGCATGCTCACAAATTCTGAAAGACCAGCTGATCCCAAGGCTAAGAAAGTATGCTATGCTGAGGGAAGGGGTGGGGGGAACCCAAAACCTGGCAATTTTCAGAAACCTCCACCATTCCTTAAAGTCACCCAAATTTTGAGGATATTGTTGGAATAATATATTTCCTCTTTGTGAAGGGAAAGGAGGCAGGCGGTAGAAGAGGTGTGAGTGTGTGTGTATGTGTTCAGAGGGAGAGTAAGAGAGAAGGAAGAAACCAAGGTTTTGGGGTGGGGGGAGAAACGGAGGAAAAATGAGAGAGATCTTGTTAGGCCTTGATTAAGAACTTTTTAAAGGCTAGGAAGGGTGGATAGTCTTTGAAACCAGATCCGCTGCAGGAAGGAAGCCAGCACCCAGGACACCGTGTCTTTCAGAAGAGGCCACCCACGGTGCCGTGGCGGTCACATGACTGCTCTGTCACATCCTGAAGCCATTTCCAGCCCATGCACACGTCTGTGCTCCCATTTAGAGAGGATGGGATATATTGGGAACACACATATGGAAACACTTTCAGAGAATCAGTTTCCATGAAATTCATAATGAGCCAAGTGGCTTCAGATGTGGTTGCGTTCCTCCGATTAGCCAGGAAAAAAAAAAGGAGGAAAAAAGGAAGAAAAAAGGGACAAATCCACCCTTTCAGACCTTATTTCAGTTTCAGAGAAATTAAAAACCACTAATGACTTATGGCTACCAAAACATGGAGCCACAATTAAGAAAGGAGGAACTAGGAAAAGGAGGGAAAGACGTTTAGAAACAGCAGTCTATCTCTCCTAAAAATAACGGCTTTGACATCAGTAATCTCATCTTCCATCGGGAGAAGGCTCTCCTGTGATGGTATCTGCCTGGAGTGGATGAATTTTCTGACAATCTGGCAGAATGTTGCACGCATGCGCACACGGGGGCGGGCGGGGGAGGGGGGGCAATGCGGAAGGAGGCGGAGGCTAGAGGACCGGCTCTTATTTGATAACATATGTGGCCAATTAAGATTATTTTAAAAATTGCAACTAAATGATAAATTGTTCCTAAGTAAATCTTTCAAAAAAGCTCAAATGCAGAAGGGACAGCCTCGTATGTTCCCGTGGCCTGCGCTAGTGGTAACTCAGACTATATTAAAAGCATAAATTTATGAACTGGTTGAGATGTATGTTATATATTAGACACTGCAGCCTAGGTGATAGGAAAGCATGAAATACAGGAAGAGAACAAATGGGGGAGGGTTTTTTAAGAGGGACGTTGAACTGATATTAGTAAGTTAAAACATTGTTTTTATATTACATACAAAACACTGGCATATCATGGGGTAAAAATTCACATGGATTTTAAGATAAAACCTGAAGCTTGAAAATGCTCACCAGGCGGGAGCTGGGGTTGCCTGGGGTTATGTCAGCAGACTGGGAGAGCGGGAGCCGTGAAGGAGGCGTGGAGTCCGCTCTGCCTTTGGGGTTCTTCCGTGGAAAAATCTGAGGAGTGCTTCTTTCAAGCTTGGGAGCAAGCCTAAGCCCATTGTTTAGGAATGTTCTGACTCAGGGTTGCTTGATTACGGGCTGGGAACCAGTACTGGCTATTGCTTAACAGACCGGTTTTTGCTTTGCTCCAAGCATAGGGCTCCTGCAGTGCTTTCACATTCACAGTAACCCAGCACGTTACAGGTTTGCTAAAAGAAAAGACTGGCTAACCAAACAACTGAGATGCAATGGCCCCCATCTACAGAGGATCTTTATCCAAACACTTTCGTTATAGCATTAAATCCTCATCACAGCCTTGTGAGGTAGACAGTGTCACTGGCCCACTGTGTAGGGCTCAACGGCCACAGTCTCCTCCATGATGTCAGACTCAGTGCCCTTTTCTGGCAGATTCTAACAGAGGGGCCATGTCTACCTCGGCGGCAATGATGAAAGGGTTCTGGTCACTTCTCAGTGACAGCTCTGGAGATGGAGACGGGCTGTGGAATGGGGAGGCTGAGTGCCAGGTATCTGCCATGCCCTGGAGTTCTCAACCTGTCTTTACCACGGATGTTCTAAGTGATCTTAAGCAAATCTTGTAAGGGGCTGGCAAAAGCACACAGAAAATAGCAAACACCTCCATCTCAAAAAGGCATTCCTTGTTACTGGTACCAGCAGAACCTGAGAAGAAGGAAACTGAAAAGATTGGGTCCAAATGAGAAAAGACAGGAGAATCAGAATCCTGAGATTCCCAATTAGCCCCACACACCCAGTTCCAGGCCCAACCAAACTCTGCCTGCTGCGGCGGGAAAAGGAGCAAACCATCCCCATGGAGGCCACGTCCCACACAGCGTGAATGCGCACGCTGTGTTTCCTGATGGAGCCTCAGTTCTCCACGTCTAAAAGTAGGAACAGATGTGCTCCTTTAAATCTAGCACAAGTCCAGTCTCAGACCATCCCTGTGACGGAGTCTAGCACTAATCCTGAGAGGTCCAGGGAAAGGAGGAGTGGATCCAGGCAGCAGCTGCCCCCCAAGGCACTATCACTCAAAACCTGGCAAGCTTGAGGGACAGTTTGCAAATAGAATCCTGCTCCAAAGGCTTAGCACCCTGGTGTAGTCCAACAGCCCTGAGGCCATACTGGACCTTAAAGCACGTGACTCAAACCACCCAATGCCCCAAGACCCAGAACTTGAACAAGATTACCGAAATGCTGTTCCGTCTCTCTAAGTCAGCTAGTTCCAAGAGGTTTGGCTTTCCCAGCCCTAACAATCCATATTAATCTAGGATCAAAGCCACAGACGTTAGCCTCCGTACTGTGTCCTGCGAGCTCCTATCCTTACCTTTGCCCTCTCTCCCTCTGTGGTCAGATGTATCCACTTACCTGCTCCCCAATGTAGGCCTGGGCTGCTCATGCCCTGGGATTGGTTCCTGGCCCGGGAGGAAAATATGAGAGGCTTCCTGGTTTTGACAGAAGGTTGCCTGAGAATCAAGATCCACTTTTGTTTGTGTGATGGCTTATCTGGGTTCCTGAATCCTCAGGATTTCCTTGTTCGTGACTGCATACCTGTTCTGTGACTGTGTGTCATGCTATTTTTCAGGAATGTGCACATTTTTACATCTCTTATTCGCACTCAACCAATGTTTGCTGGAACAATAACTTGCCCCAACTTACCTGTCCATTCTCATTTCTCACTCTATTCCTTCATGAACCTAATAGTCCAGTCAAACTGGACCCTTTTCCGTTTTTTGTGCTCCCACCTTCATGCCTTGGTGGTTTGTAGTCTTCCCTCGGCCCTTGAAATTCTAAGCAGCCTTTAAAATAGACTTCACTCTGCTTGAGAGTTTCAGCCCTCAGTCACCTCTCCTTCCTCCGCATTAAGTTCTTCATTTGTGTCTCACGTTACAATCACCTTATCACGTCTACTAGCCTACAACTTCCTTGACAATAGGAACTCCGTCCTACTCATCCTTAAATGCACTGCAGCCCCTTTCAGAGGGACATACAGGAAGTATTTAAGTGTGTATGTGAGGAACAAGGATGGGAATCCCTAACTCTGTCTCCCCTTCAGCCAACTGCTTTGCCTGACCTACCATCCCTGTTTACCTGGACCGAAAAGGCTCACGTTAATTCCAGGTGTACAGCTCTGCTCTGATCACCAGTTCTTGGATGTCTCTCTCTCTTTTTTAAAAATATATTTTTATGGATTTCAGAGAGTAAAGGAGAGAGATAGAAACATCAACAATAAGAGAAAATCATTGATCGGCTGCCTCCTGAACACACCCCCACTGGGGATCGAGCCCACAACCCAGGCATGTGCCCCAACTGGGAATCGAACCCTGACCTCCTGGTTCATAGGTCGACGCTCAACCACCGAGTCATGCCAGCCGGGCTTGGATGTGTCTCTTATTCTACCCTCTTCCCTGGTTTATTCCTTTATCCTATAAACAAAAACTTTTTCTGGCTTTTTTTTTTTTTCCAGTCCCAAGCAAACTATTCTGTCCCACACCAACACGGACCCTTGAGAATAATAATAGAATTTCAAGCCTCAAATTTACATATTGGTTTTTACTTTGTCACTGTTTTTCCCTTCACAAAAAGCCTGTGAGGCAGGCACGACAGGGACCAGCTGATAATGTAGCCAGGTCAAGGAAAGAATGGCTGACTGAAGGGACACAGCCAATGAGTGACAGAGCTGAAATGAAACTGCTGGGTTTCCTAATTTGTGTTCCTTTTCCCCACTAGACTTTTCCCCTTTGCATCTACTACTGTTCATCCTAAAAGAAGTTTAGATAGGGAAAAGGATGGTATTTCTTTAACAACAGAGGACATTTCCATCGAATAGGACAGTGATGACTGGCCTGCCTTCTCACACTGGAGGTTAGATCCAGTAACATCAGAAACCAATCTACCTACTACCTTTTAGTGAACTGAAAAAATGACTCACTTTATTGTTCTATCTGGTTAGGATTTAGCCTGAAACCATGTACAAGAGACTTCGTACTATCCTGACACAATTCTCCTTATGTAACTTCCGCGTCCCAGCTCAGTGTTGTAGTTACTCGTTCCTCTGACAGTTGCAAAGTTTTTCCACTCGAGCCTTGCACACGGAATTAACTCAAAACTTCTGCAAGGAAAATGTCCCTTTCTGAGTTTGATTTGGCATCGATTTCAAAGAACTGTTTGTATATTTTAGAATATGTAGAATTTTCCTTTGATTGAAACCTCTCTTTTAACAATGGACAAGAGATGATTTCTTTTCTGAGTGATTTAAACAAAAACAAACACATCTTAGTTACATAGAGCCTTGTTCTCAAAGTGAGTTTTTTTGAGCGAAATCAAACCCTACAGATTGTTAAGCATTTGGCAAAAGCCTTCAAACAGCCAAAGCCAAATAGTGAACTTTTCCTCATTGAAGGAGATAAATACTAGAGCAAACCTGAAGAGAAAAAAAAATAGGACCTTCTTTCACTTTCTACTCTGTTCAGTAACATTCCCCTCTCAATACACACACTCACCCCTTCAGGGGGTTGCATCGTCAACACTGTTCCCTGGCGCTAGAGTGATAAACTGGCCACAGTGGACATTTTCGACATCTGTTTGTGGCTGCTCCCAGGCTCCTGGTATGTCTCTGGGACATGAAGCCCTGTCTCCCAGTGTAAACAGACACACCTAATTGTGTATAAGGTGTCCGAAAAGAACTACTTGTTTTGATGACCAAAAAAAAAAACTAAACCGAAAAGGGAAGGACTGAGTGTGCTGTGAGACAAGCAGCCAGCAGTAGGTAAGTTCTCTGTTTGCCACAGAACACCCCAAGCCCCATTTTCCCAGCCTGAGAATACTGTCCACAGAGTCCACGCCAGGTGTGGACCGAACAGCTGGTGACTGGTCAGGAGAGACGGTGCTGTCACAGATCCAGGGCACCATCTGTGCAGTCTCTTCCTAAAGATTTGATTTTAGGATGAAGAGAGGAAAGGCACGAAGGAGGAGGAGGAGGTAATTTGGGGGTAGCTTTTTCTTCTTCAGGTGACAATGGCATGTACAGCAATAACAGTAACAACAAAAATGCCAGCAGCCTATTAGAACTGCAGCAGGAGAAAACGATCCGAGGGCACTGGACTGGCCATCGGGGCTGTGGGATCTGGTCACCGTGCTGCCCCCAACAAGCAGGGGGTTCTTGGTCGGGTCCCTTCCATTCCCTGTCTCACACACTCCTCTGCAGTATAAAATGTCAGATTGTGACTAAATCATCTCCCCGGGTTTCCGGTTCTAAAGTTCTGATTCTGCTACATACATACAACCTTGAGGATTCCCAATACACCTTTGAAAATTCTACTATAAAATTCTACTGTTCCCCTTAAGGACGGTGCCCATTCATTAAAATACAGTAATTATAGTTTTTGAAAAGGAGGTATGTCCACTTTGCAAAATATACCCAGGTTTTCTCTCTAGAGAGAAAATACAAATGAGAACATTTAGATTATCTTTTCCACAGAGTAAAAAAATAGAATCATTAACAAGAGTTCGCAACAGAGGCCAAAAGAAAATAGAAACTATTAGCTTTTTAAAAAGGTTTTCATCATTAAATTTAGCAGTAAAGGGGGCTCAAACTAGCTTTAGGCTCACATATTAAATATGAGATACGATGTGATCTACTTATTTGTTCTATATTCTTCTAAACAAAGTGTTCTGATCTGAACTATCTGAAGTTAAAATTAATAACATTTTACATCAACCTTCCCAACTCTTGTAGGATAGGCTATAGTGTGATGCATAGTTTAAGTAGCTTAAGTCTCCATGCCCTATGTATAACAATATATACTCTGAGGTTTTAAGATTTCTTAAATATGTGCACTTTTACCTTCTAGAATAAAACTTTGTTTTGTAAAATTAGGAGGTGGATTTGTTTCCACCGTTATTTCTGCTAGAAATTAAGTGAATGTTACCTTATTTGTGGAACTCTGACCTGCATCAAGCAAGAACACTGGCTACTTCGTGAGGACTGCTGGGGTTCCGTCCCCGAGTGCAGCCCGGGGAAGATGAATGTGACAAAAGTCCCTCAGAGGATGACACCCACAGGCTGCCCCAGGGGAGTCTGGTTGTGGTGTGGAGACTTCCCTGAGAAATCAGAGTGGGGGTTGCAAGGCTTGGGGTTGGTCCTTTACTCTCCCTCTCCCCCCAAGTGACCTAGAACAAGTCTCTGAGCCCGAATTTCCTACTAGGAAAATAGGGACTGTAATAATATCTATACTCCAGTGAGCTGTTGTGATGATTAAATGAGATAATGTCTGCGAAAGTGTCTTTAGTGCACTTAGAACACTACCTAAATATCATTATAAATATATTATATAATTATTTATACCAAGTTTTGCTATGCTTTTATTTCCTATATCCTTTGGACGTCGTTGTTATAATTCTTCCCATTTTCCTAATTCGTCGGGGGTCCTTATGTGAGTGCTTTATCTGGAAGCTTCCAGTGACTCCTGCCGTCAGAAAAGCCACTGTTACAGATGAGTGGAGTGTCCTGGGTCTTCTCCATCCCCACTCTCTGGAGCTCCTGACTTACAGCAGCACAAGAGTTCAAGGTTCTCCCAAGGATGCCTTCTTCTTCCTGGTGTCTTCAGTTTTCCTTCTCATGTTCTGTGGCCCCTGCCGAGTCTCCACGTCCTGTGAGGACAGCCGTCTGACCTGTCGGCGCCCACTCTTCATCTACCTGCCCCGGCCGGGCGCCTCCTCACATCCTGTGTGAGACTGTGGGGACCAGAGTCCTCACTCACAGGCTGCTTGTCCACGTCTCTTTCCCCTCCTCTGTTTCCCTCGGCGCTAAGCTGTTTGTTACGTTTGCTAGAGCTGACTTCCTTGCCATATTTTTCTCTAACCTGACTCTGAATGGCTCCACTTGCCTTCTCCATAACCCCCACGTGGGGCTGGCTTATTCAACTTTTACAAACTTTCAGAAAGATTCTTTTTAAACTTTTATCTAGAAGTTCTATTATTTGCCATTTGGAATTTGACCTTTTTATGAAAATGTTGTCAGGGTGAGGTTCACACTTTGGTGAAACTGTTTTTCTCTTTTAGGCACCCGGGAGATGGCAAAGGAGAGCAGGGCGCCGGCGCAGCTTGGCTATCACAGGGTCCTGGCTCAAAGCTGCTCTGCGTCCAGGCTGGCGCTTCAAACACTAGCCTGGAGGGCCTGCGCACGCGCGGGCGGAAGCATAACCACATCCCCAGTTTTCTAGTTCTAAAGTCCCTAAATATAGGCCTCGTTATCTGTTTCCTTAACCACTTCTGCGGTGACTTTCAGTATCTTACTGCAGTGGTGTTGTGAAAAAGGACATACCAAAGCCTTCGGGTTGAGAGGACCCTGAGTGAGGACCACCCTCACGTGAAGAGGAGGAAAATTAGTACACACATGTGGCCCATCTGGAGGCAAGTCTCTGGGATCCTGGGGAGAAAAAACCCCTCTTTCCAGTACAGTACACTGTCTTTATATTTTATTCCTGTCAGGTGACTATTATTTTTTTTAATATATTTTATTGATTTTTTACAGAGAGGAAGGGAGAGGGATAGAGAGTTAGAAACATCGATGAGAGAGAAACATCGATCAGCTGCCTCCCTACTGAGGATGTGCCCGCAACCAAGGTACATGCCCTTGACTGGAATCGAACCTGGGACCCATGAGTCCATAGGCTGACACTCTATCCACTGCGCCATACCAGTTAGGGCAACTATTATTTTTCACAGTGGACTGTTATCTGTTGTTTCTCACTCTAGTTTGCATCCCACTCGCACGGAAGGTGGTGACTCTATTCTCCATCCCTGTTCCATTCTAAATGGCAAAGCCAGAGAGAAAGGTGGAAACTAGTTTGAAAGCCGAAAACACAGCAACCCATTATCCAGAACTCCAGTCTACAGAGGTTGCAGAGCTGTTGGAACCATTCTAGATTTCCCATCCTAGGAGATGCTGACACCTGTGAAAGGTACTTCATTGTGACTTCTTTGCTTGAGCTTCCAAACTCAACATAAGTCCATGAAATAAAGTAAGTAGATCACTGACTGAGAGGTGTGCGCCCAGACTCTGACTGAAAACAAACGAACAGATGTCCGTGACTGTTTGCAGTATGGATACCTCTGCATCTCGGGATACCAGGGAAAAGGGGAAGCTGTGTCCACGGGAAACGGGGCTTTAGTGACTTTCAAACAGGAAACATAAGAACTGCTCATTAGCTTCAGGAGATCTTGAAGCTGGTTTCTAGAGCCACAAATGGAAGGTTTTGGGGAGGGGGGGAAATTTCTTTTTAAGGCACAGATAAAGGATCTGAGAAAGGGGTGATAGTCATACAACAGCCTCAGCTATTTAACGCTTCCTCCTTTAACCTCGGTTTGTATTTATGAGATACTGCTTAGAACAAGCTCCTCGTCCCTTAGCAACTCAAGTTCTTTCCAATTTAAGATATGCCCCAATTCTCAGGGCAGAAGCTGTCCTGGGGGCGGACTCCATTCACAGGGTGGTCGAGGCTGGTGTGTCTCCTGGCTTTACTTTCCTCAGATGCAGGACAGGGGTTTGTGAGCCCTTTGTAACTAACCGTCAGCCCCTGGCCCAGGAATCTTCGCACTTCCAGGCTGTTGCCACACACTTGCAGGTCTGATCAGCTAACGAGCACCTGCGTAGCCAGCTTGGTCATACCAATCTAGTGATTTTCATTTTTCTCCGTCTTGAAAGCAGTAAAACGAATGGGTGTGTACACAGGGTGTGAAAGGTATAAAACAAGCTACCTACATTTTGAGAGGATGAGAGGAGCATATAACGCTGGTCAATCACCCAGATTAATCCCATCATTGCGCCTCACTGCACTGAAGCCTGGGTTTGCACAAGGCCAAGGAAGGGGCGCTACTGGAAATAATCAGATTAATGTGTCAATGAACACAACCAAGCCAAGCACTTCAGCTCTCAAAATGGATTTCTGGCCCAAATTTTCCAGATTAGTGGCTCTGTATTCACTTAATAAATCAAGCACTTCCTGAATTGCCACTTCATTACGGGGCATATAAACAATGTCCAAACATTAACTAAAAATGTATAAGATGCAATAGTATTCCTTTTAAAGGAAACTAACCATTGGGGGAGAGCATTACTAAAACATTTTGATGATACAGGCAAACACCCTCTCCAATCCAGAGCCTCCATCCCCCACTCGCAGGCAAGCACAAGGCACCATCCTCTCCCCAGGGTGACCGCCACAGACACCTAGCCACATTCTTGCTTCCTCCCGCACCCTCTTGCACAATTCTCCCCCAAACAGCCAGAGACATCCTTTGAAAATAGAAATCCGTTTATATCGTGACCCTGCTTAAAATCTGCCAATGAATTATCACTGCATGCACCAGCAAATCCAAACTTCTAATCCTAACCGGGAGAGGCCCTGGGTGACCTAGAGCCAGCTACTTCTCTGCTTCCTCTCATCCTCTGTGCACTCCAGCCCCTAGGCATCCTTCTTGGCACCACAGGGCCCTTGCACTGGCCTTCCCCTCGGCTGATCTCCACAGGGCCAACCCCCTGCTGTTCAGATCTCAGCTAAAATGTTTCTTCCTCATCACATCACACCATTTTACTTTTCTTCACAGTACATATCCCTACTCATATTTTCTTATTTTCAAATGCCTACCCTTCCTCAATAGTAGCTAACATGTACTGAGTACCAGGCATTAGTCTAAGGACTTTGAGTATATTAACCCTCTCTCAGTCCTCATAACAACCTTTTGAGGTTGGTGGTATTATTATTAGCCCATTTTACAGGTGAAGAAATTGTGGTACAAACAAGCTAAGTAAAATATGCAAGATCACAACGCTAGTGAGTGAAGGAACCTAGACTGAAACCCAGGGAGTCTGGCTGCAAAGACTGTGTTCAACGACTATGCCATATGCCAGGAGGAAAAGCCCCCTGAGTCTTTCTGTCTCCTTATTGCTGTTTCTCCAGTGGCTGGAACAGTCTCAATAAATGAACTGACTTCATGTTTGAAATCATTGGTATCAATAAAGATTTTTTATCACGTGGTCATAAAATACTATGGCAACAATGTTTCACTAAAAGGAACTTTGTTATAATGCCACTCATATTTTCTCTAAATATATTGAATATAGAAAGTCTGGTCCTCTGATCCCATTTATTCTATTATTAACAAAAATCACCAGTCCTTTTGTTTTAGTAACCTTTAGCTTATAAGATTCTCATTTCTCCAGTTAGAGAAATTACACTCCATGATAAACATTTTCAGGTAAAAAGGGTGTAGCAGATAAGTTACATAAAACCATGCAAGGGCCTGTAAAATGCCAGTAAGTAAAGTTCCGTCATATTACATAAAGCTGGGATTCTCCAATCTGTCTGCAGACTCTGACACACATGCACATACGTAAGGCTTCACCTTGGACAGAAGTTCAGCTGTGGCCAAGGTCTAAGGGTGTGGTTCTTAGGATTTAACTAATCTGAGTTTAGGTTGCTTCTTATCAGAATCAATTGAAGCAAACAAGACAAAGCCTTTCTTGAAATCTATAGTAGTTGTTCCTATTAGTTCATAATAGCCTCTATTCTTATTATAAATAAGAATTTATTGAGAACAAGTATTTGGTTTTCTGATGTGGTGATTATAGAAGCTTTCTGTGAGAAAACTTACCCTTTCGGACCTTATTTTAGATTCATGGATGTTCAATGCTTAGGATGTACTTTGGAGAATATGTAGCCCAATTAACTCATTTCACACCTGATGAAACTAGACCCATAGAAATTATCAAGTGATCTGCTCAAGAATATCAAAATTAGGTGGCAGGTTCCTCAATTTGCAACCCAGCACTATTTCCAACACAATGCCAATGATTCAACGAGTGCCATATGCCTGGGTCTTAGAAGAAAGGTTTTCTGATAAACAAAACTAATTCAACACAAGTTTATTGAGCAACTGTTATTTTGTCAGTGTTGGGTTCAATTCTCCATTGAGATCCATGTCCCGATTTAAATGCTTCAATCATTTGCTGGATTAAAGAGGTTATTTGAGGTTTAATTAACCCTTCAAAGGGATATCAATCCAACTATATCACTAATCACTTTGAACATCAATGGTCTAAGTGCGCCAATTAAGTCACAGATTGTTAGAACTCATCTTAAATACTTCTTCCTCACCATATCACTACACAAGACCCAATTGTATGTTGTCTACAAGAAACCCACTTTAAATATAAAGACACATAGATTACGTGGAGCAACGGGAAATCTCATTAATTGCTGGTGGGAATGCAGAAGGGTACAGCCACTTTGGGAGACAGTTGGCAGTTTCTTACAAAACTAAATATCCTTTTACCATGTGATGCAGTGAGTGTACCCCTTGGCATTTATCCAAAGGAGTTGAAAACTTACGTCCACACAAAACCTACACAAAGATGTTTATAAGTCACCCATACTACCCATGATGTGGTAGATGTAGTGTTATTGAGAGTAGACTTGAAATAGTTGTAAATGTATATCACAAACTCTAGGGCAACCACTAAAAAAGGATAAAAGAGAAGCATAACTCACATGCTAAGAAAGCATTAAAACCACAAAGGAAGCAAAAGTGTAGAAGGACAAATAGGGTGAATAACAAGGGCAACGAATAGAAATCAGTAACAAATGTGCGAGATGTTAATCCAACCCGGTCAATAGCACTTTGAATGTCAATGGTCTAAATGCACCAATCAAAAGACAGACTGTCAGAATGCAAGAAAAACCAAGACTCAGCGAATGTTCCAAAGGTATCGTACCTGCGACACCCACCAACTTCTAAGGGCAGAAAACAACTTTAACATTTTCTGTCAACGGGCCAGTGGGTCAAACTCTCCTTTTCTGAGCCCTTTGGCCAACATTCCACGGCACTTTCAAGCAACACTGAGAATACACTGTTTTCCTAAGGTGTAGTTTGGGAACTTTCAGGTTTGTGTGTTTTTTTAAGGATGAGCACCACAACATTATTATCAGACTTTTTTTTTCTCTTTTTCAAGCCTGTTTTTATTTCCTTTGTAGTTTTTATTTAGAAAGGGTTCTTCTTAATTATGCAAGGCTTTATTGTGACCACATCAATGGGTTTCTTATTGATTTATCATGAATCACTCCTCTCCTTGGCACAGGGTGGAGTGTTTATAACCATCATTATATTTGTTGCTATTATTCCACTAACTACGGCATTATTACTAATTATAATAGGAAACGAGCTAGAATGGTGACTGTGTTGGTTGGGAAGAGAGCGGCGAACTTCGGATACAGAAACACTGGTCTTGTTCTCGTCTGCCATGCTTAGCTGCCCTATTTCCAGTTGGTCACACTGTCCTTTGAGATATTCAGGAACAATGTTCCCTGAGCAGCAGTTTATTTTCATTTACATTACTTTCATGGATTTAGAGATGTAGGAATTTCTTCAGCGTCACATTAAAAATAATAATTTAATATGTCAAATGGGTTCCTCGATTTGCCTCAGAACAACTCACTTAAATTCTGACTCATTTATAATATATGCCTTCCTAGTGGCCAGAATAGCTATACGTACACTCACTCTAAATGTGGTGAAGAGGTGGACGCGTGCATATGTGCATGTGTGTTATAGCATAGAGCTAACAGTGTTGCTCCCCTGTAAAGAGAATAGGGAACTTTACAATATAATAACTTGCTAGGAATGTATTTGTGTAATGGAATGTGAAATTAAGGTATATGGCCATTGTCATTAGCCTCCTACACAGTCCCACTTCTAGATCTATGAGCCAACTCCTCGCCCCGGTCATGGCCTAAGTAATCCTGAAGCAAGCAGCCCTGCCTATCAGGCGACCTTTCTCTGCGTGCAAGCACTTCCCCTGAGCACCCACAGGCAGAGCCTGAAACTAGGAGTCACCCAGACACATAGCAGAGGATTAGAAGGCCAGGCCCTTAGCCTGGAGGGGCTTTCAATCTCGCTGGGAAAAGATAAGATCTTACATATTCTTGTCATATCTTAAGAAACATTATGAAACCACACATGTCAACAAGTGTAATTTTTTTTTTCTCAGTTGAAAAATGTAATTGTTGGAGCAACTCAGACAGTATAATCTGAGCAGAATGGAACTGATTTCTTTTTTAATTTCTTAAAGGAGAAGGCTTTATAAAGTTGGTTATGCAGCAGAACAAAGAGACCTCCTTTCACTAAAATCGGAACATTGTTTGCATGTGCTGGCATGTGACTGTGTCATGTTTGCAAAATGCCATTGCCTACGTGAGACTAAAAGCCTCCTGAAGGCAGAGACGACGTCTTCTGTTCCCTTCTATTCACTGCCTCCCTGGGTACCCTTCAGGTATAAACCTAGTATTTGTTGAGCTGATCTAAAATGACTGAGGTGAATTAAAATTAATTCCTCCCAGGTAAGAAGAAATGAGAGAAGCCACTAATATATTGGGAGACATTATAAACATCCACAAAGTTCCAGAGAGCGAGCTACTATTACCTGAATTAAATAAGATAATGTTAACAGAATTAACTATCAATGATCCTACCTGGAACTAAAATAATCAGGAAAAGTAAAAAAATGGAAGACATGCAGCTTCACAGAAGTGGCTGATGTGAGAAACAGGGCAACGTGGTTACCCAATGCTAAGGCCGCTTCAGGGGCCTTCACAGAGGCCGCGAAGGAAGGAGCTTGGTCCCAGGTTCCGGCATTTAGAGGGGCACTGACAAACTGCAGTACGCCAGAGACCACGGAGCATGACAGTGAGGTGACATAAAACCCTATCGTACAGCAAGGATCTAGAAAGGGGTGAGGATGAGGGAGTCTAAGGAAAAAAGTCAGCCTGAAGATAAGACTTTTTGAGAAATGATCATTGTCAAAACAAGATCTTTTGCTTTGTTTTAGAGGAAGAGTTTTGCTTCGGTGTAACAGCCCCGTTGATATCACTTCTATCGTTTCCTCAGAAAAGACTCTGACACTTTATTACATGATGGCTATAATTAATGTCAGACTCTAATTTAGAAATAAAACATTCTATTTGATCACTTGGTTGCAAGCTGGACCTGAAGTATGCTTTGGCATCATTACTAACTGTTAGCAGCAAGTTCTGGAAACAGATGCAGGCTGGATATGTGCTCTAAATATGAAACACATTGCAGAGAGGCTTGGAGATAAAAATACATACTGCTTATGCACACTCTAACTGTGCTATTTCCTGTCCTTATCAGCAACCAAAGTTCCTCTGGTTTTGCTCTTTCTTTGTTGTTCCAGGTGAACAAACTGCTTTCTTCATTTTTCCCTTTTTTTTCCCTCTCTCTCTCTGTGTTCATCTTCCTTTTTTTCTACCTTCTTTTCCACTATCTTTGTTTCACTAACCATTAACTGAGCACCTCCTATGTGCTAGAGACTGTGTTAGGGTACAATGATTGAATAACAGGTAAGGCACAGACACAGTCCCTGAGAAGTGTACCCCTAAAAGGGGAAAGGCATGTGGTCACACTATGATACTGAAGGAAGATATGTACACAAGAGGTGTCCAGTGTACAGAGGTGAGAAATAGCTCTACTGAGATGAGAGAGAGATTCGCTGTGAGGAAAGTGGTGGCTGAGAGAGAGATGTTTGAGAAGGTTCGACAGGGTCCGGCCCTCAGATGCAGCCACTGGACTGGCATGGAAAAGGGAACCAGCTCCACACACTTGAGGCACGACGGGCCTCCCTAAGAGAAAGGAGCGTCCACTACCTAGGAGAGTTGACTACATTATTTGGGGAGGCAGCTAAGTAGCCACATCAATGGATTGTTCTTTTTAGCTGGGTCTGTTCTGTACTTGAATTGATATGAATGACCACCTAAAGGTAAATGTTTAGTAATTTGTCTTATGGGCAAAACTAAAGAAATGATTTAATTTAAAAATGGACCAATGATATGGAAAACCATTATCTGGACCATGTGGTGACAACTGCTGGGCAGAGAAAGTGTTTCCCAGGAAGGAATGCATGAAATACTTGCTAAAAAGAAACATTGCTGACAAAGTCAGGGACAAAAGGAAATAGTGAGGCGGTAGCCCCAGTGTGAGATGTTTTCCACAATATTAGAACATCCCTACAATGGGATATTCAGTGGTATCAAGAAATGAGCTATCAAACCATGAGAAGATAAGGAGGAAGCTTAAATGCACATTTCAAAGTGAAAAGATCTACACTGAAAAGTCTACATACTGTATGATTCCAATGACAGAACATTCTGGAAAAGGCAAAAATAAAGAGTCCGGAAAAAGACCAATGTTTCCAGGGGCTGGGAGGCAGATAGGGACAGATAAGTAGGGGGAGCTCAGGGGATTTTTAGGGCAATGAAACTATCCTGTATGACTCTGTAATGGTGGGTGCATGACATTTAATGCATTTGGCAAAACCCATACAAGTCCACAGTGCTGAGTGAACCCTAATGCAAACTACAGTTAATAATAATGTACCAACATTGGGTTATCAATTATAACAAATGCATCACACAAATGCAAGAGGTTAATAATAAAAGCAAGTAGGAGGGAGGGTGAGTTTGGAATCTGTACACATATGCTGCTCAATTTTTCTGTAAATCGAAAATGGCTCTAACAATAAAATATTAATTTCAAAACAAAATGTATATAATGGCATGCTTTTACTCTTTTGAAGTTAGTGATACAACTTAGTTTCTCATGGGCACTTATTGGGTAAGAAAAGCTTTCTTTCCTAAAAGTCCTAAGATCAACAAATGCCTGGAAAGACATCATCTTAGTCCTTGCAGAACCTCTGAGGCGCGTGCACGGGCAATTCTGAGTAATCACTTACATGAGACCGTTGAGGCACAATAAACACCCCGACACATCAGAGAACAGTGCAAAGAATCGTCAGTGACAGTGAAACTAAAACTCGGGTTTCCTCGGTGACATTGCCTCCACCCTCTTCTCAGGTCCCCGTGAAGCACAGAAGCCACCGTGTCATTAGAAAAGTAACTTTAATACTTTCCGTGAAGTGAGGTTCGAGCTCCCAAGCTTCCTTTTACGAAAAGAGAGGGACAGCAGCAAATCTTCCCATCCAATTCCTAACCAGGTCTTCACCCTCCTTGATTCAGCACGATTCCTTTCACTACTAAACCCTTTCTCCACGTGTGGGTGCTCATGCACGTATCCCAGATAAATCCTCACCAAAAACATCTGACAAGAACCACGCAGAAAATCAGCGGCGAACCATGTATACACATTTCCTTCCGAGCTTTGGTCCCTCGGTCTAGCTACAAATAACAGGAGCCAGTCACACAGCCAAGGTCAGTCAGCTCTGTGGGCTGGGCCAACTATCCCCAACCGACCGAATTGGAATGGAAATCACTTCTTGGGTTCTCAGCACCAGCAACTCAAAAGTTTTAATAACCTGAGGTCCAGGTACACCCTGAACCTGGGCCCGCGGCAATAAGATAAAGACATCCTCTGCTCATGCCAGAAGACAGCCCATTTTTAGAGAAAGCAAGATGAAGTTCAACTTACAGAACGCAAAAGTAACCCAACAAGGCATAGTCGATAGAACAGAGAATAGTGAGCATTCAGTTGCTAACACAGGTCTTGCCTTTGTTTAGGGCCCATTACATTTAATATCTTCCCCTTCTGTGGCTTCAAACAGAGAACTTCTTCAAAATGAAAGGGGATCCTGTTAAATGTATTCACTAGCCCGTGGCTGCTGTGGCAGAGGTGTGTCTATCAAACAGGTGCTCTTAATACAGGAAGGGCCCTATAGTAACAAGTAGATGTTCTACTGTTTTATTGTAGTGGCTTCAATTTTCTGGTGTATTGGTATTAGTTGCGGGAGTTTTCCTTTTAACCTCTCTTAGGGCACCACTCCCTCCCACGTCCTGACTATGTCCACGTATATGCGGCACATTACTGAAGTGGCTGGTTTCAAACCTTGATTCAGGGGACTTGATAGGAACTCGGTTATAAGGGTCCTTTAAAATTGAACTGCATCAATCCCCACTGGTTTTCAAATTACATGAAACCATCACCCCAATATACCTTTAGTGATAAAAAGGAGTTTTTTTCCACTAGCAATTTCCAGATTTTGTGGTAGCAATAAAATAGTTTTAGTCATTTTATTTATTACACTAATGCCCATTCTGCTGACCTTTGAAAATATTATAGTTTAGCGACTAAGAGTCATAAAAACAGAGACCTCTTTAATGTTCTGTGTAGCTAAGTGGAATTTTTTGATATTTAAATATCTTGAAAGAAATTCAAGACTATTGGCTTACACAAAACAACCTTCAGGAAGATTGTAGTTCTTAACTGTTTTGTGTAAAAAGGCCCTATAAATGCAGAGAAAAATCATCCATACATGTATTGGCCTCTGAGAGTAAGTAACACAGGCAGAGAATACGTAGGCCCTTCCCTTGAATCTAATTCCTGTATCCTAAGTCTCTAAGAGACCTCAAGAAAGCATCTGTGCAAAGCACTGTGACCAAGACCACAGAAAAAAATACCACTGTATATCCCTTCTACCTCGTGGATGTCAAAAAGTGATGCAGGCTTGGGTTCATGTGAGCTACTTCACTCAGGTGGGCGGGGCAGGGGGGAGTTATTTGCAATGAATAAACTTTCGCAGACTGACAACAGCTCATCATCTGACCCGCAAGTCAAAAAAGCAGACTCGATACACAGCTGTGCTTCTTTTCACAGTAGGATAATTACATAAAATACATTTTGAAAGTCAGTGAGTTTTTATTTACACAGCGTCTGGTAATGACCTCCTGAAAAGTAATTACAATCTTTGTGTCAAGCCTTACAAGTGCTCTGAGCATCATAAATGCCATGGGTGCTAACATGATTACGATGATAAAGACAGGCCGTGGTTAGGGTGGCTGTCAGGTTCACTGGTCCTCGCTATGCCACGCTCTTTAACTTCACCTACCTCTGCATGGTGAATATTCTTTTAGGATCGTATAAGATAAGATGAGATAATGTATAAAATCACTAAGTGGGGTGCTACTGAAATACAGATTACTTTGTGATGAGGCTCCAATTATCACAGTAAGTGTGGTGGGAAAGGGGGGCTGCTTCTGGGCTGTAAAGCCTCATTATGATAAGGTAGATGCTATTAGTCAATTACATGGCAATAATTTATTGATCAGTCATAAACCTATACATGCTGCTATTGTTTTTGTTATAATACTATTCAAGGTTAAGAAAATGTTTCCTCAATTACATGGCAATAATTTATTGATCAGTCATGCTGCTATTGTTTTTGTTATAATACTATTCGAGGTTAAGAAAATGTTTCTTGAAGTTTGTATTGTAACTGTGAGCTTCGAGACATCTGGTTGTGTATCATTCTTTGCAATAGAGATTGTGGGTAACATACCATTATAATATTATTTTACTAACATCTTGCCTCCGTAAAGGATATGTGGAAGACTAAAGGAACTATATAATATAATATCATTGTCACTATGGTCATTCAGTAAGTTCTAGAATTTGTATCCATACTTGAAAAATTACTCATAAGAAAGGATACCAAAAAAGCAAGTTGTAAAATCAGATCTCTGAAGGTAATTAAATAGATTGAATTGTGTCTTTCTTTGGCAAGGTCTTTTAGGATGAAACAGCATTTCTTTAGGAACATGTCTTTCTGAAAGAGCCTTCTGGTTGCTTTTATTTCTATGTTGTCTCAGAGAAAAACATTATTGAGCCCAGTGACATGTAAGTATAACTTAATATTTTCTATTTTCTGAGATATAATTGAATAGTTATTTTCTTTAGTCTTTACTGACTTTATGTGAATGGCTCCCAATTGTTTTAGCTCTATAAATATTCCTGGTAAATCTACAGAATAATAATGGTAATAATGACAAATATTTACTGAGTATTTCTATGTGCCAAGCACAGTATTGTGCTTAATGAATGCATTTGAGTATTAACTCATTTCAAAGGTTTTTATTTTAAATATGCTTTGTGGTGACCCATTTTATAAAGCAAATAATGCCCTCTGAAAGTTTAGATTGTTATCTGCTTGATATATTTAAGCCAGGGCTCGCCTGCAAATTATATATAGACATACAATTCTTGCAAAACAGTTTTAGCTCCAGAATATCAGCTACAATCTATTTATCACATGATGTGTGTCAGGCCCGTCCTAAGCACTTTACATAAAGCACCTCATTTAATGCACACAGGAACCCGAAGAGAAATCTTATATCCCTATTTTACAAATAGTAAAACTGGGTTTCAGAGACATAAGAAACGTGTCCTATACGTGTATGAGCGAGGATTCAAGCCTGAGTCTGAGCCTCCAATCCTATTCTTTTTCACCTGTGATGGTGCGAGAATATTTTATGTATCCCTTCCTGTTTGGGGATGAGAACTGATTACTCCACACGAAAATATGAAACTGGAAAGCACTGGAAGAGGTGAACACAGGACTGCTTAGCGATGGAGATGAAGGTTAGTATTGTAGCTGTCCGTGTCTCAGAGAATGCATGCAGGCCTGGACCCTAGGGATCGCTGCAGACATTGAGGGGGAAGATAATGCAACAGAAACCATGCACCTTGGCACCTGAGAACCTCTGAGACGGGCAGTGAAAATGGTGCTCATCCCAGGCAACTGGGTCCCTGAGCCCCGCAGGGAGCACGGTGAGCAAGGGCAGGTGGAGCAGGGTCCCTCCGGTTCCGTGACAGTCCACACCTAGTTCTTTCTTCCTGCTTCCCCGTGCTGCTGACCAAAGGGATTTTCTGTTCTCCTCACGTCAGTGTTTATACAGACCCTCCCACCCTGGCACTGTGCAACTTTGCCAGTAACAACTCATAGAAATGTTTGGGGTGGGAGGGAAAAGCTGGACTGAACTCGTTTGAAACCAGTTTAAAGCAGAGGCTCGTTCCCGTTCCTACCTTTGGCCTCCGTTTTCACTCCTACCGCCTCCTCTGTTTATGGACGTGTTTTACCTAATGATCAGGAGGTAGACTCAGAATACCCTGGCTGTCCTATGCGACACGTGTAAACGAGAAACACTTCTCAAGGTCATTTTCGATGGCTTCCCCACTGCATTCATCTACGAGCAGACTCAGGAAGAAAGAGCTTGGGGCGAGGGGGGTCCCTCAGGCTGCCACCACTCCCCGAGGTTTTTCCACTCAGAGCTGCCAGAGGACAAATAGCAAACCTGCCTCCGCCACACACGTTGGAACCCAGAGGACCCTAAACAGACGCAAGCTGGCGCAAAGCCGTCCTGACAGTGTCACGTTGGCCTGTGCAACACAAAACACCCAGAATAACACACAAGTGGGGGGACCAGAAGGGACTCGACACCATCCAACACTGCCTCTGGCTCCACTCCAGCCTGTCTTACCATAACCCTGTGCCTTCCCTGTCCTTTCCTGTGTCTTTAATCGACACTTGCCTGGAGGAGCCCGTCATTCCAATCAAGGGAAATGATAGCTAAGATTCTGTACGCGGCACCACTCCCCAACCAAGAGCATGTGACTCAGGGACCCGGCAGTCAGAATGCAAAGCGTGGCACGGCTCTCCCTCCGTCCCTTCTGGGCCTACTCACCCCCACGGAGTCCATCTGTGGCAGGAAATGTGACGGCACTGGGACCCGAGAGCCCTGGCCTATTTGCTGGAGAAGCAAAGCCTTCCCTCCTCCCCCGTTGAAAGAAAGAAAGGAGACTGAACTAATCGAAACCTGCAAGCCTGCTGGTGGGGCGTCAGCGTGGCAGTGGTGCAACTCAGCGGAGTGAGTAACGGCGTCGAGCTTTGCAGAAAAGGAGAGCGGGAGAGAGACAGAGACAGAAACACAAAGAGAGAGAGAGAGAGAGAGAGAAAGGCATTAACCTGGCCAGGAGTCACACAGGTGCCTGGAGCCCGACCGCTGGGCAGTGTCTGACCAATGCAGGATCTGACTATGTGCCCCTGGAGGCCACTGTATTTCTGGGGCGGTGATGCCGTGGTATGTGCAGGGGGGCGTGTGCTGAGAGATTTATTTCTTATTCACAGGACTCGTGTAGTTGGCCAAGAGCCTTTAGGTGGACGATGGGGAGGCTGTTTACCCCACGCACTTCCACACTAACTGTTAGCCGGTGGCTTTGGCAGAGTGGCTTTGGCAGAGTGGACGTGTGAGCACTGGGGCCGCCACACGGAGAGCGATAGCAGTGCGCCCTGTGCTTCACAGAAAGGCTGCCCTGGGCTGAGCTGGCCCCTCGGAAGCCACGCGTGGCCTTTTATGACTCTTCCAGGCCTCACTGCACCTCAGGTTTGTGATAAGCATCTTAAATGTGCAGGCGCTCTCTCCTGGAGCTGGTTAGCTGGGACTCCTGGGACTTAAAGGCCTTTAGAAGTGGGGGGCTGTGCCCTGACTGTCATCTGGCTCACAGGCAGGTGTGAGGAAAAGAGAGGAACAAGCAGAGGAAAGCCTGGCAGGAGACCCTCAGGAGAAGGCCCTGGTGATAGGGGCGGTGCCCACCGAGGAGGTGGGGGGTGGGGGGGTACAACGCAGCAGGACAAACTGGTGGCATGCACTATCACCTTAGGAAATATGCCATCTCTGGAGCGTTTCTGACTTAAACTGGGAGAATATTTAAACTCCCTAATTCAGAAGACCCGGTCTGCCAGTTGTCAAATCCTGGCCCACATGCGTCTGAGAGAGTTACTGTGAGCACAGGTAAGATAGACGAGGCCCATCCTGCAAGCCCAAGCCCACCCCTGCACGGGAGTGAGTTTTGAGTTGAAGTGTGGTCTTTACCTGAAATACGCCTGGGCACGTCGGTGATGGCAGGGAGCCCGGTGCCCCGTGTGGAAGACAGCGGGGTGGTGGAGTGAATGGACGGGGAAGTCATCTGGCTCAGGTAGGAGGGGTAAGACTGGTCATAGGACCACGGTGGGGAAGACTGTGCCTGCCTGGGGTCTGGGAAAAAGAAAAAAATCTTTAGTATACCAGCTGCTGTGACCTTAAAACACACAACCCAAACAGTATAAAACACACACACACACACACACACACACACACACACACACACACACACACACGGTCTATTTATTCCCTACAACCCCATCCCCTCAGGCCCTATATAGCACAAAGCTAGACAGACTTTAGGTGTCAAAAAAAGTAACAAAATGAATCACAGTGGAGGACTATTTGTCTCTCACATAAACATGTCCACTTAGAAAGCCTAATAGTCATTAGAAAACAATCTGCTTCAGTTATCTTTGCAAAGCTGAATTCCATTTTATTTGCTTTCTGTGCTTCCTAATTTACTCCAGTGAACACGTACTACTTATTTCTTTTAACGTTTAAAAATTCTTTGAACAATGAACTCAGTGAAGGAACAGGCAGACTGCTGCTTTGTATGCGGTGTACCCAGCTACTCTTTCAGGCGTGCTTTTGGCTTTCATCGTGTGTGATGCCACCATGTTAGCACGGCTCACTTTCTCCCCAGGCCGGTCGGTGGGATATCACTTGCTAGCACGGAGTTGGGAGCAGAGATGAGAACAGGGTGGGCAGCATGTGAGAAGAACAGAATGGAGGGGAGCTCATGGTAAAATTACTCCAGAAAATAACTTTTACAAAAAGGCAAAACTTAATTTCAAAGTCAACTACTATGAAGAACTGAAAAGCTTCATCATCATGCAGACAATAAGAAAAATGATCCCAAACAGGAGAGCAAGGACACGTCTTTAAACCTATTAGAATCTGTTTTAAAAAGGTGACACATGTTTGAAATGTGACCTAGTGTTACCTACAGTCACTGTGATAATAAAAATAACGGGCAGCCAACTTGTTAGGGTTCACTGCCGACCATCAACGTTATTTTGGGGGGTATCTTTATGGAGTTTCTTGGAGGAACAAACTCAAATCAGGACCAAGCAAATTTATCAAGAGCTTCAGTCTGCATATGAAAAAAAAATGTAAATTTTCTCTATGTTTCCAGGGCGGAAAAGTGTATATTTCAAACTGTTTTGTTCTTACTTGAGGGCTAATCAAACATAATCACAAGCACATTTCTCTTAACATTTTTTTTCTAGTTTCGAACATTTTTGTTAATTTTAAAAATGTTTGCTAATTTTTAAAATTCTAATATACCAGGCCATTCACAAGACAGCTTTATATATTAGAATATCTATGGATTTTGGAATGTTCAGAATTAGGTTCAGGCTCTGAGACTTCTACTTTCTAACTGTAATCTTGGGTTAATTACTCAGTGACTCTGAGCCTCAGTTTCCTCATCTGTAAAAGGGGTAGAGGAACAATAATATCTAATTCACAGGGATGTGATGATTACAGGAGAAAACTAAGAATAGAGTACTAGCATAGGAGGCACTCAGTAAGTATTAATTTTTCTCTTTAAAAAAAAAAAACCTCTTTGTAACACTAGGGTAGTTCCATGGTTAAAACACATCTGCATTGGAGTTAATAAATTTGCAATAGGTTTTAAATTATGCCTATATCACTTGTCAGTCTCTGAATATGAAAAGCTTATTTTTCAAAAACTATTAAAATATTTGGATAGTCAATTAAAGTTTATTAAAAAATGAGAATAACAAGACATAGGTTTTTCTGAGATGATTCCTCTTTTTAAATACTTCAAGTTTTTCTCTACAAAGTCATCTAGTTTCAGCTATTTCTTGTTTATTTGTTCAATTCAGAAACAATTTATTTAAAGACTGTCTAAATAGGACATACTTTTCTTGACTCAAAATAATTAAACACATCTGGATATTTATCTGATATTTACTCTATCAACAAATATATAGAAAAAATTCATCCTATTCCATTTTAAGAAACATTTTTACCTGAGTTTGCAATTTGAATAAAAGTATATTAGTGTAAATGGTGACCAGAAACTTTTCCTTCAGAAATCTAAAGGATACTTGATCGTTAAAGTAATGAACCTTTGTACTTTAAAATGTTCAAGGCTGAGATTGTATGAATTGGCAGCATTTCAAATCTGAGTGAGTGGTCCTTGTTATATATCTGATACTGACTTCCTTGCTTTAACCGTTAATGTAATTCACTATTCAGAGAAATGGGAAATGATCTTCAGATGGGAAAGGACACATTCCTTACAGCACCAGAAGCAACATTTTCAATTGACACAAGGGTCAGGAGCCACAGAGCTGAGTTGGGCACAGAGGGACTCACATTTGGGTTTGAGTTCTACTCTAACGTCACCAGAGGATTTCCTGAGCAAAGTAGTGTGACCTGAATGTCCGTTCCTCTCCTGTGACATGTTGTCACCAGTAGTATTGGGGCTCCATGCCCCCAAATGGGGAAAAAAATACAAAGAAATGTAAAAAGTGACTACAATTATTAAAGTTAAACATATCACAAAGAAATTGGGGAATTTAACTTGGATGTAAGATACAGCCTTTCTCTTTAAAAAAAAAAACAAAACAACAACAACTCTTGGTGACACAGGGACAGTTCCCTCGTTAAAACAAGTCTGCATTGGAGCTAATACATTTGCTATAGGTTTAAAGTTATTCCCACATCACCCAGTCCTCCTCGTGCAGAAAGGCAGCCCAGTGCCAGGAAAACAAGTGAGGAAAGGATCCGAGTTGGAGTCCAGCAGGTTTAATAATATCATCTCAGAGCATTGTGTGAGCATTAAATAATATAGAGTGGGTGCAAACTCTCATTATAAGCTGTATGACCTCAGCTGTGTTATCATGCTCTCTGTACCTCAGTTTCCCTGTGTGGAAAACGAGGCAGCATAATATGGTAGAGCGAATACAGCAAGAGGAGTTATGTGTACGTGGCTGGGCAGAGCTCCCCACTGCACTAACCAAGGCACTTAAACTTTGGGTGCCTCAATGGCTCATCTGGAAAATGAGAATAATGATACTTATTAGGGTTGCTGTGAGCAGTACATGAACATGATAAATCATCTGATACTCCTGGCAATATTAAGTGTACAATATCTAGAAGTGATGATTGCTCTCTGAAAATTGAATATAATAATAACTACTATCATTCTGTTTACAAAATTAGATGAGATAATATAAGTAAAAACATGTGAGTAACTGGAAAGTGCTATATCGAAACTTATTCTCTTTAGGAGCGCACATCACCAAGGCCCTGCTGTGTAATTTGGGTTATGTTTCCTAATGTTACTGAGCTTTATAATCTCCTCATCTGTAAAACAGGTTTGGTAATGTTCTCTCAGAGAGTTGTGTAAGCATTAAATAATATAGAGTGGGTGCAACTCATCATTATTCTTCAAAAAATTAAAAATCTGACTCTAAACTATGCAGTGTGGCTGGGTTGCCTAGTGTTATTCATGAAGATTTCCAAGGGCACATTCAGCATAATTCAGTATAATGCCTGTCACACAGTAGGTACTCAATAAACCCCCAGTGAATGAAGTTTCCAAGGTGGCTTGATAGTGAATAATGGAATTTTACAAGAAGTAGTAGTCATTTTCTAACTTCCCCTATAAAAGCAGTTGTGTCAGTGAGATTTTAGCTTCTACATAAACTTCCTGTCAGAACAGTCTATTAAAGGATAGTTTTACTTAGTGGGGGTCCTTCCTGAAGATAGCCAAGATCAGCCAAAATAACTTCTCACTATCCCTAAACAACTGAGAAGATCTCGCTGCGTTTTGGAGGTGCTTTGTCTCTCAGAAGGCAGGCTGCAGTCCAGCCAACCTCTTTCAAGGCCACCATCACCATCCTAAGATTCTATAATAATGATCTACTTAAAAAGAGAGAGTTACTAAAGAAAAATAGAACACAAGAGCTGCCACGTGGACATCACTAGATTTGAGTATAAGTAATTTTAAAAGGGACAGCAATCTTTTAAAAAAAATTTGTTTCAATTACAGTTGACATAAAATATTATATTCAGTTCAGATGTACAATATAGTGATTAGACATTATATAACTTACAAAGTGATCCCCCCAATAAGTCCAGTATCCAAATGACATCACATACAGTTATTACAATATTACTGACTATATTCCCTGTGTGGGACGGCAATCTTAACAAACACGTAATGGTCTCTAAAGACCCTAGACCTTCCCTAATATCCTGTGAAGGAACCATTAGTCATCAATCCCAGCTCCACCATTTCTGGCCTGGGTGATCTTGGACAAATTATATAACCTACTTGAGCTTCAAGCTTCCTAATCTGTGTAATGGAGATAGACCTCCCCACTAAGGTTGCTAAGAATGAGATAATGTAATAACAAACTTAGCACATGGAAGGAACCCAATAAATGTTCCCCACTGTTAAAACTTACAGCTTTACTGAACCTTCATTCTGTATTTAGGTTTCGAGCCCATGAACTCTAACTCTAGCAGAGGACAATTCCTAGGAAGCTTCCTATAGTTTTGAAATTCACTATTTGGAGAATATATCTGTGTTAGTCACGTCAGTACCCACTGCAATCATTTAACCTTAATCACGTTCTTTCTTCGTCTTGGTTTCTCCAAGACCAAGAAATCTTCATCTCTTTTAGTGCATTTTCTAAGACTGTATACTTTAACTTTTTTCAAAATGTGAGGGGAGAAAAAATGGCTCTAAAATACCTTGACTTCCAAATGCCCAATCACGGAGAAAGTAGAATTCTATTATAAGTATATGATTATAGCACATTTGCTTTGTTGTACCAATGATTCATGCTTACAGAGAGAAAATTCACCTCAACCTGATCTCATAAAGGATTTCTGATCTCAGCTTCCTGAAGAAACCTGAGACTTCTGAGATTCACTCTTAACTTGGATGAGTCAGAGCAGGTGACAGATGTTTTTTAAGCATCACCAGTCAATCCCAAGGTTATTAATAGGGAAGAGTACAGGGCCCAGCTCTGAGAAAAACCTACTGATTAACCACTAACAAACCAGAAACTGTCTTCATCTCAACCTCAGGCCCCACAGCCAGTATAATCCACTCTTTCACTCTGCCCATCCAGAGTTACATTGAGTAGTCTGTCTTCTCCAGCCGGCAGAAATATGGAGGGCACACCATGTCTTACCACTCCAACCTAAAAGAATATTCTTGATTTTTGTGTCTCAGAGGATAGAGCGGCCAGTCATAGTCTTGATGCTACTAGTACATCCTGGGTGGCTTTCATTAACTATAAGCACCCATACGTTTTGAGAGGATAACTGAAATTTTCAAAGGAGATGAAAACTGCTGTTAAACTTTAAGTATGTTTATGGTGTTTTATAAACTGTAATTCACTGTTTTTACATGGTAATCTTCAGAAACAGTATCAATGCTATTTTTATTACTATCCTATAGAGATTCAAATATGACAATTTAAAAACAAAACCCTTGGTGTTATGTGCACATATACTAGTCCTTGGGAAATCTGCAATATTAAATGCCACATGAGCATTTCAGTAGGACTCCACCCCTATTTCTCCCCAAACTTCTCTCCTAGCACCTAAAAAGGGGGATTTAAGGGGAAGTTGAACTGTAACAAACAGAGAAAAAATCAGGTCTTTCCTATGTTATGGGCCTGCTGTCTCACAGGCAGGATGTGACTAATCAACATGACTAAATGGGAAAGAAGAGAAAGAAGCAGCAAGGAGCTTAGAGATAAAACCAATGAGAAAACAGTCCCCAGTTCTACCTGTGAACACATGCTAAGAACTACCACTGGGCATACAAGGGCAGGCACTTTATTGAACACCTCAAATCTGCAACAGCACACTTCCCAAAGAAACCGTGGCTTCCTCCGTAAGAACAGACCAAACCTAGCTACTAAGAGTCCAACTTAAATAAAAAGCAAACAGTCACTTGACATAAGGAATCCCTTCAGCAATCGTTCCAACTGAGGCAGAGTCTGTCAGAGACACTGCTACTCCTAAAACTGCATGGGACCACCCCACACGGCTAGTATTCTGAAAGGACACCGAAGTCCAGAGCCTGCCGGCACTTGGCAGTTTCCCTACTCACTAAGAGGTGGGCAAGGCTCTGATTAGCTATCCCTGTCTCATCTACAAAGTACAAATGGTCACCACTGCCACACAAACAGGACTTTTGAGGAGGAAACTTTTTGCATGTTGTTCTGGTGAACCAGCAACTCATCCGCTTTTGTTGAGATAAACAGCTCCTGGATGCCCACATGGCAGTGTGGTGTGTAAGAGACAGATAAGAAACAGAAGATATTTCTTGCCTTGAAAAAAAAATCTCACACAGCCAGTTGGGGAAGTAAGACTAATAGATGTAAAACAATGAATTCAAAACGTTCAAAGCATGTACTTGTGTCTTTAAAAAAGCTGTGAAGATAGAGATGACCCACAGAATACCAGTGTCAGAGTGGACTTTGTATGTTCTCCCTCTAAGGTGGTGTTCCTTCGGCTTAGGCTGCCTGGAGACTGGTTGCATCTGCTTTCCATTCGCTAAACCTCCAAAGCATAACAGCACAGAAGGCAACATGCCCAGGGGTTGCTCAAAGATGCTAACTGGGGGAGGGTTCCCACCTCTCAAGTTGTCTTTGCATAAATGGAGACGACCGTTTACTTCCTCCTGTGGGTATGAGGAGAGCAAGCTCTCTTCTCTGGGTTGGACGAGAGCTTCTGAAGGTTATAACTTGTCTGGGGAAAAGGAAGGAGTGGCTGGGCATTTTCTGAAGTGATATGCAAAGAGTCATGGGCTCTACGAGCCGCCATACTTGCAAATGACTGAAAAGCTACATTTCATGTCTGCATAATTGAAGTCCAAACACTTGGGCTCATAATAAGAGAGGAATGGGGAGGGCAAATGGTTAGGGGGAAGAAAAGGCACGCTAGGAAATGAATTGACTCTGGGAAAACTTTCTTAATCAGTTTGAAGGGTAGGAGCGGGGGTGGGGTACAGTGGTCAGAGAGCTTTATAGAGGCCCAGTGAAAGGTATGTGTAGAAACTCGGTGGTGGATCCAAGCAGGCCCCTTTTGAAAATACTTTGGTTAAACGTGTGAAGAAGGGCCTGCCTTCCTCAGGATCACTCGCCACAAGGCACGGTGGACACAGTGCTGAACTCCATGCAGAGACGGGAGGAAACAAGTCAACAGGGCAGAGCCCGCACCAGCACCCAGAGGCTGCTTCCTGTTTGTGCTGCCAGCGGGCTTCTGAGTAGTGTGATTTCTGCCCAAGCTCAGTGTGCCTACACTGAGCTCCTGCTGCACTTGGGGAGCAGGGCGCAACTGGAGAGATCCACATCTCCCCTTCTTCTCCTCCACCCCTGTGTTTCTCTTAATCAGCACTCAAATCAGGCTCTGTAGACCTCAACTATTTCTTGAGAAAACTGGGGTATTTACAGTGAACAGAGTCTACTAGTTTAAGGTCATGTCTCTCAATTGCTACCAGGGTCAAGTAAAGTCAATACTATTGACAGAGAGAGGTAGAGTTAGTTTCCCATCCTCAACTATTCCTGTCATATTACTGTCATTCATAATATATCCTCACATTCACATGGACATGAATTCCCACTTCAAAACAACTTAGACTAAATACTAAATGTTAAAGTCTACATCTTCTCTAATAACCTTTTTAGCTAGACTGGATTTTTCAATGAACTTTCTCAAACTGACCAAGGTGGCTGCCAGAATCATTTGGCAGAAAACGAACCCAACTGAGACACAGAACGTTAAACTGAAATTTGAGGGGGGGAAAGCAGCAAACTGGGTAAAACTGCATGCCATGTAGGGTATACCAGGCATGACAACAGATTATGAGAAGAGAAACTTAGGAGACAATAGCAGGGAAGAGAATGAGAAGTGATAAGTATAGCCTAACACATCATAGCCTGTAACAAAATGCTAAAAGTAAAACCAGAAGGAAGTTGGACTATTAGGACAAGGTAATGAGAAGTGCCTTTTAAGTTTTTCCAACCTTTGGCTGAATGGCACTCATAACTCTATTAGGACAAGGTAATGAGAAGTGCCTTTTAGGTTTCTCCAACCTTTGGCTGAATGGAACTCATAACTCTCTTACAGAAAATGAAGGGATTTTTTTAAATTTAAAAGGAAAACCTAATAGAAGAAACAAGAGGTCATATCACATGTCACACTTAACCTGGTCTGAGTCTTGGCCTACCCTGGATCTCGGAAGTAAAGCGCGCGAGTGGGGAATAAGCTACACACAGGTAGAGCCAGAACTTTAGATACAACTGGGATGTGGGACTGGCCAATGGAAGTGACTCTTAGTTCAAATCACAGTATTGAAATGGGTATAATAAACTGGTTCACAGGCACCAGAAGAATGTACAGTGGGGGACTCCAACCACTTCTGGGGGTTAGGGGAGGTTTCTCTAAAGATGTAACGATTAAGCCAAGAACTGAATGGCAAGCTGAAGTCTAGTAGACAAGTAGATGAGGGACAAGAGAACTTAAGGAAAAGCAAACAGCATGTATCAAGTTCCTGGGACCGAGGCAGCGGGGACTCCAACCACTTCTGGGGGTCAGGGGAGGTTTCTCTAAAGATCTAACGATTAAGCCAAGAACTGAATGGCAAGCTGAAGTATAGTAGACAAGTAGATGAGGGGCAGGAGAACTAAGGAAAAACAAACAGCATGTATCAAGTTCCTGACCGAGGCAGTATAGTTTGAGAAAGCCAGTTTGGTTAGATTACTGACACTGGGTTCAAAATAGTGTGACATGAGACTGGGAGAGCAGGCAGAGAGGAGCCAGACTATGCAGAACCTGCTGGGCCACACTGAGGTGCAATGAAAGGTCACTGAGGTGTTTTGAAGTATGGCGTGACATAATCAGACATGCAGGTTTAAAATCTCCCTCTGACAGCATCATAATAGAAACAGGGCAGAAGTCCAGTCCAGGACTGGGCACACAGGGAAGAATGTGGAGGGAAAACAGCAGTAGAAATGGACACAAAGGTGGTGCCCTCAGGAAACCGAGAAGCAGCTGAGGGCACTTAGCTGCCCCCACACATCATCTGACCTTGAAAATGAGGCTCCTGAGACGCCCCTGGCTGGATCAGAATTGACTCTGGATGGGCAAGGTAAGCCTGGGGTAATTGGCCTTGGGCCTGCAGCACGGAATTAGGCAGGCTCCACCCGGTACATTCTGGTTCAGGGGTAACGCCTGGACACCTGTACATTTAACGAGCTCCCCAGGTGATACTAATGTGCAACAAAGTTTGAGAACAACGAATATCATTTGTACAGATGACAGTTATAAAGGAAAATTACCCAACACTGTTTTTGATGTAATCTTCCCTATCAAGAATGTTTTTCAAATAGAAGAAGAACAAACATGCTAAAGAGGAAATTAAGGCCCAAGAGAGGTAAGAAGATAAGGGAGAGCAATTTGCTCCTTTAAATGCATTCAAGTTTCTCCTCCAAGATGAATGATACCCCACAGTATTGCAAGAATTGGTGGCAACTAGTCGGCAAATGGCTTCTCGTTGACAGAGCATGGTCAACATCAGCCTAGCTGGTTTCTACTGGATGCATATTGCTTTCGAATCATCATAAAAGTTTAAAAATTTTAGGGTGAACCAGCCTAAGCTGAGGACCATCTGCAGTTGTTTTGGAGCCATTTTTGTTACTGACTTGCTTGCAGTCCAATAACAATCCTCAAGTCCATTTCAGTAGCCTGAGTATCATGAACTTTTCACCTTCATCTCCTACCCTTTGTGACTATTGGGAAGCAGAAGGGGTTCACTAAAACTTGCTTCCTAGGATTAATAAGGCAACAGATTAAGAGCAAGCTCATCTGCCTATTGTGCATGTTGACCCAAGCAAGATAATGCCTTATCTCTAATGTGATTTAGAGCTAGTTAAAAGGCCACCCAGAATATGGCCGTTAATGTGGATCAGGGTCCGCTTTGAGAGCGGTACACAGGCATGCCCTCATTAATGCCCTCATTAATATCCTATGCCAAGGATATTATAGTCCTAATTATGTCCAGCATCTTCATCACAGTCTTGAAGAACAAAAACAGCCCGTCTTAGCTTCAGGATGAGACAAAGCGGTAAGGACTAGCCAGCACAAAATAACCCTACAAGGTAGAAAGAGGAGGTGAAAGTACCATAATGAAACTGAGTAAGAGCAAAAGTACAGGGCTGCGTCTGGTCAGCTCCCAGACAGGACGGGGGAAGCCTGGGATGCATTAACAGAGCACTACCCTCAGCTTTTCCATCAGATGCTCCTACTTCCCACCTGAACAGTAACTTGGGTTTGCCCAGTTCTTTCCTCCTAACCATTTCATTTGGCTGCCGCTCATCCTCCAAGGCCACAGAATGAGCCAACTTCTCTTTAGAAGTTCTTCCATCTTTATCATATCCTACACACTTCCAGAACGTTCCCTCCTGTTGGTACCTGGCTCAACATCTTCCTGGTTCCCCTGGCTTGTACCGAGTCCCAGGAGAAACTGTCATTCCCACTGATGACCCACCACACCAGAGCCCACTCCTATTCACAGGCTGTGCCCACGACAGGAGAATATCACATAACTGAGCTGATTGGCTCCCCCAATTATCTCTCTCTTTAGCTGGGTCCTCAGTGCTGCTCAACCAAAGCCATTTTCCTTTCACACCGTTCACCTTGGTGACAGTTCCAAACATGTTATTATTCTCAACCTTTTCCCCCCACATCCTCCAAAGCTCCTCACCTGACCCACCCTGTCAGGTTTCACCTTCCTGGGACCCTGATCTAGTTTCAGAAATCTCTTGGTGCCTACATTTTCTTATTCCTTAACCAGGGCTCACAGTACTGACCCTTCTGTAATGGCTGTCTTTTCCAGCTGTTTTTAAACAGTTAAAAAGCAAATCCTTAGAAAAATAAACAAAGCCCTAGAAAGAATCTTATAGCCTTAACTGGGGGAAGTACTTCACAATTATATTCCTGGAATATTTCTGGATAAACTGAAATATGGAAAGAAAATACTTTAAAATACGTTTTAATTTGATGATATTTGTAAAATATTGTTGTTGCTTTTAATGCTGCAGAGTACAATATACACCAGCTCTCTGTTTGAAGCCCTGGGTGCCCACCCATGTTTAAATATCAAAATATACCACCAGAGCGTCTATTATACCAAATCGCATGCCTAACTTGCCCCTGGGTTAGCCCTGTAGATGAAATATTTCACTCAGAGTCAGCCCCCTATTGTGATCATTGTGCCCACAATCCAAAGCAAAAGGAAAAGGGGGGTGAGAGAGGTCCTGAGGCAACTAATAAAAGGAAAAGATAGGCATACATGTGTGCACACACTTACATATACACACATGTTTGTAAAGCTGTAACTAACTATAAAACTAAAATGAGAAAGATGATGTTTTGGAAAAGAATGAGAGAAAGAAACTGTCCTCTAGGCAGAGACCTAAGGGCAGGCTAGAAATGGAGACATTAGTGAGACATTATGTAGGAAATGGAGCCTTATCCCAATTAGATATTAACTATGTATATCCTATTCCAGATAGGGGGAAATTATAAAGGCAAGTTTTTGGAACTCAAGAAATTAATTTTTCTTGGAGCATGGCCCCTCTGTTTCTTCTGAAAACACAATAAAACCAAAGCATCTCTGGTTAATAGAGAGATCCCAGCTGACAGAAGACAGAGACCTATAAGAAACTGATCTACGACTCTGCTAACCGGTTAAGCAATAATATGACAAAGTGACCACCAGGCCTTCACAGGGTCTTAGTGAGCTTTATTCCTCCAAGTCAGCACAGGCAGGACATGAACACTGCTCTTCCTCCCAAGGTGGCTGCCACAGCTGCACAGATGTGAAACAGTGCTTACACACAGGATCTGCACCATTTTTTCACAAAGATCATAACCAGCATCTCCACTAAAGACAATGCCTGCTCACACATGTGCATGGCAGCAGCAAATTTACTTGGCTATCCTGCCCAAGAGATCTGAAAGGAAGAAGACAGGACAAGACTTTCCAGTAACTTCAGAAATTAAAACACAGCACCACCAACGTAGAAGAAGAGTACTTCTAACAACCTGTCTTTGAGTGTGGCTATTTCAATTCCTCAAGACACAGATGGCTACAGGTGAGTAGGACCACAGTGGTCATAAGGCACGAGACCTCACTTAATTCCCACTCTCCACCTCCTACAATCCTCCACACTGTCGGCACCTGCAATCACTCTTCCTGCTCAGTCACTGAACCTCTGAGGGGTTCCTTCTCCTTCCCATTCAGAGCCACACCACCCAGCCTCTGCCCACTGCACCTCCCAACTTATTTCACATTAAAGAATCATGTGGCTACTCGGCACTTGAATAAAACGGTCATTTGAAACACATACTACTTAGCTGTGCCCTCCTACTTCTGAAAGGATTACACTAATAAATGGATCTGTGCAAGCAGAGTGGGCTCAGGCCTAGGACAGCAAGACACACGTGCAGCCCAGGCCCAACTGGCTGAGATCCTCTCAATGCGCAGAGGAGGAGCATTGTTTGCTAAGGGCAGACAGAATCAGACTGAAGCTGGTGGGAACCACTATCTGGCCAGGTGACTGCTAATAAGATTGTCATTCTACATGACATCTGGCAAGTTGTTTTTCAAGATATTCCTAAAAATGTTACTTTGAAAATATAATCATTAAAATGATTAGATTGCATTTTAAAGTATAATTCAGATACTCCTAATGCATCCTTTTAATAGAAATATTGTCTCTAGGGATCCTAAGTAATAGTCAATGGAGAGAAGGAAAAGAAATTAGTCCCTTAAGATGCATGTCACTTAGACTGTTAGCAACATGCCTGGCTTGTTGGATGAGGGTGCTAAGAACCTGGAACTCACAGTCAAGTGTAACAGCTGATGAGGCCTTCAGCAAGCCATTTCTCAGAAAAACAATTTCTCCCGCCTGCAAAATATGTACTTTTCAGAATAAGGCTTTAATAAAAACTCCAGGTAAAACCATGTTATTAATGGTAAAGAGCTGCATAAATAAAAGTTGTTAGGTACTGAAGTGGGAGGAAACAGAGTCTGGAGAGAAATATGTGTCAGCTTCCCAAGGGCGCATGGTGCTGAAGAACTATGTGGATCTGAAGTTAATTCCTGTATTGCCACTTACTAGAGGTAAGTGGAACCTAGGGCAAGTGTTTTAGCTTCTCTGAGCCTCAGTTTTCATCACAAAGCCACCCATCTCATAGAGCTGCTATGAGGTATGTCAGTTAACCCCATTAGAACAACGTCTGGCACAAGGCACACATTCAGTAAATGCTAGCTAATGGTAATTCAACCAAATAGGTACTAGAAAAATATTAGGGCTACAATAATAATGAGTCACACTTCCTGAAGAAGTTAATGACTTGTTCATTCATTCAACACCAAACCAAAGTCACCAGGCAGAGGCACTATATGAGACACTGGAGATACAGAGATAAACAAAACATGGCGCTAGACTTTGAAAGTTCAAAGTCTGATGGAGGAGACAGACGTGTAAACAAATAACTGCCATCCACAGACAGTGGTATGGAAAACTGAGACTCAGCTCAGGTTGGAAGAGGCCTGGCAGAGGTGCCAGCATTTGATCTGAGTTTTGAAGAAAGAAAAGAAATGCTACCATCCTCAACAATCTCCTGGGCTACTGCAGTAGCTGTCTACACGATGGCCCTGCTTCTACCATTGTCCCCTAATGATCTGTTCTTCACATAGCATCCAAAGCGGTTTTTTTTTTAAAAAAAAAAAAAAAAAAAAACATATAATATTCTCTTGCTTCACATCCTTCAATAGCACCCTACTGCATTCAGGACAACCCAAGCTCCCTATCAGGGCCTTAAAAGCTCTCTATAATCTGGCTCCTGCCTGCCTTTCTGTATCATTCCCCTTGTTTGTTACTTCCTCCCTACACTGACCTTCCTGTCCCATGAACGCCACATTCATTCCTTCCCGAGAGCCTTTGCACGAGCTTCTCACTGCCTGAAGTGTGTGCTCACAGGTCTTCAAAGCTCTTCAACGATCCCTTTCCCAACTTTCTAATCAAAATTAGCTTCTTCCCTTCCTAAACTGCTATCGCATTACCCTCGTTCATTTTCTCAAAGCATTCACCATAACCTAATGCCTTGTATGTATGCTTATTTGCCCATTTACTGACTATCTGACTAAAATGTAAGCTCCTGGTGACCAGAAACTGTCTCCATCTTGTTCACTTGAATAACAGAATAGCAGAATGCTCCGCCCAAAGGTTAGATGACTGTCCCAATCCCCCAAACCCAACGGCCTGAGGCACCTCTCCTTTAGGTGCAGTCCGCCCATGCAGACAGCACTGAGTCTGAAGCAGGGATTATTCTGAGCAATATCTCCTAGCACACTGTCCCTGCTCTACTGCCATAACCACATTCTGAACCCAAAGAGGGAGACATTTGTGACAGACTAGGTGTTACCTAGCACCCAGAGACAGGCACCAGATGTCTGAAAGATTAAAAAAAAAAATGTACAGAGGAAGCAACTTCCTCAGGAAGCTGTGAGGAGGCCCTGGCCCTCAGGCAGAACATCAGCCGCTGAAGACCGCAGCAGAGTGACACCAGCAGACCAGCACCGTGAGGATGCCCGCCCCCCCACACAGCTCGACCCGTGGCCCTAGAATTGCAAGAGGCACCGGAGAACACTAATATGAAACACTGAGTGCCTATGACTCAGTTTATGGTTTCTAATTTCATTTTGCTCTTCTGGGAGTTTGACTTGCCCTTTATGTTGGCAAGTGCGAGAACTAGTGGTGACTATACCACCATGATCGTTATCTTCAGTTTTGGGGTAAGAGCTTGAGATATCAAGAGAGCCAAGACATTGAGAGCGAACTGGGCCCTTTCTGTTACAAATGTCTTTATCCAAAGGATTACATGAACTAAAATGCAGGTGTGGCACATTACAAAGAAGTTACAAAATCCATTATAGGTAAGGCTCTTAGGTAGAACTTAAATTTAATCATGCAATTATGTAGATCCCAAAGTAGAATGCTTCCAAATGGTTTAACCCCGTAAGTGCTACATTGAAATGTGATTTTTCCTGTTATTGTTCATCACCAGGGAACAGTGACACCCTGGGATAGGAAATTAGAAAGAACAGTTAATGCTAACAAGGCATGATAGTCCAGCCCTTCTTGCACTGGTTGCTTCTCATCTAAACTTTTTTTCCGTTCAATATTTAATGAGATGCTACCACTGCACTAGGCACAACAGAAAATAAATCCCTTTAATAAACCCCTCAAAGAATTTATAATCTAGCAGGGCAGAAGAAAGCAAATTCACAGAAGCTATGAAATAAGGCAATCTCAGCTTAGAGGCTGGATAGGCAGCCTTCTAGATGAAGTTCTGAGACTGAGAAAAATGACAGTGACCTAGAAGATGAGTGGATGTTGCCAGCACAGAGACCACCGTAGATAGGACAGCCTCAGTAAGGGGATACAGAGAGAAGACTGTAGACTCAAGAAACAACAATCTTATAGTCTGGGGCACAGAAAGTTGAAGTCTAATCTCTAGCCCTAGCTGGTTTGGCTCAGTGGATACAGTGTTGGCCCACAGACTGAAGGATCCCGGGTTCAATTCCTGGCGAGGGCATGTACCTTGGTTGCAAGCTCAATCTCCGGCCAGGGGCAGGGTGCCTGCAGGAGGCAACCAATCGATGTGTCTCTCTCACATCAATGTTTCTCTCTCTCTGTCTCCCTCCCTCCCTTACACTCTCTCTAAAAATCAACGGAAAAATATCCTTGGATGAGGATTAACAACAACAATAAAGTCTAGACTCTAATTTTCTTCTCTTCCTCATATTACCTAAGACCTAATTCTCAATATGTGTGTGGTAGGCTCTAAATCATACTCATTCAACAAATTAAAAAATTAATCCAGAGAGAAAATAATGAAATCTATTCAATTTACTTTAAAGTGGCCACTGCAATGGGTGTTCTTAGGTTTTCCTAATAATTTGGGCCATGGTACAACTCTTCATGGTAGAAATCTTTGGTTATGGGCAGATACTTGTATTGTCTCATTAACAATATGGAAGCATTTAAGGAGAGTGGGTAAGGGTGTGAATCTTCAAATTTGGAAAGTTTGAGAAAGTTGTTGGGCCCAATACTTTGTGGATGTTAAAAAAAAAATGAGGAAGACTTGTCTATAAATCAATTCTACTATGCTGCAACCCCACACACACAGAGTCTAAGGATTACTATAAACACAAAAGGACAGGTATCATGAACCTTAATCAGTGATCCAAAATTCACTACTTTAAATGCAGCAGCACCTGTAGCTATAAGCTTCAAATTCACATTGCTCTGGGGTGTGTCCTCTTGTTTCATGAAGTGTAAATTTCACCCCTGCATTTTTATCCAGGACACATGCTAGTGAACACATTAACTTTTTCATCCTGCATACTAACACTTAGGGGTTTATGAGGTTAAGACATGGCTGTTCTTCACAGCGTTCTAATGTTCTTCCCTGATGCGGATACCAGGTTCTCCCCAGTGTTCAGACATTTCATCCTTGTAATTCTATATTATTTTTAAAATAGATACTCGGGCATCCTCATATATTCAGACTAATATTCATATACCCACAGTAATGTACTCTAAGTAAATATCCCAGGGGACATATACCTTATAGATACCTAATATATACTTAATATGAGCAGAAGAGAAGGGAAGAGAGGTCATTTAATTTATAAACAATTATGTTTATAGACCATTAAGCCACTCAAACCTAACCACGATAGACAAAAACCTAAGCATTAAAAAATATCCATTGAGAGTTTATTGTATATTTTGTTTTGAGTTATTTTCCCCTCTATATTCTAGGCCACCTCTGCCAACAATAGCAATGAGATTACATGTAGACTTGCTTTCAGCTCTCAATACTTATGAGCTGCAAGTGAAAGCTCTACGATGGTTGACATACTCTCTTGTCAGCAATGACCTAAAAGCAAGCAGAATAGTCCTACCATGAAGTGGGGCCGGGGCAAAAAAAAGGTGGGTATCTTAATGCACTAACTGTGAATTAGTCTGTATGCAATGCTGATGCGAACTTTTAAGAATACGGGTGAAGTAAGCAGCTTACTAGAATGTAAAAGAGAAATGTCGCTGGAGGAACCAGAGCTAAATGTGAATCAGAAGTAAATTCTGTGGCAATGAGCTGCTCGTTGGCCTTGCCTTATAACCACCAATCAAGGCTTCCTGTTAGCCCTGGGCGATTTTCAAGAAAACTTAATGAAATACTTATACATCCAAGAAACTTAAGCCCAAACCTGAGACAGTAACTAATTTTCTAAGAGTGAGGGTGTGATGGTATCCCCTGCACCACGTGGACACAATACAGAAACTTGTAACAAACATTCTCCCAAAGATGACAGTCATTACCATTCCACCAGTGTGCAGACTGACACGGCTACAGCAGAAACTTCACCCACATTTCATCCCAAAGTTAGTAAAGACTAGAATCTGGTTGTTGTGTGTGTGTGTGTTGTTGTTTTTTTTTTTAATTTAAAAAACAAGGTCAGTGCCTTCAAGTTTGATTCTTGAATAGTAAGCCATTTCATCGCGCCAGGAGTTTTGAAGTGAACACATCTCATCTGTAGCCCCTCACCCCCAGCCTGTCAGAGTCTGCGCAAGTGAACCTATGAGTCTGTCTTACCTGTAATCTGACTCTGTCCTTGTGGATTAAAAGGACTTGGTGCAGAGTTCAGGGAGGGCCGTGGGTTCTGAGGCGGGACACCTACTCTCATACTGGGATGAGGAATGCGCCCTAAATCACTGAGGCGGTCAGAGAACAAACTAGGTTTAGAGTCATCAAGCTTCTGTCTGTGCCCTGGAAACAGCAAATCATAAAATAAAAGCATATTAATTAGCTGAACAATTGACCATGCTAAATAGATATGTGAACATACATACTGAGGGTTTAAGCCTAGGAATTATCAATACTGGTACTCATAATGGAGTGTCTCTATAAAGCCTTCCGGTTCAAATTGCTTTATCAGCATCATCTAGTGGCAAGCATTGCTAGTTCTGTTCTGCAGTGGAGAGCGGAGGTCCCGGAGGGTGACTCAGAGTCAAGCATCAGAGTGAGGCCAGGACACTGGAGCTCACGAGGGACTCTCTGGGTACCTCCTCTGCAAGGATGGGGAAGGTGAACATGCTCTGGGGTGTGTCCTCTTGTTTCATGAAGGACAAGTCCTCCCTGAAATTCAGAGAGGCTGTGCCCTGACAGCTACTACCCCAAAGTTGGGGCAGAAACAGAGACACACACATTTGTCAAAGGGAAATTTCCATGATGACTATAGTGACTTTTTCTTTATTCTGTTACAATTAATATCCTACTGCGACTCTTTTCTGAAAAATCAAAACTCAATCCTAGAACCCCTTTAAGGGAAAAAATAGAAATATAAATACGGAAACTCAAACTCTCAAGAGGAACCTGGATACTTTGTGAGATGTCATAGCCTGAAAGCATGTAACGACTTGTGTTAAATCACAGCTTTTTTTATTTTAAATCTAGAACGGTGGCTTTGTAAAAGATCGAAAAATATCCTTTGGGTTACCATGTGAATGTGATAATCCATTGTTTAAAAAATAAAAATATTTGTCTCTCTTCTAGTTTATTCAAGTCTAAAATCCAAGGAAATCCTAAAATATTGGAAATGTACAAATTAAAAGATAACTAAGTTTCTAAGACTTCTTTAAAAAGACATCAAATCATACTTAGTAAAGAGTACAGTACTGTCTCGCTGCCACATTAATAAAGTGTAGACCTGTACAGTGATGCTGTGGTGAACAAGTACAATAATGCCTAATACATAAACAGAAATATACTGTGGGTTCTTCTTTCCATATACCCGTGAGGCCCTAGCATGTTGCCCCAACATTTTAGTAAAATGTTAAGTAATTGAAGCTGATTTAAAGAGCCGTTAAGAAGACTGGAATAAGTCTCTCCCATTTGATTAAGGGAATGAAGTTTAATATCCATAAAAGAAAAGAAAAAAAACCTTGAAGGAGGATTATTAAGGACCTTCAAGAGCAGGAAGGTATATTCTATGGGCAGCAAGAACAACTCATCTTCCACTTAGTACAGGACAAGAGGACTGTATCAGGATAGGGTTAAGTTGAACATTAGAATTTCCCAACTATAAGCTGTCTTCATAAGACAAATTCCTTATTTTATTTGCCCCAAAATGTATTTTCCTGTCTCCTTTTTCATTGCCTACCCAGCCCAAAGAAAACAGACAGGAAGCCAAGGCTTGGTAATATGAGTGTAGCTGTCTCCCCAGCCAAACATGTTCCAACGAGACCCATTAACTGAAATGCACCCACCACCCTATTTCCTGCCAGTGCAAGTTTGGGGCATCTGCTATAACAGAGGGACTAAGATTAGGAGAAAAATGATCAGAAAAATACTAGGGAAACTACCCTTTGGGTTACCATGTGAATGTGAGACTTCACATCGTTTGTTGATGGCTGTTTTCCCCACCATTTATGACTTTTTATCCCGCTTACAAATAGATTTTAGAACTCTGACGAGCTTTTAGAGATTAAACAGCTCCTAGACCCCAGCAAGTAAGGTATTCATAGATGAAGTGACTGAGCCCTACAGAGGGAAAACAACTACCCTATGGTCCTCAGATACTGACTAGCGAGGCCTGAACTAGGGTATGGTTCTTGTCTTGGTTGACTAAGTTTTCCACTCATCACGTGGCTCTACCAATGTTGGCATTCTAGTTTTTTTTCTTCCCTTCCTCTTCCAGCGGCTGTGGAGGACTGAAAAATATCCAGATCTGCAGAGTGAGACACCTAAGAACTAAGCCCTGTGAAGTGTCAAGGCTGGTTTTCAAAGCAAGTAGAAGCAGCAGCAAGGATTCAATTACAAAGTTAATAGTGCACCCATTACCCTAAACAAACTTCCATCAATGCATCTAGCTGTTTCTAACTAGCTTCACGATTAGGGAATTATATAGGACTTGTCACAGTTAAATCTGTGGATTCTGTTCCTTGCACGCATACAAAAAAGTATTGGTGTGGTGTTGATACAGCTGTAAACATTAACAAGAAAGCTTATGGAATTGTCCCTGGAAGTTATTTTTTTTAATAGGCCATATTTTTGGAATGGCAGATTCCCTGAGGGCTAAGGGGAGGGCTACCTGATCTTGCATGGCTCCTTTATACAGTGGGACTTTATGTGGGCCATGGGTCACAAGAAAATTTAATAAGCTTTACCTCTGCTGTCTACAGCCTTTTCATTGGGTTTTCATGGAGACTGCATGAGATTTGAGCTCAGTGTAGGATGTGTGAGCACACTTTTATTTTCTCTTAGCCTGGTGCTTCAGGGGAGTAATTGGAAGTCATAGACAAAAATAAAGGACTTGAGAAGCACTTACAAGTGTGAAAAATTTAAGAGCAGGTGAAATTTTAAAAGCCTCAATGACCTTTTGGAAATTAACTTTGAAGGCGAGCTACCAAGTTATCTACAGACACCCTAGAGCAGCGGTTCTCAACCTGTGGGTCGCGACCCCTTTGGCGGTAGAACGACCCTTTCACAGGGGTCGCCTAAGACCACCCTGCCTATCAGATATTTACATGACGATTCATAACAGTAGCAATATGACAGTTATGAAGTAGCAACGAAAATGCTTTTATGGTTGGGTCACAACATGAGGAACTGTATTTAAAGGGCCAGAAGGTTGAGAACCACTGCCCTAGAGTAACTCAGGGGCCATCTATCTATACAGAAAACACACGTTTCCCCTTGTACGCGTTTGCTCCTGCACAGCCACCACAACCACAACAAATTCTTACAGGACAATGAAGAACAAAAGCTGACCAGATCCTCTGTCTCCCAAGCGTGACAAATACCCACCAGCACTACACCACATCAGGGTAACATTGGAACGATTGGCCGAGAGAAGATGTACTTAAACCCTCAGCCCCCCAGCAATGCCCTCAGAAATGGAGGACACGGAAGACAGAGGGCACACTGGCTGTAATCAGGGACAGGTGTGAGGAGAATTTAATCTCAACCACACAGCCAAAGGCTGGATCTTCCAAGCAGGATAAAGGTATAAAGAATGGAAAATTCTTTAAGACTATTTAAAAGCTCAGCCCTAGACCCTCTTTTATGGGATCCGCTCTACTTTCTTCCTTGAGCAGTGGCTCTTCCACCCTAACTGGATAAGAAAACCCTAGGGAGCTTTGAAAATATGAGTGTCCAGGTCCCACATCAGCTCAATTAAGTCAGAATGTCTGGGAGTGAGTCCAATGGCCAGCTGAGGTAGAGAACCATTGCCCACTGTGATCTCAGTCCCATGCCCTCAATGTACCTATTCATGCCAATGACTCCCCGTTTTTGGCGTGAGCCCTGACCTCTGCCCCAAGTTCCAAGTTTATGTATCTCACTGCCTACTTGACTTTCCCCTGGGATGTCTCAAAGGTATCTTAAATACAGTATATTTAAGATAAAATTATTTATTCTTCTATCCCCCCAAAAAACCTTAGTTCCTCCCTAAAAGTCCCCCCATCTCAATAAAAGTGGCACCAGCCATTCATCAATTATCCCTCACTCTCACATTCAATCCATTACCGAATCTTGTCATTTCCATCTTGAGAGCATTTCTCAAACCTCTCATTTCCAACAGTACCACCCTCGTCCAGGAACCCATTATCTCTCTCTGGTCATCCGACACTGTCTCCTTTTCCTCTCTTATCCTTATGAGAACCTTCCCATATTCCTGAAATGCTCTCCCCGATTCTTTGTACAAGAATCTTCTCCTTCTCATCCCTTAGGCCTTAGCGTGAATACCACCTCCTCTGAGAGGTCTCGCCTGCCTACTACACCCAGAGTATGTTTCCTCCCTCTCAAACACACCCTCTCTTTATTTCCTTTATAATTAGCTTGTGTATTTATTTGTCGCCCCTGCGTGACTGTAAGTCCATGAGAATGAGTGCTCTGTCTTGTTTACCGCTGTATCCTCCAACAGTTCAGTGCCTGCACATACAACAGGTACTTAATATTTATGTAATAAAGGGATGAATAAATATTTTCTTCTTTTAGATGAATGTCTTGGTTGAGAGGAAATATTTTGGCCCAGAATATCATATTACAACCTTATCTTTCCCCAAAAGACACTCTTCTCATTTGGCAATCTAGTGGGTCCAGTGAGCAAAGCCATTCTTTAGAGAGCAGCCTTTATTAGTGCTTCCTAAGAAATTTCCTTGAAAGACATTCAAGTGAAAGCTTACTGTGTTCTTTCTGAAAAAGTCCCATTTGCCCTCTCATTAATTCTTAAGCATTGTTGCAAGTCATTTTGAACCAGAGGGATAAAAAAGACAACAGAAATAATTTAGACTCTAAATCTCAGAGCAATGACCTTCTTTTATGGATGAGGACCCTGAGCCCCTGAGAGGGGAAGTGACTTACCCAAAGTCACATAGTTAATGGCAGGGTGAGAACTCAGGTTTTCTGGTTGTTGGTCTAGCCCTCTTCCCTCCCATTGCCAACAAGCTTATTTTAGATTCTAACAGTGAAGTCTCAGTCATTCAGGGGAAAGCATGATCACAAGTGAATTTAAAATGGAAAAAAAGTTTTCAGAACAAATGTTCCTCAAAAAAGTTGAGTGTGTTTGACTGAATGTGACTTTTGTTGCAATAAAGTCAGGGGCACAAAAAGAAAGCATGATCAAAAAGGTCACAGCATTCACATATCCTTAGAGCAAAGACCTATGAGGGACTGCTAAGCCAGGAAGCAAAAGTCCATCTAATCATCCCATTCCTCCCCACCCAGCTCTTTAGTCCAAGGGCAACTACCTCACAGTGAAAGTGAGTAATACTGCCACGTAAAAATATCACACACCTGAAACTGGTACGTGAAAACTGTGATATGTGAACTATGAAAATACACTTGCTGCTGAATGTGACCCGTTTTGCCCATTTTTTGTAAAAATTGATTGAGAACAACTTCACAACTTTGGAGACCTAGGTAGGTCTCCAGCCAGAACCTCACAATCTCACTCCCTATGCACTATATTCACATCAGGATGCACTTCACCAGTCACGGCACTCCTCCTGACAGATGCCCAAAGGCTCTTTCTTTCTTTCTTTCTTTCTTTCTTTCTTTCTTTCTTTCTTTCTTTCTTTCTTTCATTCTTTCTTTCTTTCTTTTTCTCTCTTCCTTTCTTCCTTCCTCCCTCCCTCCCTCCCTTCCTTCTTTTCTTTCTTTCTTTTTTTTTTTTTGCCAGTGTCGGGTTTTCTTCTTTTGACTAAATATATTGGGGTGACACTGGTCAGTAGGGTCATATAAGTTTCAAGTGTACATTTGTATGATCCATGATCTGTATATTTCATTGCGTCCCCACCCCCCAAAGTCAAATCATCTTCCATCACCATATATTTGGCCCCCTTTACCCTTTGCTAACTCTCTACCCCCTTCAACCACCATCTTGTCTGTGTCAATGAGTTTCAGTTTTACATCCACATATGACTGCACCTTTCAAAAATAAGGCACTTTTTATGCAGATTTGTAAAGACCCTCCACCACTAAACCTCCTCAGGGTAACGTTCATGGCCAGTCCACCCGAATGTGGCAGAGCAAGGCCACTCTGTCAATCACTAGGGCATGATGTTTAGCAGCTGATCTTTTTACAGTAGTATTTTACATGAATTTAAACACTCACATGTTTTTACTAGGCCCCTACTTGTATCCTGGGTATCATGAAGACACACTTTTTTAAAATAAAGTGAAAAGGCAGATCTGCAATAGAGCATCAATCAGGAATCAGTACATGCCCATACGCAGGTCAGCTGATCCAGCTAGTGTACCGAGCATCTAGCACATGCAGGGCTCACTAGGTATTGTAAGGAGGAGGGGAAAGAAAATATATGATAATGTCCTTATCCTCAAGCAGTTCACAATCTAGTAGGGAAGAAAGGCAAGCAATTAAATATAACTAAAAAAGACTATCGTGAGTACAAACACTGAACTGCTATGGTTTGGTGATCAACTGAGTAAATATGACTACTTCAAAATATTAAGGAAGCGGTGCTTTGGTGATTATGTAAAAAAATGTGCCCTTTTTAAAAAATATATTTTATTGATTTTTTACAGAGAGGAAGGGAGAGGGATAGAGAGTTAGAAACATCAATGAGAGAGAAACATCAATCAGCTGCCTCCTGCACGCCCCGCAATGGGGATGTGCCCACAACCAAGGTACATACCCTTGACCGGAATCAAACCTGGGACCCTTCAGTCCGCAGAAATATGCCCTTATTTTTTAGAAGGGCTGATATGCTTAGGGTTACGGGTCATGATGTCCAGCATTTGTTTAAAATATTTCTGCATAATAACCCATACAGCAAATACGGCAAAATGTTATTAATTATAAAATAAGGTTAGCATATGGAGTTTTATTAAATATAATCTCTCTTAATGTATGTTTGAACTTTTTATCACACAAAAAATTAAAATTAATAAAGTGCTATCTATAGGGAGCAACTGATGCCAACTAAAAGAGGAGACCTTCACTAATGAGATCACCATGTCTTTTGAGATTGAGTAGCATTTTGATAAGCAGAGAAGGAAGGAGAAAAGCTAGCTAGAGGACAAGTGACAGAAACATGATAATAAATATCTTGTGAGTTAAGATAGTGCTAAACATCTACGTGGCATTAATCTAAACAGAGGCACGCGATTCTTTTTATTTGGTTTTGTTTATTCACTTACTTTGGGTTTTTTTAGATTCCACATATAAGTGAAGTCAGATGGTATTTATCTTTCTCTGTCTGAATTAATTCACTTAGCACAATACTTTCCAGTCCACCCAGGTTGTTACAAATGGCAAGATTTTATTCTTTATTATTGCGGAGCAATGTTCCATTTAATGTATCTTACATCTTCTTTATCCGTTCATCCACTGATGAATATCTAGGTTAATTCCATATCTTGGCTATTGTAAATAATGCTGTAGTGAATACAGAAGTGCATATAACTTCTCCAATTAGTCTTTTTGTTTTCTTCAGATAAATACCCAGAAGTGGAAATGCTGTATCGTATGGCAGCTCTATTTTTATTTTTTTGAGGAATCTCCATTACCATTTTTCATAGTAGCTGCATAAATTTACTAATTAATCTAAAGAGATTCTCAAATCAGTTGATACTTTTAGTTTTACAACTGAATTAATTCTTCTAAATTATGCAATATATATGGGAAAAGTGCTTTTAAGGCAGATCTTTTTATTCCCAGGCCAATTACACTCTGCTTTGGCAATCCATGCGCTCCTCTGCCATGAATTCGGGCTTCCCTGGAGGAGAGGGTGACCAGGGAGACATTAGCTAATTTTGCTGTCAGCAAGTATGTGATAGAATGAAATCTGGTCCAATACTCTGGGGCTAAGCCACAGGATATAACCATTTAAGAATGTTGTGACAATAATCCTTGGAGTAAAAAGGAAGAGAGGAAAGGGCCTGCATCCGAATCACCATTTTTCAGAGTAAATTGGTAATACAGAAACAGAGCTGCTTATTCCATCGGAGTTCGGGGGTGGGAGAGATGACGCCTTCAGTTCTAATCTCTCTACCCTGAAAGTGGTACATAAAGGAGAGTTTGCAGGAAGGGATGAGGGACTAGGTTGACTAATTTTAAAGCTGCAATTCCATTCCTAATGAAATGACTTGGATTCTACTACAAAGGAGGAACCTTAGTATATCTTAGAGAATTCAGTTTCAATGGGTTGCAGGCTCGAGCTCTTAGGGAAGTCATACAAACCTTGGACCCAAATAACTCATAACTACGGAGGCACTAGATTAAAAACCTTGATTTTCTGCATTCCTCCATATGTGTGAGGATGGAAATACTACTGACAAAACTGAAACTCTTCTCTGGTTACATTTGGATGATACATTTTACTGGAGGTTTGTAAAAATCTAAAAACCCAACACCTACTCTCTTGTAAAGCCTGTACTACTTAGTTAAGCCTTTTTGCCTCTCCCTGACACACCCATACTCTCCACTACAGTCTCATCAGCTTCCCCTCTAATTTCCTTATTTCCATTAATATCACCATTTTTTTAAAATATATATTTTTTATTGATCTTCAACCAAGGTACATGCCCTTGACCGGAATCGAACCTGGGACCTCTCAGTCCGCAGGCTGACACTCTATCCACTGAGGCAAACCGGTTAGCGCTCAATATCACCATTTTCTAGTCTCTCAGGCTCAAAACCCAGCTCAGGTGTACCTTTTCCACTTCCCTTTCCTAGAGCCCATCACTCAGCGAAGCCCATCTCTAAAGTTTCTGCAAGGACAGGCCCCTGCTTTCCACTCCCACTAGAACCACTCCTAACCTCTCACTGTGGCTAATACACCCGAATAGCAGCCTGGTATATTTGAAAGGACACGGAAAGGATTTAATGGAACCCTCTGAACCTAACAAAAATGAAGGGCTAGTTTCCATACTTTTTAAAATCCTTTCAGTTCCTAAATCCTAACATTAATGTAACTTATCTTCTCAAAATCTATCAATTATGTTGCGCTGTCTATTGAATGAAACAGCCCCCCGGAGCCCAGCAAACAAGGGCCTGGAAAATATGGTCTCAATTGAACCCTGTCACTCTCATTTCCAATGGCTACAACTACATATATTGCTCCCATGTTCTACTCACACCGGACTATCCAGAGTTCTTCAGAGCCCAAGCCATCTTCTCAACACAGACTGCCCTCTCCCCACCACCTCCATTTGGCCAAACCCCTTCCCAGACTCAACTGAGTCATCACATTGTTCTGGGCTTCCCTGTCCCTAGGGCCTCAGTGATCCCTCTGGTTTCTATCTCAGCAAGCTGAGAGCAGCTACAACTGTTTTTTGTCTACTACATGTGGTTCTACTTAAGTATAGTACGCGTTCAGTAAGCATTAACTTACTATGAATTGAAATTTTCTATAAAATTTCAAACCCTAATATCTTAGATTCTCCTGGACTTGACTATGAACCTCTTGAGGATGGGTGTCATGTCTTAAGTCTAGCACATAACTTAGAGCCTAGGTAATGGGAAGGCAGACAGCACATGCTTGTTGAATTGACAAATAAGAACATTGTTCAATTGAACATTATCTCTCCTTTTGTGCAGTAAAAGACAGAGAGGAGCGGGGGGTGGGGGGGAGGCTGGTTATTGGGAAACATTTCCCACAGTAAAATTGATGAGTCTATAATCTTTGCTGGGAAAGGCTGCTGAGTCATCTTTTTTCCTAAGAGTATTCTGTCTGGTTCGGGTCAAAACTATTTCTGGACTAAAATACTGAGCTAGACTAAGAAACTATCTTCATGTTTGAGGCCTCTGGCTCCTCTGAGCCACTGGAAATTAGCAACCATGCAATATGACGTGTGCATGGGGCCCCAGAGCTCACACAGGACAGCCTGTGAGAGGAGACAGCCCTAGAGCAATGTTAGTGTGTGGCTCAGACAGAGGACCACAGATCATAAACAAACCTCCTTCCAGGCGATTCTTCTCGGATGGCATTTCAAAAATGAACTAACAGAGCTTCTCGCTAAAGGCCCTTCTTAATATATATAAACCAATTTCAAGGGGAAAAAATCATAATCACTCCCACATATCTTCAAGAGCCCCTTTCAGCCCTTGAACACAGTCGGGCACGTAGAATGCAAAGCTTAACAAGGAAGACTAGAGGAAGAACAATTTCACCCAAGAGAGGTCTGAAGTCTTCCAGTCTCCCGGGTAAAAACATAATTATGAAAAGAAAAACATAATCTACTCAAGAGACATAATTACATAGTTAAGCCATAGACTCCATAGAAATATTCTAGGAACTCCAGTTCATAAAAAAGAAATGGTAAAAGCTGAATTTGCTTTCTTTTAATAATAAAAGGCGCCAGCTTAGATCAGTGAGTAAAAAGTTCACTCTCCCAAACTCATAGTCATTTTTAAAAACAAATTAGATGCATGAGAGAGACCATTGAAAGGACAGCCTCTTTCACAATTTAGGCTTCTAAAGGTTAAAGAATTCAAGATCTTTCAATAAATATACAAATGAAAGAACTGGGAAATTTTAATTTGCATGTATATAAATGCAAGTTCCTTTATAACTTTTAGATGTTAGGCTGTGGCAAATCACCACAATCAAGCAAACCAAGTACCTGGAAGAAAGGACAGGGCTATCAGGCTATGCCTGAAGCAGTCACCCATCAGGGGAGAACTTCTGCTAAACATATCTTAAAATATAATTCTTTTTTTCTTGAAATAATGGACTTAAAAAAAAACTTGAGACATCTGAAGAAAACACAACTCATGGGAGGTATGAAGAAAAACAGGATTAAAATTTTTACAGAAAGACCAGATGAAAGCATAATGGAAATATACCAGAGGAGATGTAACACGTTTTGCAGACAGGGGGGAAAGGCGCTACCAGGGCCTTGGCTAACTTCACTGTGAGGCCTCTCCCAGGTCCTAACACAGCACTGATCTACTCTGCCTCTTCACCTCCAAATTCTCTGGCACTTTCTTCCTAGTTCCAGTCGTGCTGCCCTTGACTTTTCCTGCCTGTTGTTTCCAAGGGACACTTCTTTCCCTTTTTCCTCCCATTCAAAGTAAAATTATATGAATTAGAATTTTTCAGTTGGAAGGGAAGATGGATTGCACCAGACCATGTTCCTCATTTTAGAAAAGTAACTGATGCCCAGAAAAACATCTGGTTTAAAATCATGGAAGTCGGCAGCGACACTGGAAGCCAGTCCCTTGACCTGCCTCAGCCCTCTTTCTCGTGTACCAGGCTACCAGACCAGCGAAGGAGGAAAAAAAACGTGGAGGAAAAGAGACCTAGCAAAGACAGAATAAGAAAAAGCAGAGAGGCCTAATTCCGAGGTTTGATTACATTGTGGCTGACATTTCTGCCTCCATTTTTATCGCAATGCGTCTTGGTCTCCTTTATCTGTAACCCAGCATCCACAACCATCTTGGGCCATCTGAATCTCCATCTTCAGTTTCTGGGAAATGAACAAAGATCTCTTTCTCTGTATCTACGTTTTACTCCCAAAACTTAGTAACACTTGAGTGTTTTAGTTTTGGAAACATTTCCTTTGCCTTCTTTATTCTGATATATTCACGCACACCACGGTGTTGTGTTACTAGCATTTATAGAGACCCCACTGAGAGATGTAAAGGTTCTTTAATCGTCACGTTTTGAGCAATGGAAATGGTAGTTTCCACGGTTGAACAAAAAGCATCACTGTTTATTTGCCAATAATCCAGCCAAACATGGATGGCATTATTCTTCAAAGAAGTCCAGTGACAACGAGCCTACACGCTGTCACGCAATTCCTGGATCCTGGCTGCATCTCCTTCCCACGTGATCTTCTCTATTTCTCGGTTATCGTGGCTTTGTGCATATGTTATATGACTGTGTGTGTGTGTGTGTGTGTGTGTGTGTGTGTGTTAGGCAGAGAAAAAAACACTACACAGCGGTGATTAAACTGTGCAAAGGACTCCTCTCTTGGCATTTGCTGCTACAGCAGCAGCACATCATTTTCAATTTTCCCATTTCTGGAACAGGAAGAAAATGTTAAAAAGTAATAACCAGAAAAAAGTCAGCCAGCTCCCGCAGCCTGGTCTTGCTGTGCTGAATGGCAGTGACGATCATACAGGAAGAAAAAAAAAAGAAAAAGACAGAAGGAAAAAAAGGGGGGGAAATTTCTTGCTTAAACTGGACCTCATCCAGCTGGCAAGAAGAGGTGGTTTTCTTAACGCTTGCGAAACCTGATTACTTTCTTAAAGGAATGAAGAAGAAGGAGATGTAAACACAGCCATTAAAACAGATTTAAGGTGCTTAGTTCTAATCTAGTCTAAGGCCTCTCCAATTGTCTGCCTCTCTGCAGTTCTCTGCTTGCTAGACAGTAACAGGGCGCATGTCAGTGTCTCTGTGCAGGGAACGCTGTCAGCTGATCTGTGGTTACCCTTTCAGGTCAGGCATGGAGGGAACAGCAGCTTAAGCAATAATGGATGGATGTCTGTTCGGCGCTGTGTCTGTCAGAAGTCTGTTTTCCGACATTAAAGGGCTATTGTGTTTATATCTACACAACAGGTCTTAAACAGATTGTTTAAACATGATTAAACAGGAGATGTCTTTGAAATAACCCTCTTAATAAAATTCAGATGGGTAAGGAACTGAAAAATGCCGTCAACAGTATATTTTTTTTAAAAAGATCATTTCACTCCAAGCTGCAACGGTAACATGATATAAACTCCAAAATAAAACAGTTTACAAGTTAAACTCAAAGGATTCCTTCATATTTCAGCACCCTTTTCTGATGGAATAGCATTTATCCACCTATCCATCCACACTCCCTAATGCTGTTGCACAATTTACTATAGTCTTGATAGACAGATAATTGCTTTATTCAGCCATGTGTTATGAAGGGAGTCTATTGTGCTAATCCCGGGATTCTTATCTTCTGTGAACTCTGAATAAGGAATTGAAAACCCCACCTCTTCATTCCAAAATTACTGGAGTTGTCTCACTTTCAGATCTGCTAAAGTGTTCCTACATTCCACTCTGTCACTAAAGGTGCCAAGTATTTTGAGTAGGATCAAGTTATTGTTATGTAAAAGGGAGTCTAAAACAGTGTTAGAAGATAGCAAGTTTCCCCCTTTTTTTCAAGGCACAGCAGGTTAGAAAAGTGCATTCTTTTCAAACTGAAGGATATGGGTTGGCGCTCATTTTGCAGAGTTCAACACCCGCTACCTCAATTAAAGAACACTGCTGAAACTGCTCAATGCCTTTAAAATATATATATATTCCAAAGAAACCCTTCAGATGATTAAAACTAATTTGTTTTCAAAAGCAAGTGTAAAGGTTTAAGTATTTTTATCTGCTGGCTTC
>NW_006300048.1:4799078-4805939 GCF_000327345.1 Myotis davidii | reverse complement strand
GACTTATTTCATCAGTAAGGATAGTTTGGTGAAATTTTTTTTCTTTTGTCCATGTGAAATGTATAAAGTATTGGTTGGCTTTTCTATATATACACCAACCCTCTTAATAAATTTGGTTATAACCAAATATATATGGTTATAAATTTATAGGCTCTCTATCGTATGCATGCATATATTTGTACAGAGGAGGAAAGTCTAGTCAAAGGAACATGATACTACTAATGAGTTCCACATCTCTTTCCAGGTAATTCGGATGCTGTCCTCTCAAGGCCCAACAGACTTTATCCTCTACTTACACCGTGACACCACAACCCTTCGCACTACTGAACACACCTTTTCTTGCAATATGGAATTCTTCTCTGTCAGCCTAATTAAATACCTTTGTTTTATTTCGAAATGGCATATGCTCAAGAATCTACAAAACTCACTGGAAAAGAAGTAATACAATCTGGACGAGTGGGGTAACCAATGCAAGAACATCATCATTTGATTCTCTTCTGGGTCCTATCTCTTTCATGGGCCTTCACTGAGAATGTTCACAGAAATGATACTCTTTCTGCTACAGGGTGGTCTCTTCCCAAGCATTAACCAGCCTAAAAGCTCAAGAAACCCTACTAACAACCCTTGAGATTTAACAGTAAAACTCTGTCCAACAGAACTGATGGTTGCCCAACATGCAGTAAGAGAGATAGCGTGTCTCTGTAAGTCAGGAGATGTGGGTTTTGCCACTAATGATAAGTGGTGAATTTCTCAGGTACAGAATTGTCCTGTCTGCACAACAATAGACTACTTAACTTCCAATTCTAAAAATCAGCCTCACCTGTCACTATGGGTTACACACACACACACACACACACACACACACACACACACACACACAGAACTTAATGGAATAGTTAAAAGGCCAAGCCAGTGTCTGAGAAAGAAGGAGAATCCCCTAACTAAATCTGGGCCCGACTATACAAGGAGCAAAAATCCTGGAGTCTGTTCCTAGTTTTGCTGCTAACTTGGTTGTGGAGCTGCAGGCAAATAAACTATCATCTCTGTGACTCAACTTCCTCCTGTGACTCAGCTTCCTCATCTGTCAAGTGAGGATCAAAGTATCTGTATCACAGGGACGTCATCAGGATGAAATGTATTAGAAGTAAAAATGTCCTACACAGGTACAACCACTATGTGAATACAATAGGCATTTATCTATTAAAACTTCCTAAGTACTTATTGTGTACCATAAATATGCTAAACTAAGAGGCTTGGAGCATAGTCGGGGGGCGGGGGGGAGGGGATGGCGCAGCATATAAACAAATAATTACAGCAATGTGACAAGGTCTGATCAAGAAAAGCTGAACCAAAGAATTAAATGCTTAACTTCCAAGAGCAGTCAGGAAGGGCTACAGAGGAGAAGTAAACTTAAAAGACGAATATAATTCAGTCAAGCGAATTCAGAAGAAAAAAGGCAATCCAAGTAGAAGGAACAGCACGTGCAAAGACAGAGATTTAACAAGTGCAGAGAGTGAAACACTTTGGCACAGCTGGAGTTCCGCTGTCGGGTGTGGGAAAGAGGCAGGGGCAGATCAGAGGCCGAAGGGCCTTCTCCATCCACAAAGTCTGACCTTCATCTAAACAGGGACCCCCGAGGTACTTTAAGCAAGTGAATGCCATGAGCTGACGTACAGTTTAGGAAGACCAGTTTACTTACAGGGAAAAAGTGTTCTAGAACAGGGGTGGGGAGTGTAAGGCCTGTGAAATCATTTGGTCTGGCCCTGCCAAGGCATTAGGAGTGAGTTATTTAAATGTTTGACCAAATACAGCAGGCTAATTTTTAAGTTGATAATTCTGTATGACCTGCAAATGATGTTATAAATATTCAAATGGCCCTTGGCAAAAAAAAAAAAAAAGGTTCCCCACCCCTGTTCTAGAAGGAAATGCAGAGGCATGGAACCAGTCAGGAAATTATTTTTATATTACAGGCCAGGAGATAAACACTGGGAGTGTGAACTAAGCTAAAGCAGTGCTAGTGGGCATAAGGGAATGCACTGGAGACACAGAGCAGAGGTTCGCACAACAGTGTGTAACAGGGTAATTAGAAGTAAGGCAGAGAGGTTTCTGGTTTGGTCAAATGGGTGAACTGTGAGGCCCTATCAGGGGAAGCTGGGTGGAGAGAGTGAAGGAGTTGAGAAAAAACAGAAAAAACTCATGGACACAAGTGTGGGAATTGCCGAGGGAAGAGGGCAGGAGAAGAGGTGGACGAAGGTATGGGAGGATAAATGGCGATGGAAGGAGACTTGACTTGGGGTGGTGAACACACAATACAATATACAGATGATGTGGAATTGTGCATCTGAAACCTGTATAATTTTGTTGACCAGCGGCACCCCAATAAATTCAATAAAAAGGATAAAACTGGAGAAGGCTCCTATTTGAAGTGGAGCTGGGAAAGCCGGATATTGTGTGGGACATCAGGGTGAAGTCCCCGTGGGGCATCCTCAGGTGGAGATGCCCAGAAAGCAAACTAGAGAGATCAGTCTGAGTCCCAGGAGGGTCTGGAGAACGTCCTCAGGAGGCAAGGGACCTGGCGGCCATTGGTGTGAATGACATGGTCACTCAGAGAATGGATGTAGAATGAGTGAAGGAGCCTAAGACAGATAAGGAGTAAGGAAGGAAGAGGAGCCAGGGATGTAGGAAAGCGGAGAAGGAGGAGCCCCTGGCTGACACAGCCCTGGCCTCTGAAGCAGTCAGCCCTAATGCTGCTCCTCGGCTCCTGTAGGGCCTTGAGGTGTGTGTGTGGGGGCGGGGGTGGGGGGGCAGAGAGCAGCCTCTCCTTCTACTCTGGGGCCAAGGACACAGAGTAAATTCAGCTGCAATGGAAAAAGGGATAACTCTTCTCCTCTCGTTCTGTACCCATTCCCTGAGCAACCTCATCAACACCAATGGCTTCCAGTTCCTGTGACTATCCAAAAAGACATCCGCAGCCTCTCCAGAACTGCCCAGGCGCCTCCTGGGCATCTTTTCAATAAGAACACCTTTAATGGTGCTTATAAGCATGCACAGTACCTTCTGAGTTCAAGCATGGTCATGCTATTTCAAAGGAATGGGTGAGTACCAGGCCCAAAGCCTCCCACCTCATGGCAACCAGCCCTTTCTGGGTCAAGTCACAAGGCAGACTGAGGCTCTGTACCTATCACTTGCACAGGTCAGAGAGCAAGCAACATTTTTTCTAGTCTAAATATTACACTGGGGATGCCAAGATTGGAGTTAGCATAAAGATGAGGGAGAGCAAAAGAAAACATAAAACAACAGTTGACAATCTCTAAAATCAACCAATCTTCTGAGAAAGGTTTCTTCCTGAATCCCATGGAGCAGTGTATTTGACTTCTTATCCTGCCAGTTGCAAGTGCAATCCATCAGAAAGTAACAAACCCTTAAGAATGTATATGGAATGGAAGAATCCATCTGTAAGAGTGATATCATTTATAGAACTGCAATTTGACTTATAAACACATATAAAAGGACTTTTGAAAACCACCAACCTGGCCTGAAAATTGCTAGATCTTTTCCTTTTCCCTGTATGAAAACTCAACTCCAGAGGTTGCTACATTGTAGAGTAATTTAGGATTTCCCTTGAAAAAAAATATGATTATCACCTCTACTGATTTTGTAATGGGAGCTTCTTTTCTATTAATTCAAAATTAGGCCCTAGGCTGGTCTATAATTTTATGTACCAGGTCACAGTATACATTTTTATTCCTTAATTCTAATTGAAAACAAACTTCAAAGTGTATCTGAAAAGTTAATTCAATTACCTGATCTACTTTGTTCAACTGAATTACATTCAACTGGGTACCTATAATGAACAAAACATTGTCACATTGGTCCTGGCACAGCTCTAATGGAGATCAACAAATGCAGAACTAAAGAAAGATAGAGTCATTAGAGTATTAGAGAAGGCAGCATTTGAACTTAGTCGCAAATGATGAGTAGGCCCCAGATTAACAGAGAGGAGAGCTTAGCTCAGAAGAACCACCTGAGCCAAAGCACTGAGCCATGCTGGAATTTCCATCAGCACCTCTGCCAAGGGAACCGGGGTTAAGATGGAGGGTTTGGGGGAGTTTATCATAAAAATAAAAGAGATTTACTGTTTTCTGAAACTCCTCATCTATCTATCTAGAATTTAACATTCAAGAATTTCTTCCAGTAAGTTTAATTACTGATATTCAAGATTCAGCTTAAATGGCTTCACTTCAATAAAACATCCCTCCCCCCAAACAGAAGTAAGACTGCTTCTAAACATCCATGTCACTTCACTTGCCACTTTTTTAGGCTCTTTCCCATTTTCCATCACTTCTATCACACAATCATGAACATCCATGCTTTATCTTTTTATTAGACTGAGTTTCTAATGGGCCATATAGACAACTAAGTCATCTCTGAATTCTTACAGTCCTTTCTTAAGTACATACGGGAACTACCCAATAAGTGTTTGTTGAATAAATAAATGAATTAATCCAGAATGTATCAGTGACTGAAGAAATCTAAATGTTAGCAACCTTTCTTATCTAGTAAAAAAAACAAAACAGTTCTCTGCATGAAAACATGTAAGGCATTAGAAAAGCCTTCTAACTATTCAGTCATAGGGATCTTACCTTCTTCCTCTCTAGAAAATGAAATGAAAAGCTGGACATAATATCTAGTAAGCACTCATTTGAAGTCTGACAGTCAGGAGACATGTTACCTTCCTAGCTTTACCAACAACCAGACTAGGCTCTATAGATTCTGATAATTTTCCAGGCTTATTAAATGAAATGAACAGACATTAACTTTTGCTTATAACTTTTGCTCTTCTATAGAAAAGACTAAACAGAAGACTGCATCTCCCACACAAAAAAAGGTTCATCACAATGTACATGTTATACTGTGTACATATATATATTTAGCACATAATTAATATATATTATATAAAAATATATCCCATTATATATATACATATATATATATATCACATAAAAATATTGTGGGTGTTATCCTATATAATAAAAGGCTAATATGCTAATTGTCCCCTTGACCTGGAGTTTGACCAGGGGGAAGGGCCAGCTGGCCAACCGCCTGTGTCCCCTCCCCCCAGTCGGCCCGACCAGATCAGCCCAATCAGGGTGGGCCGGCTGGATCCCACCCATGCACAAATTCGTGCACTAGGCCTCTGGTTTAATATATTTACCTAACTTGGTTTTACGCAAAATATTCCCCAACCATTATTGCAAACTTCACTCTTCCTCACTGTAGCTTCTACTCTGGAGCACACTTACTAGTGACAGTAGTTCAGAGGAAAATTAAGCTGAGCAAGAGAAAAAAAAAATAGCAAAGCCAACTAAACCTGCATTAAGGGCTTGGGCAGACAGAGTGTAATTAAGCTGACCTTAAGATGTGTTTTCAGTGTTAACAAATCACATGGTTCACTGGATTAAGGGAAATTTTTATTTTCTTTTGAGAACTGATCCCTTGGCCCAGTTAATAATTCAAACATGTCCACCTGAGGTGGCCGTGCTGGTGCCGGGCAGGTAGCCTCCCAGGGACCTGATAGCTGCGGGCTGTGGTGGCATTTGTGAAAAGGGCACGAAAACATCAGACTCTCACAACTACACTGGAGGAAGAAAACTTGACATTCATTCTCAGACATATGTGACTCCTTTCAAGAATTCCTGACTCAAAAATTCAGAGGGAAGTGGCCCTGTAATAACATCTCTTCTGAGAACAGTGCCATATGGTTTTAACAGAGGTTTATTTCCTGAACCCAAAGAGGGCTGCTGATTCTCAATCCAACGAAAATAATTATGCAGACAATTTCACTCTATTACTTGCAGTGAAACCCATTCTGTGTGGTCCACACATGCCTGCTGACACCTTCAAAGAGACATTAAGCCATTTTTATAGACCATACCCTTAATGGGTGGAATGCAAGGTAAATTTCCTTGAAGATTAACACCTGTCGTCATGCATATGGCACCCCCCACACTTTGACTATCACATGTTAATTCTCTGAGTGGGTCAGGAAAGAGGAGAGAGATGAACAGAACTTCCAAATTGCGTAACAATCAATTACCAGTCAGATATTAGGGCGCACACACGCACACACACACACACACACACACACACACACACGAGCGAACCAAAAATACTGCATCACCCAAAGTCAACAACACTGCTGGGAAATTACTTCAGATACAATTGGCAGGTAGGAGGACCAGGGGAGGTTGGAGTTGGGGGGAAGTAGGGGGAACCATTCCTTTGTGTAAATTTCAGCAACATTAAACTGCTAACCTTAAAATAATCAAGAGAATGGGGGAAATAAAACCCTTTCAGCGCAAAAATGGAGCAACACAAATGCTGTAAAAATAAAGATTTCAACCAAAGAATACAACTCTTAAACAGCGCTTTCAAGAAGACCACCCTTTAAGCCTAAGAATATTCCCTTAAGAACAGAATACGCTGATCTACACCAGTTTGCCCCTGAATCTGAATTCCATTATAGTAGTTGGCTATGAAATGAATTAGTTCTCCCTCTCAGACTATTAACTGGGTTTGAAAGTGAACCCATGAAAGCTACTTTTTAGTTTGCCAGGGTACTTGGCGCCCTGCAGAAAGATCTTCTTTTCTTCCCCTAAGATCTTTGCCTTCCAATACCGACCTCTGTTTGAATCAGTAGAGAAACAACCCAAAAAAGAGTAAAGTTTCTCTAGATGTCCACAGGAATTTCACAAAATCACAAATATCCTTTGGGAGGAGGGAGAGGAGTGGAGGGAAGAAGAGAGAGAGAGAAAGCAGAAAGAGGAGAGAGAGAAGAGAGAGAAAACAGAAGAGAGCTAC
>NW_006300048.1:4751127-4798927 GCF_000327345.1 Myotis davidii | reverse complement strand
GGAGGGAGGGAGGAGAGGAAAAAAAGAGAGAGGAGAGAAAAGAGAGTAAGAGAAAAGAGAGAGACAGAGAGAGAGGGACGGAGGAGAGAGGGAAAGCGTGCAGGCCTCAAGGTCAGAGCAGGAACCAGATACCCGCCGGCACAGCATAACCACAGGCAGGCCCGGAGGCTGCTCTGGGGCTGTTTTCCTTACACTGCCGAAAGGTCTTGCCAAGAAACAGACGGATGCTGCTGAAAGAATATCTTCCACAGCTGGGCATCTGGGTTCTATGACAGACAGCCCTGCTTCTGTGTGTGTGGCCGGTAGAACATAGCGAAAGCTTGGGAAGGAAGACTTGGCAGAACAGGAGAAAACCTAAGGATGTTCTTTTTGGGGGGCGAGGGGAATATAATCCCAACATCCCACACAACTGATCGCAGTGTTATCTTTGTTGCTGCCCCTCCCGACTTAAATTTGGTTTCTCAATTTTGTAAATGTTTCTGATGCCCACACTGATGGGGCCGAGCGATCTCTCTGCTCACTTTCACTTCCATACTTTTCCACCTCCTTTTTGCACCAGTCAACACTAAGCCGTTTTTGCTTCTGCCAATCCAGGAGAAAGTTTAAATTTAAAAAAAACCTGAAAATATTGAAATTTCTTAAAAACAGAAACAACTGGCAACGGCTTTGCCATGGCCATGCATGAGAACAATGTTGCTCAACAGGTTTCCATTGAATTTTCTCGAATTAAAAAAAAAATTCTACATACCATCATTTATCGGCCTTCTTTCTTTAAAGACCAGCAGTACCGAAGTTTCACTTCGATGGTATGCTGGCTAAGACAACAAAACAAGGGCGTCTATTAAACATAGACACCAGCCTCTGTTGTGCACTCTCCAAAGCAAGAAGTCAGAACTCAACTGAGTGTAGGGCGGTGAGCCTGGCAGAGTGAGTGTTAACAGACAACATCTATCCTGGGGTGAGGGATGAAGGTACTGCTTGAGTTTCCAGAGGGAAAAAATCATGCACAAAGCAGACCTGCTTTTTAGCAATTTAAAAATAGAACAATTTTCTGATTTATATCCATAAACATTGCCCAAACACTAGCATTCTGTATGAAAGCCATACATACTCCTCCCAGTCAGGAAACCCTCTGGTCTGAACCTGCTCTTTGATGTAACACATCTGGTGAAGCCAATGCATGAGAACCCATTTACCAAGTTGAGAAGTGGAGGTGCTTCTGCTAAAAACAAGGGGGAGACGTGGTAATCCCCCACTCCCACTAGGAACCCTCCATGTCCCAGCTTCATATGGATCCTGGGTTGGGTTTCTAGTACCCTTGGCTTTCATTGGCAAAACTGAATAGCTATAGCATTTTAATTATCACAATGCCATTATTATGTAAGTTTTGTTAAATCTCAAATTTTGGGACATGAATTCACAAAGCCTACAAAAATTTCCCTAGGACAGAGTTGTGAAAAGAGTGAGTTAAAATGAATCCACTTAATTTCTATGGAAACTTTTTGCCTTCCCCAAAGCCACAGTACCTGCAAGAGTCTTGAGCTTACAAATGTAAGAACCACAGAGTGTGGCCCAGCCGGCGTTGCTCAGTGGTTAAGCGTCGACCTATGAATCAAGAGGTCACAGTTGATTCCCGGTCAGGGCACATGCCCGGGTTGAGGGCTCAGTCCCAGCGCGGGGCTTGCAGGAGGCAGCCAATCAACGATTCTCTCTCACCACTGATGTTTCTATCACTCTCTCTCCCACTCTGAAATCAATAAAAATATATATTAAAAAAGAAAAAGAACTACGGAGTTTGGGGCATTTCTTCAAAGATGTGAATTACAAAGGGAAACAGGAAATGTTTTGATGAAACAGAAACAAATGGAAGTGAGAGATATTCTGGCTCCAAAGAAGGACAATCTGATCAAAAGACAATCTTGGGATCAGAAGGGGCCAGCAGGCTTTTTCTGAGGATCAGGGTCCACAATGATCTTGTCCCAGAATTTTGCGGTACTCTTATCTGTTTCCTTATCTGACATTTACTATGTTTTGTTTTGTTTTTAATTCTCACCAGAGGATATTCTTCCATTGATTTTTAGAGAGTGAAAGGGAGGGAGGATGGGAAAAGAGAGAGAGAATGACACATCGATTGGTTGACTCCCAGACAAGGGTCAGGAATCAAACCTACAACTGAGATGCATGCCCTTGACCTGGAATGGAACCCAAGACCCTACGGTCCTCAGGCCGACACTTTAACCACTGAGCCAAACCGGCCAGGGCTACCAAATATTTCTTTGTAATCTTTTCTGGCAGGTACTAGTATTTCTAAACTTTCCATCTCTATGTAAAAAAATTCTCTGAAGGCAAAACACCTTGATACTCCACTGTCTCCCAAACTACAAGAAGGGCTGATTTGTCCAAAATCTGTGCTTTTTTTCGATCAAATCTGGGCAAGGCTCAAATGCATCTGAGGCAAGAGATGGAAAGAAAGTAATGAAAATTAATCATGTCATTTGGCCATATCATTTTCTTGGATCACTTTACATGGTCTCTACATTCAAAGACAAATACTTCCTACTTCAAAAACTACAGATAAACAAAGCGCTGTGAAGTTTCTCACAGAAACAATACTTTTGTTGAGTAGCAACTACGGCGTGCCTGGTTATTTAATACATGAAAACACAACCATCAAAACTACACACTGCCAGAGTGCTGCGTTTAGATTGACAGAAAAAATAATGCCTACTTTTCCAGTGGCAATGGTGGTATGCAGTAGCTTAAATGTGTTTTTCATTGTTGAAGGGGTCTGATTTCTTTCATACGGATATTGTTAGGAAGCGGAGGACTGGTGATGGAGTTAAGATGACAGAAAATGAAGCCATGGCAGGAAAGACTGCACAAATGCTTCATGCTCCTCTAGTTAGAGATGAAAGGTGGGTGGAGTGAGCCCTGGGCTTTCCTCGCTCATGTCATTGGAGGGAGATGCTTGAGAATGGAGTATAAAGAGTAAAAGTTAAAAGCATTCAGTTCTTGGAAATCTTGCTTACTCTTTAGACTGCATGTGTTAGAAGTAGATCTTGAGGGAATTACCCACAGTGGTTTTGAGGTTTTTGAATAAAGGGGGAAAACAGGGAAATTGCACAGGCAATCCTGATTGACTTCAAACGTCTATTTTATCTGTACATTTCAGAACTGAGTGAAAAGAGGCACGTAGCCACATTTATCACACATCCTTTACTATGTTTGAATGCTGGTTTAATTTTGTTCCAAACTTTTGCTACGGATAGTGAATAAGGTCTTATCTTTAATAATAATTCCAACAAATACACATATAAAAATATATACAGACCAAACCCGTAGACTTTTTATAAACTTTTCTGATATGAAGTGGTATCATTAGAAGCTTATGACATGAAGATAAAATGAAAATATCACTTTAAAAGTAAGGTTTAAATGCTAAAATCATAAGAAATCTTTCCTTTTGTTTTTCTCTACCAATATTCTTTTTAAACTATCCATTCATTTACCCAGTATACACTCATTGGGCATGTACTATGTGCAAGGCACTTTGTTGGAAATACTGGGGAATATAACCTCCCATAATGCATGATCTATATCATCAAGGCTCTTACAAGCTGAAAGGTAATATCTATACATAAATAACTAACATGGAGCAATATGTTTTAAGAATTGTAGTGTCAGAGGGGGAGTGCTGCAAGATTTTAGACGGGCAGATCACACTCCTGAAGGAAAGCTTCATGGAATATATACCATTTGAGCTACAGAGGTGGGCAAGGTTTCAAAAGACGGAAGAAGCACATTTGAAGCAGAAGCAGAGTGTGAGAAGAGACACGCAGCTGGGGAAGGGCAAGGCAGTGAGAACTGTTTGGCTAGAACGGTGGTTCTCAACACAGATAGGACCAACCGCTGGTTGAGTTTCAGGAATTTGTGCAGGTGGTTTTGATTGTCACATGATTGGAGGTGCAGGACTGTGATTGGGTGGTCAGAGGCTAACAATGCTAGCCCGCTGATGCATGGGCAGTCCTACACAATGAAGTTTTTCCACAACCCTCACAACTTTTGGAAAACCCATCAGGCATTCAAGTAAGTAGTAAAAAAAAAAAAAATCTGGTTGTAATTACCTGAGCCTAGAACCTAAACTCTACTTAAATATAAACAGAAAGTATTTTTCCTACAGTTTTAATACATTGGATTGTCTAGAAATAAAACTACCAAGAAATCAGGACAAGAGCATAGTTTGTTTTGTTAGGAATTTACCAAGAGCATTCACCTGCAGTAACATCACTTTTGGCATTTGAGCCGCTAATGCACACCTGCATCAATCTCAATTTGCAGCTGTCACATTCAAGAAGAGTCTACACATGGCCAAGCAGCTGGAGAGTCCATTATGTTTGCTAGCACTATCTCCTCCAAGTATTTAGGCACTAAGATATGTCGCTATATGTTTTAAATGAAGTTCCTTTATTTTTCCGTTATACTAGAATCATGGCATTATATTAATCTTTTAGAAATTATGTGGATAAACAGAGAGACATAGAAAAGCTATGATTCCTTTTCAGAGTAGTAAAAGGACACTATTATTTGTTATAAAAAATTTTTTAAAAAGGTGTCGGCTCCAATGCATTAGAAAACCACTGGACTAGAGTTCATGTGAAAGTGATTGGAGATGTGAAGATAAGAAGGGGCCAAGTGATGGTGGGCCGAGAGGCTCCTGGGAAGCCTGTAATTGATTGGGTAGCGTCTAGGTTGCCACTGTGGGTTCCACACGATGAAGCCCTCCTGTTAACATGATCAAAGATGAGCCTTGAGAAGGCCGAGTTGCAGTGCTGTGTAAAGAGAACTTTAAGGGGAAAGAGACAGGTGGCTAGAAGAACAGTCAGTAACCCTGGTATGTCACTACAGTTCCTTATTTTAAGGTAAGAAAGGGATAACTTTTACAGAGAAACATAACTTAAAGATCAAAGACCAAACGGGTTGCGTGGCACTAGCTCTAGGGCTAAGGGAGATGGGGAAATTGAAGATAGGAAGTAAGATAAAGATTTGGATGTTACTCATAAAATCGGGATGATTTCTCTTGTGATGGTGCCATAAATGAGCAAGCAAGGAAACAGAGAGAGGAGCGCTCAGAACAGAACTTCTGGTGGCGTCTACTTGTAGGAGGTAAGTGGGAGTTTAAAAGATAAAGCGAAAAGGAAAGAGAAGGAAATAAGAAGACAAGACGACAGCAGCCAAAGGCAGAGGAGGTAATCACCAGCGCTACATGCTGCAAGGGGTCAAGGCGGATGCTGAGAGAAAGGCTGCCCAGAGGAGGCGTGGGCTGTTGCTAGCAACCTTCAAGCCCCAGGCGGAAGCCAGACAGCAGGAGGCCGGGAGCGAGTGGGCGTGAGGAAGTGGAGGTGACAAGTCTAAGTGGCTCGAGAAGTTTGGTGGTTAGAAATAAGGTGTTTGTTCAAAGGAGGAGTAAAGAAGAGGGACATTTTTGCAGTCAAATGCTCTACCACTGGGCTATCCCCCCGCTGCTGAGGGACATTTTTGGATGATAAACTGATCAAGTAAATAACAACATGTTGCAAGGACTGTTTGTCCGTTTCTTCATGTCAAATAAATGAACTCAGTCCCAGTGGCCTTGGTTACAACTCTAAGAGCCTATGCTGAGCTGCTCGAATGTGCAAATTCTAATGGCTAAGAAATGAAGTATTCCAACAAGAACATGCTTCCTGCAAACAGGACTTCTCTCTCCGTGAGATTGAAAGAGGGAAAAAGATAAACTGCCCACTCCTCCGAGGCTCCTCCTATAAAATACCAGGCATTAGACCACCTGAAGGGCCCACACAGCCCAGCCATGGAGAGGTGCCAGAAGCCAGACTGGCCGCCCTGCTTGCAGACCTCAGGGACCACTGCACAACCACCTGAGAGACACGGCGCAGACACCGGCCAGAACCCAGGCTCCGACATCAGTTCCCACCCTGGCTTTGCAACCTGTGATAGTAGAGTTTGAGGACTTGAGCACATTACTTAACTTCTCCAAGCCTTTTCTTCTTCACATTTTAATTGAGATCATTGTCACTACAGTGTCCTAAGTTTGTCATGAACATTATATAATGTGAGCTGTTATTCATGGTAATCTCACTATCTCAAGATTAGAGTTACTGCTGCAGTAACTGAGGCGTGGAGAGATGAAGTGGCTTTCCTAAGTTGCTGCAGATACAGAATCAAAGGCAAATTTCCAAGCTAACAGCGTCGTGACCCTATCAACCAGACCCACGCTGTTTCTTTAACTGAATATCTGCACCAGCTCCCATCAAATTAAGTGTCAATATTCATTATACAAGGTATTAAAATTAGAGACCTTGAAGAATGAGATTCTTGTGGCCCATCATATTTATCTGCTGCTAAATAAATCATACAAAACCCCCCAAAGATCATGTAATGAACCACGAAACACTAACATTTCAGAGAAATGGATTAAAAGCCGTGATGTTTCCATTCCACTGCCCTCTTTTGGTTTCGGACGCCTTTACCCGCCTTACCCACCAGGCAAACGCTGAGTGTGGGGAGGAAAGGCACCCAGGATCTGGTGCCAGGGAGGAGCCCAGCGGGCTGGCACTGGGTCCACTTGAAAATGTCACAGACTTTTGGCCAGTGTGTTTTTTTGGGGCTGAGAAACCTCACCGAGCAATGTTTCTGAAAGATCCCCTGCGATCATAATAGGAACTTGGGAGTTTTCCGAGTATCTGTGGAATGCCCACAAGAAATGGCTTGGCCAAGGCTTATAAACATGTCACAACACTGGTCACCTTATGTCAGAAACATGCTACTCCTCCCAGAGCCACCGGGTGAATTATAAGGAACTACAGTCGAGACAAAAGAGAGCCACCCATAAACCCTAAAGCATTTCCCCCAGTTTACAAACATTTATCTTACGCGGCACAAAAGATGGCAAATCTTGCGAACTCAAGTATCATTGTCACTCCGCTTAGAGCTCTCCTGTGGTTACAGCAGTGCTGCGGCCACGTGATAGATAAATGTTCCAGATAGTTAGGGAGCTGCCATGATCCCGTTGTGCAACAAGAGGTACTGTGATTCACACCCAGGGGCTTTGTCCAGAGAACTTAAAAACACTGTAAATCGGACTAAGACACAGGTGCTTGCAGCTATCCAAACGACACCTTCTGACGGAACGAATGATCTGAGGACATGCATCAGGGTGAAATGAGAAAATGAAGGAACAGACTATCTCTCGGCTCAATCATTCACTGATTCTGAAGGAGGAAGTTCTTCCATTTCCTGCAAGAAAGTATTGGATAAATGCTGTGACACAGGTCCCAGCTGGTTTTTCCAGCTCCGTAGAACACAAAGTAAAGACACAATAATCTGGTTTCAGGCAGCTCATGCCACCCAAGGGCCATGGCAGACACAGCTTTAGGATGCTGGCACTTCTCAAAACGAAGTCGAGGGTTTGTGTTTCCTTTTACATTATTCTCATGTCATCATCCTAGTCCACTGAAGGAGGGAAAAACATGTTTGTGTTTATTTAGTGATTGCTTCTTGGGTTTAGCAATCACTTAACAGTTCACTTACTCATCCTGGAACTCTAGTCCCTGTGAACCCGACAGACACCACAAGCTGGGTGTTGGTTCGTAGGGGGAAAAGACAGAGTGCCTCCTAGAACCCCAATATTCATTTAGAAGCCCAACCACCTCCGCTGTGGAGAACATTTTTCTAATTTTGAACACAATCCATGAGTTCAACTCATTGTCTAATTGGTCTTATCCTGCGAATTAATAAGATAAAAACATTCCCATTAATTTATTTCCAAGATAACGTGAAGATCAGAGTATTTCAGAGTATTGTCTCAAAGCAGCGTGAACCAGAGAAAGAAGAGGAACAAATAAACTGAGCTCCCTGCGCTTGCCAGGGAAACTAAACTAAAGGAAAAAGGAACAAACATAAAAGGATAGAGAATTAATGTGTGGGTTGTTGTTTTTTTAAAGCATTTAAATAAATGTGAGCATCACGATATACATTTCTTTGGTTTATTGCTATAGGACACTTATGCTGAGGGAATCCATCACTCTTAACTCTACTGGCCAGACACAAGGAAAAAACCCAACATATACCAAATGAAATAAAGATTAATGTGAGAAAGGGTTTTTTCCTCCCCAGCTAGAAAGGAAATATCTCCATCCTTTTGGAATAATAAGGAAACTTAAAAATGCCTTAATGTCAGCCTATTTAGCAATACAGCCCACCTTATAGCATTACTTTACTATTATTACTTAGTCAACTCACTCACTCTGTAATATTGCCTGAGGATGATAAATGCTTCCTCATACAGGCTTTTCCTCGTTTCTTTACGGAAAATTTTTATTTCTATTGGAAAGCAATGGTACGCATTTTATTTCCATTAGAAAGTATCAGCGTGTATTTTATTTCCTGTGTGCCTAAGAGCAGAAAAAAAGACAAAGAAGTGACCTAGAAACCAAAATATTTGGTAGACTCCTTCCCTTTAAAACTCACTGATCAGCACTTGGTGCAGAGAAACTGGCTGTGGCCTGCGCCTGTTTCACTTCACATATATAAGTGGCTGCCGCCCTGCGAAGCGGCCTGTGCCAGCGCCTGTATCCTTCACGCAGGTCCAGATGGGGATGCCTCCAGCCTCGGGTCCTGGCCAGCCAGTACATGTCTGGGCTCAAACAATAACTTGTTTCTTTTCTGACATGAGCACAGAAAGACAATATTGCACCGTGGCTCATAAAAAAGTATGCTAATTGGTGATGCTTTCCAGACATCTATGTCAAAATTAACTTGTAGTGGATGCCTACTTGCTTACATTTCATTCGAGTTCAAATCACTTGCTCTGAAAGGGAAATGTTTACTTTTGTACACATTTTGGTTTCAACCTCCAAAACCATTGCTAGAAATTAATCGTAACCACGGAATATCTGCTTGAAAACCCAAACCCAAGTCCATCATTTTAATGCCATCAATTAAAACATGCTGTTTTTAAACCGCTATTGTGAATAGTGGCATATTGTCACCACACAAACCATTAAAACCAGAGCCTTAGTCCTGATGAATTAATTACTCAGAACTATAGTTCATAAATTAGTGAGCACTCACTATCTCACGCTTAAAGTTAGGGTTTAGCCAACTCAAGAGCTCCCTCACTCATGGTCCGTCTCTAGCCCCAGCTGCATTGCTAGGTGGACTGCTCATCCAAATATACCTCAGACCCAGGAGAACATCAGTACCAAGGAGAAACAGTGCAGTTATCACTGATATAAATAACTTTGCAGTGTAGATCATAATAATAAATCCTGCAGTGTATTTAAACCAATTTCCTCCAGACAGACGGTCAGAAATAGGACCCCTTTTCCCTTTATTTTTAATCCCTGTTTTGCTTATATCTTAATACCTTCTATTTTGATGATTCATTTTTATGAGTGTCACATGAATGGCTGGAGGTGGGGGAGAGCTCGAATTTGATAGTATTCTTTTGCAGTTGGGCAAGCCAAATCTGGTCATGCATTCTAACCACAGCTGTACTGGGAGAATATTTTTAAGGCTAGAAATGTGTGTAAACAAATCACATTTTTTATAGAAACTGCAGCAACAGATTAATATTGCTAATGTATTTACTAAATATTACAAATTCATTTAGCAAACTATGTGATAGCCACAGGAAAACATACAAAATCCAGTAAGCTGTAATCCCTCACAAAACAGAAAGAAAGAGAAACATAAACCTAGTTTTGTCACAGTCTGGCTTCCTCCCACACATTTCCTGCCATTAAGAGCGCGGCAGTCCACGCTTAGAACTGAGTCTGGAAGGGTGCCCGGAAGAGTGCCATGGCACATAGTAGGTATTCAATAAAGACTTGTTAACTGACTGACAAGTTAACTCACTTCACGAATGTTTCTCCTTCTCGAGACACTCCGTCCTTATGCACTTTCCTTCTCTGGAGTGTTAACACTTTAATGACACATGAACTCCCTAACAGTAAGGTTCAATCCTGACTCTCATCACACGTGGATTGTGAAGGTAACTTTCCAGGTGGTTTCCTTGCCTCCACTGGCTCCTTGCCTCCTGCTTCTTGTCTTTGGTTCCTCCAGCTTCCCCCACCAAACTAAAATATCCCAGTTGTATCACAACACTGGAGGTCTTCTGCAGACAGTGGTAGAATTTTCTCTAATCCCTGCAATTCCACCTCATATAGAAACCCAAAGCCCTCCACTTCCAACTATCCTGCAGGAGAACAATAGGGCCGCCCTCCAACATGGCCCATGAACTCAGACCCTCTTGAATGACCATCACAGCCCTGCATCATCAGCCCAATTCGACTTGATGTCCTCTTCTCCCCAGCAGTCACCCTCGGTCCCAATCTGGCCTTTCTCTCTACCGGTAGGTTTGATTACTCCCATGTTTCTGTTAAAGATGCCAAGGCCCTGAGAGACAAGATGGGTTTCCAAGGTCACTCATTCATGAGGGGTCAGCATCAGGGCTCCAGTTTTGCAACTGAGTACAAATGGTCTTTCCATTATGCCAATCCCCTTCCAGTCTCTGCCCCATTCACTAATCCCCTCATAGAAAACATATTGAATGGGTTCATTTTCTAAGTACCTTTTCCCACCTTCTCGCTTCCATTTTCTCTTAAACTTTCACCAAACAATCTTTTTTTTGTAATTTTATTGAATTTATTGTGGTGACACTAGTTAATAAAATTATATAGGTTTCAGGTGCACAATTCTATAATGCATCATCTGTATATTGTATTGTGTGTGCCAAATGATCTTTTGAACCTGTCTTTTCGCTGACATTTCTTTTGCCAAGATTGCCAATGTCTTCCACATTGCCAGACCCAGGGGCAGCCCTTGGTCAGAAGACTTTGACTCAGCTGATGTCATTATTCTTGAACACTGAGTCCCTTGCTTCCTGGATAACATGTTCTTTTGGGCTCCTCCTACTCACTGATTATACCTGCTCAGTTTCCCTCACTGGTTCCTCCTTTCAATTATAATTTTCAAATGTTGGCAATTACCCCAGGACTTGGCCCTTGGTCCTCTTCTCTTCTCTATCCAAAAGGTGTTTCTTCCAGTCCCCTGGCTTAAATACCACTCCAGCCTTGACCTGACTCACATTCCTTCACGATCTGGGCCTTCCGGCATCACTCCCTGCCACCAACTGCCTCTGTGGCCTCATCACCTACCACTTGCCGAATCCCTCGCTCTGCTACAGCCTCACTGGCCACACCTGCTACTCCTTAAGCATACTGAGGAGCTTGGTCTCAATGCCTTTGCCCTTGACATTCCACTGCCTGGATTCTTTCCCAGACAGGTATAGGAGGCTCATTTCCTAACTTAATTCACATCCCTGCTCAAATATCAGGCCCTCAGAAAGCCCGCCTAATTTACATAAAAGAGCACCTACTTCCCCTCCATGATCTCCATCCCCTTACCCTGCTTCATTTTCAAGCACTTATCACTACCTGCATATTTGAATGTTATATATTTATGTTTCCTCATTAACTGCATCTCCAACAGAATGCAAGCTCCGTGAGGAGGGAAAGGTGTGTTTTATTAAAGGTTATATCCCTAACACCTAGAAGAATGTCTAGCATAGAGCAGGACTCAATAAATACTTGTTGAAGGAATGAATGTGTGATAGCATCGGACAATTGAATAAATGATACCATTTATTTAATTATTTGGTAATTATAGTGTTATTTTCTGAACCATATTTTAATTCCTTAAGGGCAGAACTTTGTGCCTTGTGTTCCAAATTTGTATGTAGTTGGCATAGTTATGGACACACAGTGCTAGTAGATGCTCAAGAAAAAATGTAGATGCCTGATTGACTGATTTGAGCAATGCAAAGAAAAGCGGGATCCGGATTTCAAGGTTATTCAACAAGTAGTTATTTTTAGGTTATTCTATGTATGCAGATTTCCCCAAAGAAAATTAACTTACATAGTCGCTGCCCTGAGGGGATATAGTTCTATCTTATTGAAAATGGAAAATCATGTATGTAGACATAAAAAGGTATAAAAATAAATAAAAACATGTCAAGCCTATTCCAAGAACCCAAGCTGAAGTAAATTTACCTAAAAGATAGAAGAGTAAAGGCTGGGAGCAAAGAGGGGATATGGCATTTTAACTCAGGAAATGAAGATAGAAATAAGAACTGAAAAAACATTCCATACAGAAGATGAAAGGATAATTAATCAGGAGACAGGAAAGAAGAAGGAAGTGGTTCAAAGCTACAGGTTTCTGTCAGGCTTGAGAAACAAAGAACAGCGACCCGTCTCTATTGACAGTCTGTTTGGAGAGGATGGAATATGGACCTTGAGACTTTGCATCAGTAACACCCGCATCTCAAATCAAAAACATTACAAGTAGCAGAGCTCTGGAATTTCAGGGTATTGGGAGGTTTTGTAATATTTCCAATCATCCTATATAATAAAAGGCTAATATGCAAATTGACCAAATGCAGAACAACCAGTCGCTATGACATGCAGTGACCACCAGGGGACAGACGCTCAATGCAGGAGCTTCCCCCTGGTGGTCATTGCGCTCCCACAGGGCTCAAGGCTGGTGAGCGCAGCGGCGGTGGTGGGAGAGCTAGCGATGTCCGACTGTGAGAGGGCACAGGCCGGGCTAAGGGAACACCCCCAAGGAGTGCATAAAATTTGTGCACTGGGCCTCTAGTTTTTAAAATAAATCTCTCTCTCCTGCCACAGATTACAACCTATAGGTTTTATTTATAAGATGAATATGTGAAACCTGACAGATTCATTGAGCTAACTGGAATATTCTGTTAGCAGTCTGTTATTCATGTATTTTTAATGGAAATTTTATACCAGAGAGAAAAAAAAATCATGAAATTATTTTTGTTGACTTAATTTATTTACAGGGTAAGAAGGATTAGAAACCAAAGAAGGTCATGCTGTACTTGCCAGTTAACACCTTTTGGCACTGAATAAATGTATAATTTATTTAAGTAATCATAGTTGGTTCCTTAGTGACCCAGTATTTCTGATTTTTTTCATTGTTACAAAAGTGAAATATGAGCTCTAGTTTCATCAAGACATTAAGATGCTTAATGAATGCTCTGCATCTCCTGCAAGTTGCTTTAATTTCCTACCCCAGAACACAGCATTGCCTCTGTTGAGCTCCCATGTACTCAGGGCATCTCCATTTGTCCTACTCTATGCCTGTAAGCCTCTTGTCTTATAACAGGGAAGAACGCACTTTAGAATCACCTCTGCAGACTATTCAGAGCTTTTGACCCCAGTGGCTGACTGAGCCTCTAGTTTTTCCTCTCGGTCACAGACCCCCCTCAAGCCAAGTCACCATTGCCCTGGTTTCTTTCTTCTGCCTTGTTCTGTTGGGCAGACTCCCCACAGAGTCCTTGCTTCTTTTTCTCTACTTCACTTAGTCCTCCCTTCCCCCCCCTCCTCCCGGCATTAGAAGTCAGACAGGAAAGGCTGGTTTCCTTTTCACAAGTTTTGAATAACTCCCTTAGTAATTCAGATTACATTTCCAAGTATACTAAGTAGCTTAAAAAACAAGCTATCTGCTGAACAAGATGCTTCTTATTTTCCAGATATCCTTAGGAACTGAGGATATATTGTAGATTTCGGGATTCTTTAAGAATCTTGAATCTACATTCTGTCATCTTTTCTGTTTCTAGAACTCCAGAAACAGGCAAAACCATTGTCTGATTTTGGATCTTCCTTCTACTGACTCCAATGGAGATGGACCAGAAAGAACTACTCTGCCCACTGATTCAGCTATCGCTGGTCCACAGCCTTTTTCTGTTGGGAAAAGTGAAAGCTACCTTTTCCTTCCATTCCTGGTAATGACGAGCAGCTACATTAAAGAGACCATCTTTTTTCTTACATCTTTTTTTCCATGTTAATTGACCTAAAATTTTTCCTCCACTTGTACTTGATTCCTACTAATTTTGCCAAAAACAAACACACACACACACACACACACACACACACACACAGTATATAAAAATTAGTTAGCTTTTCTAGTAACCTGAAATTATTTTGGCTCCAGCAATATTTTCCTCACTTTCCTTTAAATCCTCATCTGGAACCTTTTCTCTTGCATTTAGTGTGAGTCACACTAAACCATTTGTAAATATGAAATGTTCAACGGAGATGTGTGACGCTGGGCAAGTCCCTTAACTTCTCAAGACTTCTTCCTCACTTGCAAAATGGCATCTTTTCTGCCCATTTCACAGGGTTATTGTGAAATCAAAAGAGTTAACAAATTTTATAAACTACACAAATATGGTATATGATAGTTTTCTCAAAGGCAGGTCTGCACATTCTAAGCTAAGGCACACAGAACCACTCCAAAGAAGGACATGCAGAGACGGGGCCTCAGAGAGGTTGGAAGAAGAGACCCACAGGACCCTCAGAGCAAGATTAAGGCACCCAGCACAACATATACTGGGTCATTTAGCACACCAGACATCACATGAGCAGCTACAAAACAGAATAAAGATGAAAGGGGAAAGAAGCAAAAAGAAAAGCAAGGAGGAGAATGTACAATCAATCATAAGTTATATTCTGATATCAAAAAAATAAGTCATCCTGTTGGCCATGATATGTTTTAAAAATGAAGATAGGAAATTTTATACTAATTTATATAAACTGATTTTTAAAATGTTTGCCTTTACCAAATAGAGGATTTACCATTTTGAGATTAAGAATTAGGGTATAACCCGATTCACTCTAATAATTAAAAAATAAAATCAGTTTAGAAGCTATGAGCTGAAATTTATCAAATAAAAAGTATGTATGAATATATATGCATACACACAAATATGCACTTACAACAAATACTAAAAGGAAATACATCAAAATATTACTTGGGGTTATCTTTGGTATTGAGTTTCAAGTGACTTTTACTTTCTTCTTTATGCTATCTAAATTTTCTGAAACTTTTGCAATAAATGCATTTCTTAGGTAGTAATTAAATTAAAACAAATGTTACTGTGAGTGGATAAATGAGCTGTGGTACACCCAGACAACGGAACATTATTCAGTGTTAAAAAGAAATGCACTGTCTATTCAACAAACAAATTCAGTAAATTCAGTGTGAAATTTAGCCAAAGAAAGCATTTGCTGCCCAAATTGCATTGGTACTCGTAAGAAGCCAGTTAATATAAACACCGATATGAAAGATCAATAACATTTTGTTATAAACCCTCAAAAGAAAAGAAAAGAAAATGTGCTATCAAGCCATGAAAAGACATGGAGACACTTAAATGCACATTGCTAAGTGAAAGAAGCCAATCTGAAAAGGCTACAGACCATACGGATCCAACTATATGACATTCTGGAAAAGGCAGAACTATGAACACAATAAAAATATCAGGGGTTTCCAGGGAGTAGGGGGTGAACAGGCAGAGCACAAAGGATTTTTAGGGAAGTAAAACTACTACCAAGTATACTACAATGCTAGATACAAATCATCCTACATTTGTCCAAACCCATAGAATGTACAACACCAGCAGTGAACCCTAATGTAAAATAAAGACGTTGGGAGATAAGCATGTGTTAATCAATGTAGGTTCATCAACTGTAACAAATGTACCACTCTGGTGGGGGACATTGATGATGGAGAGGCTGTGCACGTGGGGTGGGTGGAGGAGGACAAGGGAATCTCTGTTCCTTCTTAATTTTTCTACGAACCTAAAACTGCTCTTAATATATTATGTCTGAAAAACAAATGTTACTGAAAATGTAAGAACAATGGAGCGGTACTGAACATCACATATGCCTTTGTTACTAGTCCCACAAATGTATTTTCACCAAACCAGGGTATTTTTCACACAACCTACTGAAACTAAAAGTATTACTGCTTCTCTACAATGGCCGGGCATTTACCCATGGTGGCATTAAAGACTGACAGGAAAAAACAAATCCTGTATAGTAGGTAAGAATATTCATTTTTTTGTGACTGATAGTAACTCTAAATTCTCTAAGAGGAAAAGATGACTTAGGTAAAGATGAACAAGACCCGGAGGAGTCCAGAGTTATATGGCTGATTGTCCTAAGAGACCTCTTAACCCTGGCCCCTCCCCTTAGCACACTGTGCTAAGGACAAACCAAAGGACCACAAATTATATTTGAGGCTCTAAGTTAGTTGAGATTTGACTCAACCTTGATATAAAGTTTTTGACTAAACCTCTGATATAAAGTTTCCCCCTAAAAATTACTCATAGATATTCAAAGCCTTTGTCATCAAGCAGCAGAAAAAGAACTGACTCCTGGTATGAAGTCAGAAAACAGAGTTGACTCCCTATTGTAATGCAACCTCTTGAGACCTCAGTTTGCTCATTTATAAAAGAGAAGTTAATGGATAGAAAACATCCAGCGCAGAGCCTCAGGAACTCAGAATTTAGTTTTATTCTCTGACACCTCCTATTACCCCCATCACCACCACAACACACACACACACACACACACACACACACACTTTATATAGGATAAGGTTTGTTACACACACACACACACATACACACACACACACACACACTTTAAATTGGATAAGGTTTGTTACACTCGATTTAGCTTTGGAACCCTTCCTGCAAATCAAAATGTACTCGGAAGCCCATTTTGTGCTGCAGCTGTGCTCACCTTGTCTGCTGGAAGGAAGAGGGTAGAGAGAAAGACAGCTTCATAAGGAGAATAGATCTAGTGGTTGACAAAAAAGTGAAGAGAAGGGAAATACAAGATAAACTGAGATAAATAGGAGATTGCAGGATGGATTCGCCATGGGAGCAGAGAGCAGGTGTGGGGCAGACAAGGAGACTCAAAACTGTAAGGAGACATGGTTTTGGGCCAAAAAGTTGACAACTGACACGTACAATTTATTAGTCATAAACTTTTGTAAGTTATTAAAATAAAAGTTGGAACCCTACACGTTTCCCTATAAAATAAGCCCTTTATCTCCTGATATGTTAAAAATAAAACTGGGTACAACCCTTGGCTTTATTCCAGTTTTGCTGTGGCTCTTTCAAGTTAGATTCTCAAAGTTATTTCCTCAACACCTAGCGCTCCAAGGCTCTGACACAGAGCAGGCTTGCTGTAAATGTTCACCCGACTAATGTGGAAATCAATGTAGAAACAAGTATGCTTTATTTATTTATTTCATGCAAACTGACTTTTCTTCCTAAGGGTAGCTTATTTTAATTACCACAGTCACCGAGAATAAAAGGGTCTAAGTATCAACATCAGAATTTCACTCAGTTACTATAGGGACTTTGTAAGTGTGCAGAGGTCTTAAAATTTAAGACCCTAAAATACAAATAAGAATATTTTTGAAGCAGTTATTTTAAATAATTTACAAACCGTGAGTCTTCCAGTAGCCTTGCTAAATGTGCAAGAGGCCAGTGTGACAACATTTTCCTGACGTAAAAACTATCAAAATCCATTCTAAGAACTGGCCAAATAGGACCAGGGATAGAACTAGGGACAGAACTCAGATATGGCTCGGCTTCAGGAGCTCTTTGCAGTATTAGATAAAGAAGAGAGAGGAGATGAGAGGAGAGGAGAGGAGAGGAGAGGAAAGAGGTGGTTTTCTTCCAATAGACATTTTATGCAATGTATTCCATTTTAAAAAGAATGAAAGGAGGCCTTTATTAGTTAGAAATGCTACCTACTGCTTCAGACACAAGGATCTCTCCCTTCCCCATAAAAATCTTTATTTACAGCTATATTTGACTCATCCTGTCGAGTTCCTAGCACAGAGGCACACAGCACAGTGGTAATAACCAGAGGCATCTATCTAGATCATCAGATTTCCTTCCTCTGGTCAGTGTGTGCCACAAATCTCGCGCTGCAAAAGCTACATTTCATCTTCCAGTGTCAGAGTCTTTCCAAGTCAGTTGCAAATTTTTATTTACTCATAGTTGAGTTCTCCTCACGAAAGAGATTGACGTGGTGACACCATAGTGCATGAGGGCTTCTCCCAGCTGTCACTGATGATAGAAGGTTAACCCTCCACAAAAAAAGGATGCTTGGTGCTGTTTCAACTCATCAAGTCCCTTCCTATTAACCAACTTCTATTCATATGCCACCACTGGACTAGTATGTGACCAACGAACTACCATCAAACCTCAGCACAGATCCTAGACAACTTGGAGAAAAGTAAAGAGAAAGGCATCTCTCCTTTTGGGGTTATTCCAGCTACTTGACTCTACCAAGAAATCATATTAAAAAGGGGCAGAAATATAGTCTGTAAATAATAAAATGGGCGTATATTCTACATTTTGTCCATCTATGCTTTCCTAATTATAGAATCCAAAAACCTCTGCATCCCAGGCCCCAGCAAAACGTAGAGTTCTAAAAATACCCACGGAGAGTCCTTGTGGGAATCCCCTGAGAACTGATCAAAGCCCTGGGCCTTCCACTGACAGGCCACCCAAATCGCCCCCTCCTGCTCCCTTAAGTCTTGCAGCGGTTCCCAACCTGTGGGTCGCAACCATCGGAAAACACATATAGCATATCAGATATTTACATTACGATTCATAACAGTAGCAACATTACAGTTATGAAGAAGCAACGAAAATAATTCTATGGTTGGGGGTCACCACAACATGAGGAACTGTATTAAAGGGCCGCGGCATCAGGAAGGTTGAGAACCACTGGACTCTTTGGCCTTTATGAAACCTCTGTCCTTGGGGATCACATGTTAAACATGGTCAGACCATGTGTCCCACCTTCTAGAAAGCCCTGAGCACAGAAAGCTCCACTTTCTAGCACAGATTCTCTAAGGTAACGGAACTTGGTTCCTAAGTCTTATGTAAAGACCTCAAGGAAGGAAAGAACTCAGGAAAGAACAGACAACCAGTTTTTGTGGCCACATCAATGGGTCTCCTGTTGCTTCGGATAAACCGGTATTATCAGTGTCACAGCTTATTCCTCAGAGAACTATAGCCTCGGTTCACGGCATCTCAAAGGGATTGCAGACAATAAAGGGCAAATGCCTTCCCACTGTGCCCATCTGGGTAATGAAGAGACTTTCCCATAACAAGGTTTGCAGAGGAGGGCTCCTCTTCATGAGAGCAGTAAGCCACATTTCTCTGTGTTCGGTTGTTTCTCTTCCCGGTAGCAATTGTTTTGCCTCAAGAGCAGAAAAGAAAGGACACACATCCCTTGAAGTTCCCCTTCCCTAAGGAGAAGGTAGCTGTCGTTTTTAAGACCCCTTAGTAGGGGCTTTGAAAATAAATTATCCGGGAGTGAGGGGTGGGAGACACCCAAATGTAGAAACCATGAAAGGAACTAAATGAGGTCCAGAAGTGCCAAGGCCACCAAGAAAAGCGCCCAGACAAGGAAGGAAGCAGGCCAGTGGAAGGGAGTGGGTTGTGACTTCTGACCCAGCCGTGGCTGTGGGTGGTTCGCCAACGGAGCCGGTGCTGTGGAAAGACCAAGTGCAGTGGCTCAAGGGTCTAAATGTGCCTAGTGAACCAAGGAGCCCAGGTTATTTTGGGAGGAAAGAAAAATATGTTTCCTGAGTATTTTTCCTTTCCCCTCGCTTAGCACCACACCCATGTCGCCTCCTTCCCCAGTCATGTCACCTGTTTCAAAGTCTGCCTCTTTAGTCTCTTTGATTATTTTTTTCCCTTTAGAGAAAATTACATCCACTCAGTTCAAAACAAAACAAAAAAAACCATCTGAGAACACGACATGTGTGTGTGTACTTTGTTTTTTCCTGGTTTCATCAGGAACCTGTAAGTGCTTAAAGCAAACCATCTGCAAAGTGTGCTAATTGATTATTACAAAAGCCTCTCGGACAGGTATTTAATAAGCAAAAGAGAAGATTAAAGAATAAATTTAAACACAAAACCTCTGAGGCCTGGCTTCACTGAGAAAGGTTAACCCAGGAAGCAGGGCTGGAGTCGAAAGGAATGGATAGTCGTGCAGCCAGCCTTTCTCAGATCTGCTCTGCTCAACTTCTTCGCTGCTCTACCTGCTTTTAAATGCATGAAAGGTTTGTTTTCAAAAATAAATCCGGCCCATTTCCCCTCTCCTTCCTTCTCTGGGCCGATACATTCCTTGAGGGTGATTTTTGGATTGCACCTAGACAGCCCCAGGTTATGTGAACTCTGGTGTCACCTGGAAATGTTTTCAATTCCTCCTGGTAGAGAAAGAACAGAGAAAAAGAACCCAACTTCATAAAGCCCTACCTTTTCTATCTGGCATATTCAAGTCAAATAAACCCGAGCTTTTCTAACAACGAAACAGTCTCACCCTCACTCAGACTCAAATTCTTCCTAATGCATCTATTCTGATTATCAATAACAACGTTTTTTGATCATGTGGCAGATCTGTTCCTCTTTTTGGTCATATTTTTCTCAATTAAAGATTCTAATGGCCATTGAAGTAAGACAAATTACCGTCATCATTTATGTCTACAAACCTCTGCGACTCTGAGCTTCAGAATTATAATGGGAAACAGAAATCGTGCCTTTGATTTTAAAAAGCAGAAAGGTGGGGCTTTGCTAAACTTCATAAACACACACAGAATCGCGAACAAGGAAGGGATTTGAATGAAAAGCCCTCCCGTCACACCCTCAGCCTTCAGGAACCCCTTTTATTAACAATTCTTGTAGTCAAGAAGTCCTTCTTGAAATCTAACCTAAATCTATCATGCTTCAGTTAAAAACCTGTTCTCTCTCTCTGACGGTGCCAGAGACAGAACAGCTGGTCACCATACACTCCTTAATAACTCCTCATAATTTTGAAGTCTGTTATTAAGTCATTTTTCAGTCTCCTCTTCTTGAAGCTAAATAATCTCTCAAGTCTTTCAACTTATCCTTATAGGTTCAATTTTACAATCCTTTAATCAACATCAATGCTCTTTGCTAAACATTCTTCAGTTTTCCAAGTTGCTCTTATGTTTCGAAACCCCGCTCACCTTTGCAATTGCTCCTCATCCATGAAAGCCCAAGACTACTTCGGTGCATTTCACACAGTCCACAGAATCTCCTCGAGCAGGTAACCTGCTGCTTTGTTTGGGTTATTTTTAATACAAACCTGCTTCTACGGCTCCTTCTCCAAGAAAAACACGTTCTTCGGGACCCAGGATTCTTACTGAGCAACAGAGGAGCCATTCCCCCTCCACCTATGCCCTGCGGTCTTCCTCACCGGAGCTCTTCAAGGTCTTTTCCGACCCACTTTCCCTAAACTATCTGTTATAAAGTGAGGATCTAGCTCAGCGGTCCTCAGCCTTCTGGCCCTTTAAATACAGTTCCTCATGTGGTGACCCAACCATAAAATTATTTTCGTTGCTACTTCATCACTGCAATGTTGCTACTGTGATGAATCGTCATGTAAATATCTGATATGCAGGATGGTCTTAGGCGACCCCTGTGAAAGGGACATTCGACCGCCAAAGGGGTCGCGACCCACAGGTTGAGAACCGCTGACTAGCTAATCTGACCTGGCCCACTTATTTAAACCAAGTGGTGAGCCATCAATGCCTTAAAACACTTTATCCTTTGCAGACCACGATGAAGGCCCTGTCCTCAAAGCCTTGACTCCATGGAGGACCTCAGGCGCCTTGGTAAAAATCAAATGAGAGAGGTGTGGGGCCAGTGGGGATGGACATGAAGAACCCCGTGATCCTCAGTCATGCCACACCAGCCTTGGTTAGAATCATACAACAGTCAACTTCTGGGTGTGTTGATTCTACTCAACTCTTTCTGCAACCTTTTCTTAACCATTTGGGCATTTCTAATGCTCTCTCTTCTATCCAAATTATTATTATTTTTTTATTCTGACACTGATTGCATTCAGGGCTCCGCATACGGTGTGTGCCCTCTGCCTGAAACCTCTGCCCTGTGTTCCGTGGAGCTGGCTTTCCCTCCCCTCTAACATTCCCTCCCCTTTAAATAGGCCTTTCCCTGCACGTTTGGAATCGGCTCCTATCTGTCCCCTGATGCCCCATTATTCTTTATTAATACATCAGTGTGCTTTACAGCACTTACCACAATTCGCAATTAGATGCAATTATAGATAAATGTTCATTTACTCGTTTCTTGTCTGTCTTCTCCACAGAACGCAGGCTCCTCAATGGCGGGATCGTGTCTGCTCTGATCTGGAGCCTGGCACCTGGCTAACAGTACACACTCAAAAATAATTGAGTGAATAAATGTCCCCACTGCCAGAAATACTTGTGTTTTAAAGCATATCTTGAATTGTCATTAAAAGGGCTCTGTCAACTATTATAAAGGAGGAGGGGTGTTGGGGGGTGGGATGGGGTAGTGGAAGGAAGGGGTCCTTCGGATCCATTTAGTCCTGGGCCTTCAGGCAAGGCTAGCCCTCCCATCACAAAATGCTGTGAATCCCACTCTCTTGCTCCTGCTCCTTAAAGCAATTAATCTCATTTCCAGTTATTCTCCCTGCTTTCAGATTCAACATAATCAGGCTACTTGTAGCTTTCCATCCTTTTCCTGATGCTATTTCCTCACTGCTGTTCCCTTCACAAAAATACTAGCATTGTCATAGAAAATATTCAGGAGATTATGCATCAAAATATTAGCAGTGGTCATCTTTGGAGGTGCTATTATGGACACTTTTTTATTTTCTTCTTTTGATTAATTTTTATTTTCTAATTTTTGTGCCATGTACTTGCCTCCATTTTCTACTTGTGTGATTTTTTTTAAAGTACACTTGTGTTCAAGTACTAACTTTACTTCACTGATATTCAAAGTGAAATTCTATTGACGGTTACCTTACGCAACTTATTTTCATCTCATAAAATGCAGTGTTTTCAGCTCTGTTAAACTTTCACCTTAATGAATTGAAGATGAAGCAGAAAAACACACACACAAACTACGTATATGCCTTCTGTGTCTGAGGTCTTATACCTTGGAACTTATATATAAAAGCCTAAGCATCTGAATGACCGAACGACCAGTCAACTAGTTGCTATGACATGCTCTAACCACCAAGGGACAGATGCTCAACGCACAGGATCATGCTCCCTCCTGTCTGGATCGGGCCTGCAGGGATCTGGCTGAAACTGGCTATCCAACATCCCCCAAAGGGTCCTGGATTGTGAGAGGACACAGGCCAGGCCAAGGGACCCCACCGGTGCATGAATCTGTGCACCAGGCATCTAGTTTGCTATGTCGTAACACTGCTACATCACCAATCGTAAAACTTGCTTCTTGGGTAACCCTACTTCATAACATCAACCAGGAATATCCTGGGCCCAACACCAGGAGCTTCCACACTTTACTGACAAAGCAGCAGGGAGTTTGCATAGTGAGTAACTGAACACAAAGAGACCTGGGCTCCTTGCCCGCTCCCATAATCATGTGCTGACTTGCAGAGTGACAAAGAACTTGAGTTTTCAAATGCCCGTGCCTCAGTTTACCCAGCTGTAAAATGCATAATGCATCCCTCAGAGGGATGTAAAGAGAATCAGTGAGGTAATGTCTAAGTGTTTGGAAGACCTTGGCAGAAAGGCGCTACATAATTACTATTTGGTATTTAAGTTGCCCTTCATGTGTGCCAAGTACTTTATGATCATTCCTTAGGAGTTACTCTCAGCTACTCTGAAGTTGTCTTCATGTCTATTTCCATTTAAAAGATGAAGAAATTGTATTGGAGAGAAGTCTAGTGATTCGTTTAAGATCACTAAGATAGCACTGAGGTCTCAAGAGAGGAATTTCCAGTCCTCCAATCCCTTTAACCATAACTGAACCCCCATCTTAAAATACAAACTACCCATACAGATGAATTCTCTGTTAAGCTACTGGGATGTTTCATGGTACAAAACACATTGTGAATTGTTTTTGTAGGATACAGTGAATGGTGAGGAGGTGAAACAGAAACCAAACCTCTAGAATTAGGAACCTGGTCTTCACGGTCACCTCGCTTTCTTACACATCTACAATTCACCTCCCTTCCAGTACAGTAGCCTGCTTTTTGGTATCTTCATAATGTCCTTGAAGGGCCCATATTTTTCTACTAATTTCCAGAGCCAAACCTAAGGAGGCATAGAGCCCAGGTTAAACCACCAAAACACACGGTAGCATTTTTACCCAAGTTGTAGCTCATGAAAATTCGTGCCGAGTAGGTGAAGAATGAGAAGAGGCAAGTCGCGGAGGGTGCGTACGCAATGCGAGGGTCAAAGGAAAGGCAGAGAGTGCCAGCTGGGTTTAGTGTCCGCTGACCTCCTCCCCGCCAGCCCCTTCTGCACAGCGCCAATGACAGCCAACTCGGGAGTCACCATCCACTGTGCCCAGACGCAGTCCTACCCTCACCATGGCCTCCCGGCTCTCTTAAACCTTGCTCCTCCAGCCCACACCTCTATTTTCTTCCCTCTGCTCCATTCAGTGATTCACTTACCACATAAAAGAAGTACCTTTTGTTTCTGAGTCCTGTGCTCCCACTATCATGTCAGAAAATGTGCGATACCAACCTCTAAGACATGCTGCTCTGGTTGTTCAATGAACAACCAACAGCCAGGCGACCTCTGAGGATCAAGCGTGGCGATGGAGTTCTTTAACACAGATTTGGATAGAAAGTTCCAAAGCAGCTTAGGGCTTGCTCAAGGCAAAATGGAAAAGTGGGGGATTTCATCTCCTTCGCGTATGCCCTTTCTTTGCCTTCTCCCCCTCTGCGGGAACACTCCCTCCCACCTGTACACCAGCTGGCCCTGGGCTCTTCAGAGCTCCCCAGGGTGAAAGGTGAGCAGACATTTCCTTCCATCCATCTCCCATGAAAATGGATCTGTCTTGTGTTCCATTCCCTCAAATACCATTCCAACGAGCCTGATAACAATGGCCTGCAAAATGTCAGCACAAAAGGAATGACCAGCAGTGTGGTTCTCAGGCACTCAGAGCAGACAGACTTGCAGCAGGGCGCCCCTCCACTCCCCTCAGGTGGGCAGCCGGTCTTCACAGAGCTGACACTTGCAGGATCAAATGCTGAGACTACACTAACAGGCTCTTACTGGAGAACCACCGAAGGATCTACCTCAAGAGAAAGAAAACTGCCTCCTGAAAGAAGAACTGAGGTGCAAGAAGGAACAGTGAGCAAATAACTCAATCAGCATACAGACAAAGAGCAAATAAACAGTTTGAACAGTGGTGATGCCTAGTCCAGGGCCTGTAGAAAAACAAGGATGACCATATAAGACCAGAACATTAGAAGAGAGGGTTAGATGATGCTTTAAGAGATGCTAAATTATTCCAGAGGTGGGCAGAGATCATGACTAATTTTATTACGATAAATAATTTTCAAACCAGCAGAGAAGAAAGCTGGCCCATATCTAGGGCAAAGCTGGGTAAGAAATACTCAGTAAAAAGCAACTATTAGCAAAAAGAGGGAAATACAGGAATATGAAAACCAAAAATTGACACGTGAAATTATATCCTGTGCTCTTAGTAGTGCACCAGCTCCGAAAAGCATCAGGACCCCACACGGCTATGGCCGACCTGCAGGAACGCTGTGATGCCCGTGGTTGGCAAAGACTGCCCTCAAGGCCAGCAAGAGCCCTCCCTGCACGCCTGACTTACTGTTCACCTTCTGGTGCCCAGGACTTCCCTGTCCTTTTATCTCCCCAACCGGGCCCCAAGAAAGGATTCTAGGTGACTTATTTTTACCTGACTATGACCTGAAGTCTGAGTTAGCTTTTCTAGGGGTCCTTGGATTTAAGCCCTTATCCTAAATTATAATGCTGTGCTTGTGTTTACTAGCACGTAGATTTTAACCACCCTTGCACAATGGCAGGGAAAGTTGGAGAGGAACAGAGAGCCCTTCCTTTGCTATTTCAGCACACATCCCAAATGCTGTCTCCTACTCAAACTGCTGCATATGACCTTAAACTAGTATCTTCCATCTAAACAGCTTCTATGCACTCTCTTCATTTCCAAAAGTTACTCAAAAAGCACGAGCAATTATTTTCTACAAAACTTTTGAGATTTTATGTGAAGACCAAAGATGTGCTTTCGTTGACATCCTCGTGTATCCCATAAATATGCTGGGTAGGAACAGTGCAAAGAGGAAGAGCAACGCAATGAATCCCTTTTCTCTGTTATTTCTAAGTATATCCTATTCGCCTCTGGTCCAGTCCTTGAAGAAAATGCTTCAGGACAAACAAAATAGAAGCAAAGTAGTTCAGAGAGCTAGCAGAAATGATCTCTTTGGGGAAGGAAATTTTATTTTCAAATGAATAAATAAGTAAACAAACAAACAGATCTCTCAAGTCCCTAACACTGTTTTAAGAATGAATGCTTTCACCCTGACTGGTTTGGCTCAGTGGATAGAGCATCGGCCTGCGGACTGAAGGGTCCCAGGTTCGATTCCAGGCAAGGGCATGTACCTTGGTTGCGGGCACATCCCCAGTGGGGAGTATGCAGAAGGCAGCTGATCGATGTTTCTAACTCTATCCCTCTCCCTTCCTCTCTGTAAAAACATCAATAATATATTTTAAAAAAAGAATGAATGCTTTCTGACGACACCAAGGTACAAACATTTGGATTGAGTATACGTGTGTTTTCAGAGAACACACACGGCTGGAAAAGCTGCCGGGCTATATTTAGAGTAAATCTATCAGCTGGAACGCATGCATGTGGAAAGTGTGCTCTTATTGTAAAAGCCAGGGCTCCTTGTTAACACAAGTCCAATACAATGAGAAAGCACATTCAGAACCGGGGAGCCAGGGGAGAGTGCAAAGGAGGGCCACGAGCATGTTTTAACGGCTGTGCTAATTTGCCATGAAAGGATGTGAGGGCCACAGCTCCTTGCTACAGCATGCCATGTGCTGCTGAATTAAATTACTGCCATGCAGTCTGCTCGCGAAGGAATGTGTAAACAGGCCATATATCCTTGCATCAGATCCAGACTGTTGCACAACACAAGAAAATGCCTCTCGATGTGTCATTTCCTTCTTGGCCATCTTCCCAGCTCCTGACAGGCAGTCAACAACCAAAAGTACTGAAAGAGATTAAAAACTGCTCTTCTCAAGAGCACATTCCACCGACCACCAGACCTAACCTCCACCAGAGCTCTGACCCCCCCTTCTCCATTCTCCTTAAAGAAAGGGAAAAGGGGGGCAGGTTTTTTTTAACTGTTATTAGCCTCTTCAGTCAAAGGTTTTCAACAATGTTTTCTATACTAGAGACCAAATAATTAATATTGATGACAATCAAGCTGCTGCTTACATTTGCTGTCCTGTAAATATCAACATACAGCATTTACCCGCAACGTCCATTCCTTGGGCACAGAGACAGTATGGAACCAGAGTAAAGTCTGCACGTCAAGAAGTTCAGGGCTTTTCCAATGCTTTTTTTCTGTGTTTTTTTTTTTCCAATTTTAGGCTAAGGACTAAAATTCAGGCCTGTGGCATCACAAGTATGGTACAAGGCCTATCAAGTTTTTCTCAAATTGTCTTCACAGACAGCAAGAATGTGAATGCAAGAACTGTGTCCAGAGGTATCAAATAACCTTAAAAATATTCTCCTGCTATCCCTCCATCCAACACATTTTAGATGGTCTCTGCCTTCTTTTACACGTGACCAACCTCTACACACGCACCCACCCTGGGCGCACAAACAAAGGGCATGGGGTAGGTATCCAGCCACCATGAGAAGCCTCGCCTTCACCCAGCTGGGATGCAGAGCAGTGCAGGAGGAAAGCGAGCTGTCACTGACATCGTCTGGAATGAGGAAGAGAGCATGCCCAGCCCTCACTCTCCCCACCCTTTACTGGGCTGGAAAACAGTCTCAGAGCTGAGTGGAACAGCAAGAGAGAAAATGAGACGATGCTATGTCCAGACCACCCTGCTTTGTTTAAGTCTGCTACCTTCAGCTGATGAGGTAAAATGTCTGCAAGCGGAAGTGCCTCGAGAATATGGAAGAATAAAATGTTCTCTAAAAAAATAAAAATACGTTGATGAATTGGGCACAGGTGGGGAGAAGCAAACAGGAAAAGAGCACAGCCTGGCTGCAGGGCCTTCAGCCCAACAAGCTGAGTGAAGCTGGGTGCTGAGGCTGTCCTAGATACACAAACATCACCGCGCACTTCCCGGTAACCGCTCACTCACCTATGTGTCGGCCCTGCTGAAGTCACAGCGGGGCAAGCAGAACAGCACTGCAGCCCTGCACTCTACGCCTGCAGGAAAGAAGCCAGGTCCCTGGGAAAGAAAAGGCGGGGCTTCTCCAGGTCCCAGTGGGTGGCTGGTCAGTGATGAACAGCAGGAACCCAGCAGTAAGTTCACAGATGCTGGCTTTGGTCTCTCTGTCAGAGTAACTATGAATTCTTTCCTTGGGGCATGACACAAATTTCTTAGAAACCCACTCACCTGTGTTAGGTATCCAGTTTGAAGGTGTGCTGGCAAGTGAGAATTTTCAAAGCTGGGTGACATCCTATATAATAAAAGGCTAATATGCAAATCAACCAAACAGCAGAACAACCAGTTGCTATGATGCGCACTGACCACCAGGGGGCAGACGCTCAATGCAGGAGCTGCCCCCTGGTGGTCAGTGCGCTCCCAAAGGGAGAGCGCCAGTCAGCCAGAAGCCGGGCTCATGGGTGCAGGCAGGGCTGAGGGACCCTCCTCCCCTCAAGTGCATGAATTTTCGTGCACCGGGCCTCTAGTAAAGTATATAACCTCGGGCTTGTCCACTTGAGGATTCCTAAAATACTTCTGCTACAGGCTTTCCATGTTGCCAGGCAAGCTAATAACCTCCCTATGTTCAAATGTCTAATGTTCTCCTCTCACACGAGTATTGATCTGGCTAAGCTTGATACTGACCTGCTAATACCAAGCACCTCAAGGTAATTTGTCTGATAATTACCAAATCAAGAATGAAGCTACTACTATAACGGAAACTTGGAGTCACCTTTAAATGACACCCAGATTAAAAAGTCAAGAGGCCTTTCAGAGAATGGCACCTCCAAACAATTATTTCTCCTGTTGCAGCAATGACATTTGCCATCGAAGCACTTATGGAAGTTGCTGTTATTGGAGATTCAATGAAACTCTGCCCCCATCATTCACATCTTTGTGGGGATTCTTCCCTTTGACTCTAGGCTGCCCCTGTATCTGGCTTTACCCAGCATCTGAAGGCAGTAACTCCATGATAGTTCTGAGCCTTAAGAAGGCTTTGGAAGGCCTGACATCTCCCCACTTTTGCACCTTAGGGAGCCCTGTAAGAAGTCAGACGTTGCCGGACATACCTCATGGAGAGGCCACCTGAGAGGCAGGGGGAGAGAGAAAGGCTCTAGGACTACATGGAAAGAGAAAGGCCCCGCTGTCCATCATTCCAGCCAAGCCTATCGTTGCAGACACCCCACCAAGGCACCAGGCACGTGAACAAGCCTTCGCGAATGTTCCAGCATCAGCCACCATCTTACCGCAGCCACATGAAAGACCCCAAGCGAGACCTCAGAACGCCCACCAAGATGAATCCGTCAACCCACAGAATGGTGAGAAATAATAAAATGGTTGTTACTGTTTGAAGCCATTAGGTCTTGGGATGGGTGTTATCTAGCAATAGATAACTGGAAAAGAGGCAAGAGAGGTAAAAGGATGCTGACCGTGTAAGGCAGCCTATCTTTCCGTCCCCTGCACAGCCAACAAACAACGCCTTTACCATCCGTCCTCTTCCCTCGGCTTAGAATAGGACACTGCTAACCCAGTTTTCACCTTCTGGCAGAAATCCTTTAAATCAGACCGCAGTTGGAACCCACTGCATCCATGCAACACAGGATCCTAATAGAAACTGATGTGTAAAAGGGTCAGGTCTCCAAATGCATTACTGCTGCTGCCGCCGCTCTGCGGACTTCTCCGGCTGGCGAGCACACGGCAGTTGCTCCTCAGAGCTAACTTGCCAACAGGAGGTCAACACCCCCTGCCTAAACACAAGACTTACAAATTTGGGATCTTAAGTATGATGTCATGTCTTAAAATGATAAGCTGGCAAAGAAAATAAATGGCATTTTGTAAAGATGTGCACCGTTTTCATGTTTACGCTACTTAAGATGAAGGTTCTAATAAGTCATCGGCTATGTTCCTTTAAAGGGAAGTTTTATAACTGAGATGAATCACAACTGCGAAAGATCAAAGTTAAAAAACATCAATGATGCCATGGGGTACTTTTTAATCTTGTAATGAGTGATGATCATGTGCTCTTATGAAGTGAGTCCAACTGCCAACGCCAGATGTGTATATTAAGAAGAGAAGTTGTTTGTGATGTGACAGCGCCGGTTCAGCTGCCAGAGACAGAAAACACAGAAGGATAAAACCGTTCTGATTTTTGTGTGAAAAGCAAGTTTTGGCAGATGCGTTGATAACCAGGGCCTCAGAGGGGGCATTGGGGCCCTAGCATCCTCTCTCGGACTTTGCCTTGCTGCAAAGTCATCAGCTCTGCACAGCTGTCTCCAGGCAGCATGGATACCTGCTCATGACACAATTTATAACACTTATTAGTGTCATGTACTAATGAGCAGAAATTAGTAAAGCCATCTGCAAGAAAAAAAAATAATTCACTGGATAACTGAATCTAGATGGTATCTATTTCCTGGACACATGCTATAAGCAAAACTCACAACAAACGCCTGACACTGAAGGAAATTGCTGCAATAAAAGCCAACACGTAGTGAGCACCCACTACATGACAATCACTGCCCTACGCATTTTATATGCACCACAGCATTTAACATCTTTACAGCAACTGATGGAGAAGATACTATTATTAGCATTCTCCTTTGAAAAGATGAGCAAACTGCGGCAAAGAGAAGTTGGGTAACTTGCCTACCACCGTACAACTAGTAAGTGGAGCTGGGATTTCAATCCAGACAGCTGGACACCAAAGCCCACACCTTTAATCACTAAGCTACGCTGAATAAAGACCCAGCCAGTTAACCCAGAACTTGTCCTTGTTCAAATGGCTGATCTACCAGAAGTAGCCTCTTCAAAGAGTGAAATTCCTTTACAGGAATCAATAGTGCAGGATCCTCAACTTCAAACCATTAGAGTAATAAATAGATGTACACTATTTCTATGACAACCATTACTTAAAGAATTATAATTTTGTGGGAGAGGAGGCTAAAACAATTGCATTAATTGTCTTTTTTTTCCTCCTCATAAAAGCCTTTTTCTATAGCCCTTCTCTGTTAACAGTCAATAAAATAATCCTTTCTGAAATCTAGAGCAGCGATTTTCAACCTTTCTCATCTCATGGCACACATTACTAAAATTCTGTGGTACACCAAAAAATAGATTATGTTTTTACCAATCTGACCAAAAAAAGGTATAATTTTGATTCATTCACACCAGACAGCTATTGTTGTGTTGGCTGTTGTCATTTTTTTATTTGACAATCTAAGGGAAAAGAGGTCAGGTATTGCATGTTTTAAAAATTCTTGCAGCATGCTATTTGAAAATCGCTGATCTAGAGCAAGAGTTGACAAACGACAACCTGTGTGCCAAGTCTGACCCATCGCTTGGTTTTATAAATAAAGTTTAATTGAAACACAGCTACAAGCATTCATTTATGTATTGGCTAAGGCTGCCTTTGAGCTACAATGGCAGAGGTGAGTACTCGTAGCAGAGATCATATGGCCGCAGAACTGAAGTATTTACTATCTGGCACTTCAGAGAAAAAGTTTGCCAAACCATGTTCTAGAACAGTGGTTCTCAACCTTCCTAATGCAGCGACCCTTTAATACAGTTCCTCATGTTGTGGTGACCCCCAATTTCATTGTTACAAATTGAACATAATTAAAGCATAGTGATTAATCACAAAAACAATATGTAATTATATATGTGTTTTCCGGTGGTCTTAGGCGACCCCTGTGAAAGGGTCGTTCGGCCCCCAAAAGTTGAGACCCACAGGTTGAGAACCGCTGTTCTAGAAGTTTTATCATTTAACATTATATACACACACTAATCCATCTCACAGTTGAAAAAATTGAAAATCTTGGTCATTTTTCACATCTGTGAGTCTCAAAATTAAAGAACAATATTGGGAAGCATGCAATACTATATGTAGTGCCCAGGGTGGCCAAGAGTAGGGCAGAAGGAAATAACCCAGCACAGTAGGTCCAGGTTGTAAGGTTAAGATGTTACTGATACCAGACCCATCCCTATATCCGGACACTTAGTCACCTCATGATGTCAGAGAAATGATGTCACATTTTCACAGATACTTTTGGTTCTGGAGAAATGTCACTCAGGCTGATCTAGGGGAGTGGTCTGCCACTCGAGATCTGTATCTGCTCCCCCCTCGCACCCTCAGCACCCTCAGCAGCACCCACAGCTTGATCTCAGGTCACAAACATGCCATCTACCGCTGCTACCCCTAATCCTCACTTGTTTGCCTTTACAGGGCATTGAGCCCATCGACTAATTAATACTGCCAACAGCCTCTTTGGAACAAAGTCATGTTATCCTCACTTGAAAGAGAAGTGACTTTCCCAATGCTACCTTTTGTCACATCTTTCAGAATGTGGCAGCACCCACCTCCCCTGTTTCCTCTCTCACTCATCAGCTTGTAAGCATCAAGTCTTGAGTATATGAACACACACAGATACACACCCAGAGACACACACACACACAGAGACACATGCACACACACGCACTATAATGGTTTTTCCAAGAACTAAGAAAAGCAGCTGAGATCGGCAGGAAACATCTTTAAAAGATAAGTATTTGTAGGGCTAAATGTTCAAAGACTACTCTCCCGCTTTGTGCCTTACTAAAAATGGATGTCCCTGCCTTTTCAGGAACTCAAGGGCTCATTCGATCAAATGTTAGAAGATGTCTCCCATCGTAAGGCATCACCCCAGACTTATGGCAGTCCAGAAAAGTCAGGCAAGGCCCAGAACCGGGCAAGACAGCCCTGCTCTGTTCTGTTCCCCTGCACTGCGTAACCACTGGGCCCTAGGCATGGAGACTTGGTGCAGCCGGAGACAAGTGTATGGCTAGCGCCTAATAGGACCTTCTCAAGCTGAACAGACAGGGCCAGCACTGACCCAACATTGGGAACCTGGAAGAAAGCCATACACATGAAAGGAGAAAAGAAAAACCTCAAAGACTGGCTTCTGAGGCAGGAAACCTCCCTCGTTCAGGCAAGCAGTCAGCTTTTGTGAAGAGAGACAGCCGCAGGAGGAACGGAAGGCACCGTATGCTCCCACTTGGGCCGAGGCACACCATTCACCAGCCCTTTTCTCTCGGTTTTAGGGGAAGAAAGGAGATGCCACGCTCCCTGTCTAGGCAGGTGTATTGTTATATAACAAATATTTCTGCCAGGTGTACCCCCACACAAACCAAACTAAACTCTGAAGACAATGGCTTGGTCTCCGATGTATTCACTCATCAAAGGCAGAGTCCTATGCGATGTTTCCATTGGCACAGAATTTTTAATGTTGTATATGGCAAATAATCACTAATCTCTAAATACATTTAAATGCTGCTATGTCAAGTCTGTTCAAATCAGTTTGGGGGAGGGGGAAACCAAACCAGTTTCAATTCAGATTTAAGAGGAAAATGTATATTAGCCCGAACGAATTATGTGCACTTCCTTAAACTGCTGCTGGTTAATCAAACCTTCTGGATGCGCAGACAGACAAATAAACCAAGATGGATTTAAACCTGGTTGGACTCTATATGTTAAAAGAAACTATCTATAACAATTACTAGAACATGACCAAACAACAGTGTTGTAACAATCAAGCAAGTTATCGTTTGCAAATACATTCTTTGTAATTAAGCAGTGTGCTCTTTATAAAGGGAATTGAGTGGGCGAGGTAAAAAGTTAAAACACATTCTTAGACCATGGGAAACATACGCAAGTGCTTTTTGACTAAGCTCAAGAGTTTTCAGTTTATTATTTTCTTCCTCAGCTCTCATGGGTCTGATCTGCCCTGGCTAGTGGGTACAGTGGATGAGTAGAATCTCTTAGAAAATAGTTACTCATTTCTCAAAGTTATGTAGGCCTTAGCAATTTTGTGGCAAAGGTTAAGAGTATAATTTCTTTTTCTACTATCTGTGAAGTTGTACTAACTGTCCCTCACTAAAAATACATGCAGATAGCAAACTTCACAAAGAAACCGTTTAAATGGAAGTAGCACTACCTTATTTGGGATCATTTCCTCAAAGGGCCTGTGCAAACTCTAATACCATTTCCAACAGGAAGGCAAGGACTTACTTCTGGGTTCCCGGGGTCCATCCACTGTAACTTTAATAGCTCTGTGATAGGTGGCTACTTGGGGAGGATTGGTGAAGACAGTTATGGTCAAGGTGAAACTCTTGCCTGCAGATGTAAAAGAGAAAAATCCATGGTGAGTATAAAAAGATAATACTGATGACAATGTAACAGCACAGATGTCCAAACTTCACTTAAGTTATCTCTGAGTTGGTAATGAAACAAAGACAAATAAGACGCCTTATTCTAAGATAGAATCTCTTTGATGGCCACTCTAGGAAGTTAGTGAACTCATTGAGTGTTGAGAGCTTCATCTTCATTGTAGTACTATACAAGGCAGCTCCAATCTAAAAAGAGAGAGAGAGAGAGAGAGAGAGAGAGAAAGAAAGAAAGAAAGAAAGAAAGAAAGAAAGAAAGGAAAGAAAAGAAAAGAAAAGAAAAACCTGCTCAGTAGCAATAGTTGTAATGAAAACAAAAACCCTGGTCCACTTGAAGAGGTTCTCTTCCTTTCAGTTTTCTCCAACATCAGGAACACATCCAAGCACAGACAATTTTAGAAGTCTTTATTTAGGATTAGGTCATGACCCCTTGAGAGAACAATAGTAAATCACTGTTGATTATGTTATTTACTTCACATGGCTTTAGCATTTCATTTGCTCAACTGCACTACAATAAGAAGATGAAAGAGGAAGGTTCTTATGGGAATCATTTTAACAGGAGCCAGTGTCTCCTGTCCGGGCCTTAATGTGCCTGTGGTATGATGATTTCATCATTACTGGAACAAAGATTTTATCCTCCCTGCCCACCCCTCCCCTAACATACATCCTTGCTGCTAAATCTTCAAATAACTCCCTGACAGTGACTTATTTTTGCTAAATGTACAGGACACCTCCCAATATAAATATGAAGTTTTGCTTTTAGCAGAGGGTGTGCTTCATGGAAATATTACATCTGATGTTTCTCATTAATGAACTACAAGTGATGAATGGAGGGGGAAAGACAGGGAAAAGTTTGGTAGCAGATTAGGGCTTCTTTCTTTCTCCAGCAGAGGATACCAGACTCTGTTACACAGACTCACTGACAGTTGTAATCAGTTAGATTTGCAACGGTTAGTCATGTCAGATAGTCAAAACTGCAAACTGTTACAAGACAGGAAAAGGTGGGCGTGAAACAGTGACTCAATAAAACATTCAGCAATCTCAGGCCAGAGTACTCATTTAGCCTGGCCTGGAACAGACCTTTAAAAAGCTCATTTTGCTTTGCTTTGTTTTTTGGTCAGAGACTGTTTTTTCCCTTTACTGAAAGCTGAGGGTATTAAATCAAAACACAAATCTGAAACAATATGTATCAATGCAAAGTTTAATGCAATCTTTTCAAAGCTTAATATGGAACAGGTTATATACAAGGCTTAATGTGGAACAGGTCTTTGACTGTCAAGTCTAGTGAATGGGTTTTCTTTTCAACCCAAACCATATAAGTTCCTAAAATATGTTTAAGACACACATCATTTGTTACTCAGGATATATAGTTTTAAGTCTCTTTAGCTATACTTTTCTATACCCAGGAGAAGGGGGGTAAAAGAAAGAAAACACAGGAATGCAAGGAAGGGGAAGATGAATATTGATTAGAAACCTATGAAGTGCCAGGTTCATACACATGACCTCATTTGATCCTATCAGTTAAATTTATCACCTTCTTTTCACATATGAAAAAAAATGAAGCTCAGAGAGGCTTTAGTCATTTACCCACACAGCTAATAAGTGGAAAAAGTCAGAATCTGAACCTAGTTCTTCCATACCCGACAATGAATGCTCTTCTTTTTAACATTGCCAGAAAACATTAAAAAAAATTAATAGGTAATTTATTTCTACATGTGTCCCAATATACTCTATAAGACCAAGAAACAGTAAGTATAAATCTACTAACACCCTATCTTGGCCAAGATGATGAAAGCATCTATTCTTAGTGTCATTAATATATCATAGCTCATTATTATATACTGGATGTTACATGGATGTAAGTGGTTTAATTATCTCATTAGAGAACAGGATTTATTATATACATTAAAACTAACCAGAAGAATAAGAGTCTAAACTAGTTACAGAAAACTTAAAACCCACAGAAATCAAGATTAGAAAGTTGAATAGAAAGCCAATGGATCCAGGTCAGGACCTCAACACAATGGGGAGATCTGTCTGGAGGAGTGAACAGGCGGACTCCCTAGGCCCGAAAGTTAATTTACATGAAACCATAAAAAGATGCCATCCTGGGTTCTATCAATGGTTGTGAGTCAGAACTGCATCTCTTGGAAAGTAGTTGTCATCCCTGGCTAATCTCAATATATCGAGGATGTACTCGTATATATCCCAAGTGTCTTTAACATCTGTAAATGACCTGCTAGAGCTACTGTCCATGAATTTATTTCAACTGGTTCTGAGAATATTTCCATTTGAGACCTTTGGAACTTACATAGGATGTTAAACGTCATGGATGCTCATCCCAAATTCAGAGAAACACCTCATGGAGGGACAAAAGCCAAATACAGAATTCACTCTGTAAGGATAAAGCATCTAAATGTCCAAAAAGTGGAACCAGTTTTCTATGAAGACCTCTTTTTAAAAGAAGTGGGTTTGGGAGGAGGAAATGACTACAGTCTTCTAAAATCAAATCCTAAGGATCAAGATGTACTTTAACAACTAAAACAAAAATCAAGGAGGCTCTTTCCCCTTCTTTGTGCTCCTTCAGGAAGGACATGAAGGTAGTGCTCCAGAAACTACCACCCATCTAGGTAATTGGTTCTCCACCTTATAAATAATAATACATTTCCTAAGTCAAGTGTTTATGTGAGTATTTATTATTTCCTTACTGTTAAAAAAAACTTTTTCCAAATCCCACTTTTTATCACTTTCTATAAATGATAAAAATTCAGGCTCCTACTTTAAAACGCAGGCTCTTTCTGTATCATTCATATATTTCTTTCTAAAATAAACATAGGAACTGCCATTAAAAGTCAATTCCAACCTAACCTGAGGGGCTGTCAGGAACAGTCAGCAGGAGGGCTAAGACTGTAAGCTGGGATTGCAGCCTAAATTGACAAAGTCCCAGGCTCTGTATCCCATACGTGCTTTTTAGAATGTTTGTGAATTAAAAGCAGCATGCTTGATGTCCAAAGTGAGGATGCACACCAAGAAAGCTTAAGGACCCAAGGCATCTTACATTCTTCTGTTTAAAATACAAAAGACAAGGAGAACACATAAGCCACTCCTAACTGTTTCACTGATGTTCTACTTTTATTCCAAAGCACTTCCAGAAGTTGTGGTCATGAGTTAACCCATAAAGCCAAAGTAAGTAGTGATATGACGCCTTGATAAAGCCAAAACTGGTTTTCAATTTCTGAGAGTTTTTATTTCTACCAGTGGAAAGAAAAACTATAATAATTTGGGGAACTTGGTGTTATTTTTCAAATGCTACTGAAAAGAGAAATGTTTAAATAGCTGGGGGAAAATAACAGTGGTAGCAGCGTGCTGATCCAGACTTAATAACTTAAGAGAAATACAGAAGTGTGAAAATCAAAGAGGAAGCTAGAAAGAGTCTGTTAGAAAGCAGGTCAGGTACGCAGGCAGGTTAAAGAGCTTCCTGCCACCGAAAAACTGACCTTTTTTTTTTCTCCCCAAAGAGTGGTATCCCTTATCAATGTTCTCTGTCCTATTTCACTCTTCATTTCAGCTCGATATTACTGTTTCCTTTCATATAATGTTAATGTAGTGATATAAAAATCTATTATTAGTGATAAATCAATTTTTCTTTCTCTCTCCACCCGCTCCCCCCACTCCCCATCTAAGTCTCAAAGACAAGTCTGGACCAATTTCTCCATCCTGCCTCTGGCAGCAGACTGTAGCATTTCAGATCCTCCACCAAGTCCCGGCTGCTTCAAAGGAAAAATCCTACTTTCTTCAGTTAAGATCATAAGAAATATAGGGGGAGGGGGTCAGCTCTGTTTGGACATAATTACACTTCATCAAAAGAAGCTTTCTTCATCTTCCATGCGTGAAAAGTCTGCAAGCAGTTAAGTCTGTCTTTTTTTTTTTTTTAAATATAAAAATTGCTATTTGGGAAACCAGCCAAAACTCAGAAAGCCAATATAGTAAAACAGTGCACACCCTTTGTTTCTCTTTGAAGTTCCTTAAATAAATATGTTGAGGGTTTACAAAGTACACTATCACTTTGCCATAGTTTCTACTCAAATTGATCAGAGAAAAGTTATGCAGCATCTACATAATACAAAAGCAAGATAAATGAAAGCACTAGCTTGAATCTGTAAAGTAAAAAAAGTACAATGCCCAATCTTTGAGATACTAAAATTCATTACTCTAGTTAACAACAAAATCATATTACATAAGAAGAACAATGTACTTCAGAGCATACAGGTATATCATCATGTTCAAATCTTTCTTGATTCTTACTAGGAAAAAAAAAAAAAGCTTAATGGTGCTATGGACCTGCACCAATAACTGAAAGAGAGAGAGAAAAAAAAAGAATGAACACATACACATACACACTTCACACCTAATCAGTCAATAGTGAGAGAGGAAGTGTCTTTTTTTTAATGAAAGTAAACTAACCCTGATGCAGAAATAACCCCTTTAATTTTGATTCTACCTACCATACACCCTGAGCTTCATTTCATTTCAAACAACCTGAGCTTCATTTCATTTCAAACTTTCAGTGACAGTATCTCATTAGCATGCATCATTATATTTTAAGTTAAAAAGTACAACTTCTTGGCCCTGTTCCTAGAAAGTAAACTAAAACTACTCATCGGAAACAGTTTTGCTTGAATTTCCCTTATCAAGTTTTTACAATGGCAATAATTTGACATCTGATCCAAACTAAAGAGCAATTACTGAACATGGTTTAAAAAATTGATGCTTCTCATTTCCTAATTCAAACCTGGGTTGGAGTAACTCTATAGGTCTTTATAATTTATTTCACCTTAATCCTAAAGTGGTCTATTTTCTCTCTTATTATTGAAATACTTAAAATGGAAATATTAGATTCGAAAAATAAATAAATGAACATAATACTTCTAAAGAATGACTATTAAAAGTCTCTCTATACAATAAGTAAATAAAGCCAAAAATCAGTTTCCTTAGAGACTTTTTAAAAAACATTCCTATAAAATAGCTATAAAAAACCTAAAAGGGATTATTTTCTATTTTATGATCTTTTTAAAGGATTCCTACCATCTGAATATTAGCATTCAGATGGTGTAGACCCTTAAATAATGTGGAAATATTTCAAGTCCTGATCATTCATCTGCCTAGGCGACTGTATAGTCATTCTAACACAAGTAACACATTATTCATTTATTCAAATGAAAAGCCTTTTGTTTAAAAAAAACTATGATTTTTGAAGAGTTTTATCATAAGAATAAATTAACTCAAACAGAGGTAGCATGTGTGATAAGTGAAGTGCAGCATACCAACTGTCCTTGCTACCACTTAGAGCAAAAGTGATATTATGAGGAAATTGATCCAAAGCATTCCTTTTTCTTTCCCCTTTGCCACTAAATTTACTCAGTTATTTGGCTCCTCATAATTCATAGCTTGAACCTCCAACTGTTCTTCTCTCCACCTTATGTGCTCACACCCAATGAAATTAGGAAAGAGTTCTCTGAGAACCCTGTTTGAATATTCAATATCATAAAACAAATGAAAAAGGCCTGAGTACTCAGAAAAACACTCCACTTCATCTGGACATATTTAAGTTAAAACCTTCAGTAACTCAGTTCAGTAGAAGAGGGTGCTGATCTGTATACAGACTGGTCCACATGTCACCAGAGGATCCTAATGTGCTTATTCCATTACTAATATTAAAAAACAGAGACCTACCTCGTCCACTCCGGCCCACAAATCTCAGATCGTTGAACCTTGCTACTTGGTTTTTCATCACAGCAGAGGCATTTCGGAGCTCAGCAGAATAATTTTCATCGTTACCCGCCATGACAGTAACCACAGTCCCATCTGGTACCTCTCCAAGGGCTACCACCTACATAAAATAGGAAACACAGCAGCAATAATGGCACATCAGGAAAGCTTAAAAACTGAGAAGATATGCTCATGGCGAATGATGTGTTTTATCAGGACTTAGTGCTCTTGTCCAGTAATGGCAGACAGAAATGAAGCATCTGCATATGGGTTAGGATGCCACTTCAAACAGACCAATGTTGCAGGGTCCACCCATTTCAAAGGCAGGCAAGGGTTTCCTTCATTTGTTGTTGCATTCTTCACCGAATGTATGTACATTTTTATTGAATCCCCATGTTAGGTTGTCCATAGGAATTATGCCACAGAAGGCAGGCTGATGCCCCATCTGCAGATTGCTTTGTGCACATCAAGGCACCGCCTGTCTGCAGCCAGGAGCAGCCTGAGGTGTGGTCTCATCCCGGTCACAGGCTAAAAAGGAAAGTCTAGTCGGCCCTATGGGAGATGACATTTAGGTGAAACCTTGGGGCTCCTGACTATATGGGAGCCTAACCATGGTGTGGTATCCAGGACTACATTTCATCTCCTGACTTGGGGTTAGATGTACTTGCTGTTAATCATACTGCAAATAGTTACTAAATGTCCACTCTGCTAGGATTCGGTGGGATAGACAAAGTCACTAAGAAGCAAAAAGTCTAGGTCCCGCATAAAGAAGTAAAACAGGCTGATAACGATGACTGACCAATGAGTGGTGTACACGGAAAAGAACACTTCTGTTCTGTCTTTTTCCCATCTGACATCTTGGAATGACACATTCGCCTCCTTAACCTTCAACAGTTAACCTTAGGCAGATTAATCAGGCAAATAAGGACCCAGCATAATCAGTCTTTGAGGCTAATAAACATTTTCACTGCTCCAAGGCGAGGGATCCCACTTTTAACCAGGGTCAGCTAACTTCCAAATGGGGGCCTCGGATTAACACGGAGCCTGGTAAGGGAGTGCTGGCGCGGAGCCCTTGCTGTCACGTATAAAACACAATACTCTTAATCCATTACCCGGACACTGACCTTTGATGATGCCCTTTCTCTCAACTAACTTCCAGGATCCTATATTCAGATTATTTCCATCTCTTCCTCACTCTCTGACATTAACATCCATATGTGCTTGCCTCTTTGGCAAATATCCCATTCCTCTATTCTCCTACTTTTAGAGCTACTCCCTCTTTTGTCAAGATTTCTGTAAGGGCAAACCTAAGCATTTAATTCCCTGCTCCCAATACAACTTGTACTTGCTCTCATCAAAGCAGATTTCTCAGACTATGATAAAAGAGACACTGTAACTATACTCTGGGGCTTAACCTCCCCTACCCATGAACCTAACCCAAAACTCCTTTACTCTATCCTCTGCTTCAGCCCGGGAGGTGCGGGTGGAGGACAAACATAACAAAACAAAACAAAACAAAACTTGTCAATATATATTTTTACACATACTTTTTTCTTAGGCTATTTTTCAATCCCATTCTTTCTTTAGCACTTTGTTATTTAGTTTAAAATCCTAGAGCTTTCCTTAAATCACAAAGCCCACTTCCACAGCATTCCACTGTGCTCAAATGATCCTCATTTCAATGTGCATATATTAATAATTTTTCTACTCCTTTTCATACACTAGCCCCAAACTGTGAGACTCGCTCCTAGAAGTCCAGATTTATATTAGTTTGAAAACTACAAGAGGGAAGGGCCTTTATCTGTCTTGTCCAGTACTATATGCCCAATTCCCAAAACTGCTTGGCAAATAGTAAGTGTTTGATAAATATCTTTGAAATAAACAAATTAAAGAGCACCAAAAAAAAAGCATCATGTCCCACAGCCAATAGTCTGTGAGGCTACCCGGTAAAACTCTGAGAGACCCAGTTAAAGGTTGAGTCAGCATGCCTCACTAGAGGCAAAGTGCCCTTGCTCGAAACTAGTTTTCTGACAACTTTTTCCATCCCAGGGGAGGGGGAATCATGCCAAAGATCCTTTACTCACAGTGTATGGTTACTCTCTTCGATCTGAGAAGATTCCCTGACCAAGGGTAAATGCCTTGAGAACACGACTTCCTCCCTGCATACTTGATCTAGTGCCTCAAGTGGCTACCGACTCTCTAGGTAATGCTGTATTGCTGATGGGGGCAATGTGTTTTTCAATTTTTCAAACTCACAATGCCAAAAATGTGAACATTTTGAAAATACCGAAATAATTGACTATGTTTGCCAGGATTCATCTCGATGTTTGACATTTTTTACACTCCGCATATTGCGTTTTAACACCTGCTGTGTGTGTGGCATTCTATGTCAAAGTAAATATGGAACCAGTAAGTGTATTAATGAAGGCAGAAAAGTTGTACTGTTTAGAAGAGAATGAATGCACCAAAACTCAAGAGGCCCCACTTTTTTCCCACCTCTGCTATGATCTCATACAAGTCACTTCATCTCCAGGAACCACAGTTTTCCAATATAAATTGGAAATAACTTTTTTAAGTCTGTAAAATGTAGAAGAAACTACATAAGTATAGAGTGTAATTATAATGATGTACTTTTTGTAAGATGAGGAGGCTCACTTCTATTCCAAGTCTGCTATGTGGTAAATACAGGCTTTTACTTATGAGCATCCTTAAAGGATTCTATTGAATATGTAATTCTTCATGTCCTGGGATGCTTTTTGTTGCTGTTGAAAGATAAAGGATAACTGCTGACGGGTTTCACTCCAGTCTGGCTAAATTTCAGAAGAAAGTAAGGAAATCTGCCCCAATATGAAGATTTTCAAGAGCTCTGGGACATTATTATTTTACTGCATATTTTTAACATAATGGGTTTTGTGTTTTTTTTAAGTTAGAAGAAAAGGAAAATTGATTCAATATGGGAAAATATGAAAGAACAGATCCCTAAGAGTGAAATACATAAATCCATTTTACTTTGCTTAAGCAGCATAATAATGACCATATTAAATACTGGTATGTCTTACGTATTATATTTAATAAGAAAACAAATAGGTAATCACAAATTGTGAGCCTTCTATGAGGCTTAGAACTTGGCCTAAAAAAAAAAAAATGCTAACTAAAATGATATAGTGACAACTTTTCCTGTTATGGCTGAACTCTATTTTAATGGTTAAATATGTTGGGTTATTTTTTTCTGCTATATACGCTACCAAATCACATTGGCTAATGTTTTTCTGAGGGGAAAAGGGGGAAGGGAGTACTGTATTTGAGTTTATATCAGTCAGAAGCGAAATTATATGTTTGAGATTTTTTTATAGTAGATTTCTGAAGCTAAAAAGTTTCCCTTGAAGATTTTCAACTATGTTTATCTAAAAGAAAACCAAAAGAATCAAGAAATTTTTGCACATTTCATCTGTACCAAACCCAAGCAATGGAAAACATTTTAAGGGGCAGAGAGAGAGCAGACAAAAATTGCTCCTTAACCAGTTAGGAGTAAGCACACATTAAAATTTATTTCCGTGCTACCCAATACAAAAGTTCTGTTCTACAAAGAATAATTTGTGATGAAACCTTAACAACTACATTTTTAAGTGTTTTTAAAACATAAATTCTACAAATTTAAGAAACTTCATGGGAAAGAGAAGTAATTTTACGTCCTGACATTTCAGACTTGAGAAAGAAGTTCCTTTATTTAGCACACCTCACTATAACCAGTATTTAAATCACATGATATGCAGCTTGTACAAAATAAAGGGTATTTCTTTAACTCTAGAAAACACTACTGAAATTTTGTATAAGATTCCTTATGACTAAATCTGTAAATTACTCTGAAAGAGGAGCAATGGAGAATTAACTCAGACTCTTAAAATTGTTTTTGTGGTCTTATTATACGGAAATAAAAATTGCCCATTACATTTCCATGAACAGAAGTCTAGTCTTAACTAATCAATTACTCTTACAGACCAATATGATCTGGCATGTTGTACTTGCAGGAAAATTGAAATATAATTGTTTTTCAAGATAGAATCTGATTAAATCTTTCTTTGGAATAAAAAGCAAGGTAAGGAAATAGTTGCAACAAGAAAAATTTTAATCCTATGGTAATTATCTAAAGATAACTTTAAATAAACTATCAAAAACTTTCACAAATATTACAGTTAATTTTTCAAGTTTAACCTAGAATTTAGGAACAACCATTGAATTGTAGAGAAAAAAAAGTAAATACAATATAAAGTATCATTTCATAATTTTTAAAATATTTGTCAAAGAGGAAATTGATTAAAATTATTCCAATTTAAACCAGGAATATATGTGCCATGTTTTAAGCTGGTTTAGATCATCTAACAATGGATATTCTGGAAATTTTTTGAAAGGATACGAACACAGCAATGACAAAGGGAAAATATAATGAAAGATATCTTATCATGCCTGTTTTCAAATGTAAGTTTCCTAACATTTTTTTAATATTTGTTTTCCATCTGAAAGTTTTTATTTCAATTACTTTACCAATAAGTTTCATATATTCAAGCCTAACATTTTTAACTTTAAGTAATTGGATTGTATTTAAAGGCATAACACAAAAATTTGTCTATCTTCGCACAACTTGAAATCTATTGTGATTTATAGAATTTTGCATAACGGTCCATGGTAGGCATAATAAGGTATTAACCGGTTTAATAACCTGTTTTTCTTTGTTTAGGTATATTTATATTAAAAAGACACAAACATAAAAATCTGATCATTAAATATATAAGGAAAATACAACTCACTAGTGTCAACTGTTTATTAGTTGCATATTTGGTTCTGAAAATAGGCCAATTATGTCAAAAAAAATTATTTTCAGCTAGAAATTGCCCCATCATTTTGAAACCCTACTTATGACAAATACTGAAAGCTATCATTAAGCATACAGAATTAACTATGAGTAATAGATCATACATCTAAAAATGCGTTTTCTTTAACATTGCCAGAAAAACATATGATACTGGTAAATATATAGTGCAATGTTCTCTAACTTAAAACAGCGCAGTAACTGTGCGCTTACTATAGTTTTAAAATATACATCTGGACTTAAAATTTCTGCATAGTGTTTCAGCTTGAAGCTATTTAAAGCAACTGAGTTATGAACCCTGAACACCGGGCTTCATAGTGGAAATGCTGACAGACCCCTAACTACAAGGGTGCTACTGGATGCAGGGCTGACGTACTCTCTCTTTTTCTATCTGACCACTAACTAAAGTGATGAATTTGCAATCTGCTTTTTTGTCACTAGAATTTCAAGGACAGAAAGGCCTGGGACCCTCTAATAGAATGTCTTAACTATTTTAAGCTTTCGGTGAGATACACCTGAAAGAAATGTTAAAAATATTTATTTCCATTTCCTTGACACCTGGGAGGGCTGAACTTTTCAAAACTGCAGAACTTTGTTAAAAATACAATGCTGATAAACAACTTGACATATTTTAAAGTATGCTGGAGTTGAGTATCAACAAATTAAGTATTCTTATATAATCCCTGAACAAGATCAGATGGACAACACTAACACATTACTTAATACAATACGTTGTTAATATCACTTTGAAGCACTATTTTAAATGAACATATCAAGACACAGTTCATTGAATTCATTTCTGATTCTCTACAGTGGTGAGCTCAGTATCACAGACATAAAATACAGGCTCAATAAATATTGTATTGATCTGAATATCAGATTTCTCAACAATTCAGTTCTCTGTGTGTTTTAAGATAGAGTATTTACCTGTCTGTTATCTACCCAATAACACCATAATTTACTTTGTATATGGCTCTATCATAGCCAAATTGTTCTCATCACTTTTAAAATTTCCTCATATTATTTCTTCATTACAGATGTATTTGCTTTTGTTGCAAGTGTAGAAAGCCTACTGCTCACAGGCTCTTACCTCAAAAAAAAAGGTAAAGAGAGTCTATTGTTACTAACATTCTGATGGAAACAGAAATTGTTGTCTATATCTGGATGTTCCAAATATCTACACCTCCTTTTCAGCAGAGACAAAACTTCTATATTAAGAGGATCTCAGCTATCACCTACTATTTGAATTCTGTTAAGCACAGGTATGTGCGTTCACGTTTTAGGTTAACTCAATTTCTTTTTTAGTTAATATGTATTTAATATTTCCTTTAGTATGGTCATGTGTTAACTATGGCTTTGTTTGCTGGTTACAAGTAAAATCACCCTAATTAACAATAAATATGATTAATAGCAAAGAAAGCAATTTCTTTTCAAAAGTAATTTTTAAAAGGTGGTGGCACAGAGCCCTAAGTGCAACCAAAATCTGAGAACAGGTCAAACTAAATTGCATCCTATCTGTATGCCAAAAACATCCTTTTATCTAAAATACTCAAGTTCAAAAATCAATTCAGCACCATAAATATGAAAGAATAGTTCAAAATAGCTATACTTAAACACGTTTAGCAGAACAAACGGAATGCAGACCATCAAACATCTAAATGTTATCTTTAAAAATGCAGGCACTTATCCTTAAATTTTCACATACCCTGACTTGTGGCATTGTGGAGACAATATATATATATGCTTATTAGACAGGTTTTTGTGTGTGTGTGTGTTTGGGGTTTTTTTTGGGGGGGGGGAAGAGGGCTGGAAATAAAGGCTAATTAGAAAATTCTGGGCCCTTGGACGACGAACATTGTAGAAGATATCTCTTGTACAGAAATTTAAATTTCTACAATATTCTGAGCTTTTTGTGTTTCAAGAAGAAAACAACCTACAAAAATGGGTGGTTTATAAAAGGAGAAATGGGACGGTTAAAAACACACACACATACATTTCTTGAGCCAAGTGCAAAATGGAACTTGCCCCAGAATGCAGCATCCCCTTTCCATAACAGTCCATCCTGAATTCTGTTCTGATATAAGACCTAGGGAGATAACCAGCTCTAATTGACCTGGACTCCTCTCTTTCCACCCCACCCACACATGGAATCTGAACGGATGCCTGGGGGGACGGGGGAGGATGGGGGCGAATCAACAACGGGGAACTGCCAGTGGCCCTTGGGAGTTTGGCCCCAGGGTCCAGAGTGAAGAATCTGGCATGATTCCTCCTCTTTTCCCTTTACCCCATGCCCTTGCTACCCTGCTCTCCTTCGATCCCAGAGCCCAAGGGTCCAGGCTAGATGGGGCCAGAAGCGGCTTTCGGAGGCTGTTCTCCGTGGATGGCTCCACGGCCCCCTCCATCCCGGCGTCTAGTCCCGCGACTGCCCAGGGACCCGCTTCCCTTCCACCCAGCTCCGCCCTGGGGGCTCCGCGTCTCCCCCAGGCGAGGGCTGCCTTAGCCATCCGGGTCGCTTTATTGACACCCATCAGGCTACTGTTCTGGACCCTACACCCTCAACCTGCCGAGCCGAGGCCGGCGACACCCGCTTCGGACACCCGCCCTCCAACTAACGGCCCGGCGGCGGAGGAGGCCGCGGAGGGCGCTCCCAAACCCCGGGATCACTCCCTCTGCGCCCAGGCCACCCGCCCGAGCCTCCCACGACCTTACAGAACCCGGAGGGAGCTTCGGGATCCCAGTCCTTTAGCAGTAATAAGACAAATCCGCAAAATTTCACCTCCGATTTCAAGGCTGGTCAACGGAAGGCATCTC
>NW_006300048.1:4750213-4750759 GCF_000327345.1 Myotis davidii | reverse complement strand
GGGCGCAAACTCCCGGAGTCGTCACCCCAGGAACACCGCTTCCCGAGCCCGGGATGGGCCGGGGCTGCTGAGACTTAGCGGATCCGATCTGGGACTCCTAGACCGGCGGAGGGGCGTTCGGCCGGACGCGAGGAATCCCGGGGAGGGGCCGGCCGGGATGCCCTGGGAGGAGGACGCGGGGATCCGGGGAATGTGCCGGGGATCCTCAGCCCTGGGAAATGGGGGCGGGGTGGCGACGCCAAGAGTGGGCACCTGGAGGCTCTGGGGGAGGGGGACGGCTCAGAGGAGTGGGTTAGAACTTTGCCCAGGAGGCTCGAGGGGGACAAGGACTGAGGTGGTGGCTGCGGGCACAGGTGGGAGAGAGAAGGATCTGTGCGGGGTCCTTGCGCCCAAGACCGCGGGGAGATCCGGAGCAAGAGGGCCATCCGGGGTCCCTCGGGTCTGAGCCTTCAAGGTAGGAGGCCTTAGACCGTCTCCGGGCCCCGGCCCCAGTGGTCAAGCAGACGCGGGCGGGCAGGTCCCGCGGGGCCCGGCCGGGGGCGGGGA
>NW_006300048.1:4747383-4749367 GCF_000327345.1 Myotis davidii | reverse complement strand
CTCCTGCTACTTGCAGAGCTCCCCTGACCCTCGCGCTCCGAGGTGCCAGGAGGTAAGTCTCGGGCAGCGGATCTCGGGGCAACGGATCTGGAGCATTCGCGTTCGAATCGCAGCCGCTGCCGCCGCCCGCCGGCCGCGAGAAGGAGCCCCGGGGACGCCGAGCGCAGCTTCCGAAGCCCAGAGGCGCCCGGGTCTTGGGGGATCTCGCCTGGTCGCGTCCTCTTGCTTCTCCCCGCCTCCCCCCGCCCCCAGGGCAAGGAACCCCCTCTTGGTCCGACGAGGTGGAAGCTGCGACGCCAGAGAGCTGCCGGCTGATCTGACTGTCAGTATTTTTCGTTGTAAGTTCAGGAGAGGAGGAAGGAAAATTCTTGAGTGTCTGTGCTGACTTCTCAGCACTCGTCACCCTTCCCCCACCCCACCCCCACCGCTGCCTGAGTGGCTCCCTGGGGGAAGAAGATTTTGCAGGGTTTGGGTGTTTTTTGTTTTAAGTGACACGAAAAATGGGGGCGGGGGGGTGCACGCGTCAAAATAGTTTTAGAAACTCAAGTGGGTGGCGGGACCGTTTTTTTCTTCTATATTCAAACTTGTTCCTAGAGAACAAGGATGAGGTTTTTTTTGTTTTTTTTTAAGGACTGGAAAACTGTCATCCTGGTGATTAAAATAAGTTGCAAAAACCTTTGCTGGGGAGAAACTCCAACAGTTTTCCATCAATTTCAATCTTTTATTATCTAAAATGAATGTCTTAACTTTCTTTCCCACCGTTCCCAGGGAGAAAAAAAAAAGTAAAAACACAAAATAAAATATTCAAAATGCTTCGATGGCTATTTATTTATGTATTTATTTCCCAATGTGGGTTTAAAAAGCGACTTTGGATCCCCCAAAAAAGTTGTGGTCGAGAGGACGAAGGAGCACGGGGGGAAAGCGGCAGTTTCACCTAAAATGTGGTTTTTGGAGGCTGGGATTTCTAATGATTAGGTTTTTGTGGTTTATATAGACACGGCTCTGGCTGAGGCAATCATTACGCTGATGAGAGTCAGAAGCACGTGGGTGTCTCCGACCAGCCTCAAACTCTGAGCCTTCAAAACAAATACAACAATGTGCGGCGCCCGCAAAAGCCTGGAAATCCGCTTGAGGCTTTTGCACCCCTAAGAAGGGGGCACCAGGCCGGCTGCCCTCCACGTTGCGCGGTGCTACGCTCCTTGCTTACTGTCAAACTCCTTTAAACCTCCCAAAGCTGTTGGAAAACGTGTTTGCAAAAAAACCATCATCAGTTGTCAAAGTTTCAGAGATTCTTAATAGGGGAGCTGACACAGTAATAAGTGGTTTTTTAAATAAATGAGAAATTAGAATGCCTCCAACTCGGAGTATTAAGGAAGCAAGGTAGTTGATAGATATATCCCCCCCCCCATCTTATTCAAAACAATTGACTACCCATTAATTGGTGTTTTTATTGCTCAGCATAAACGCCTCTCTCACCCGGGTAGCGACCGGCCACGACCCTCCCTCTGGGTTGTTAAAGCGCTGAGCCTGCGCTGGGGTCCGCGCCTTTGAGGGGGCCTGGAAGAGCTTCGAGGGGGGGCACGGAAGAGGGGACCTGGAGCCTGTCGCCGATTCAGAACCTATTTCAAGCGCAAGATGGACTTGGAGGGCTGTCGTGGCGTGACTTGGACACCGGATTGGCCTCTCTAAAGAGATGCGCCTCCCATGTAGGGGCTTCCAGTCGCGGGAGCGGTGGAAACGGGGAGGGTGGCTGGGCGTGCATCCTCACCGGGGTAAGGATGGGGATTCAGGGGACACCACTCTGACCTTCCTCTTCTCCCCAGAATGCCCCCCGCCGCCTCAGACGCGAGTCTCCTTGCCTCGTCCCTCCAGGCACTTCGGCCTTCCCAGGCCGCCGGCCACCCTCAGAGACTTCGAGAAGCATTCTGCGCCACCCACTGCGACACCAGCCCGGGTCTCCTGGCCTCCGGGCCGCCGCTGGGGC
>NW_006300048.1:4730705-4747345 GCF_000327345.1 Myotis davidii | reverse complement strand
TCTGCAGCGCGTGCGATTTTTAATTATCTTTTCCGTCGCAGGGGAGAGCTCTAACCCCGGGCAGCGCGCCGCCTGCGCGCACCAGGGCAGCGTGTGCCCCAGCCGCAGGCAGCCAACCTGCGAGGGGAAGCGGCTTTCCCCGCAAAGAGAATAGTGAAGACGAGGCTGCATCCATTTTCTCCCACCTTACACCCACTCACAACACTCAGACACACACTCCCCGACAGCCACGCACTAGCACCCTTACATATACACACACAGCTCGTACACGTGGATTTTTTTTTTCCTTTTCGCCTTTTTTTTTTTTTTTTTTTTTTTGCCTTTTATCTGGGCCGCTTTATTTAGGGCACGTTACACCACTGTCGAACCAAGATTTCTGACTTGTTCTGTGTGTGTGTGTGTGTGTGTGTGTGTGTGTGTGTGTGTGTGTAAAGGTGTGGCGGCTGCTAAGGAGGGAATAAGTTACAGGAAGTGTATTATTTCTGTGGCCAAAGGGAGACAGAAATTCAGTAACTACCATAGTAGGTGATACGCCACCTTATCTGGGATTGTCCTTATCCCAGGAAGTCCACAGAACAGGGAACTCCCAGAAAATGTGAAGACGCTAAGTAACAATCAATGTTTTAGTGATGGGCAACCAAACGAGGCTTTTTTGAACGAGATATCCTAGAGCTCTTTGGATTTCAGTCATCATTTGGGGGCTGACCCTCTTGCTCAGTCGCTGTTTTGTCCTTTGATTTACTGGGTGGACAGCAAGGTCTGCAGGCCTTAGCGGTTGAGTACTTTGGCTAGGGATTTTTAGGGCAGTTTAATCAATGGTAAATTATTTATTTTAACCAATCCTATCTGGTAATTCACCTTTAAAGCCTTCCTTGGGTATCCCCCCTCCACTTCACATTTCAGTGGAACTAATATAAGCAGCTCTTGGAAGTTACTAGTCTTGGATCTCTTAAAATATCCTACAGTTATTTATAATGTGGAAATGAAATTTTCCACCAAATACCCTCCCAGCATTTCAGGTATCTGGCGCAGCAGATTTTCAGCCGTCTTCCAACATGTCCTCCTGCTGCACATTCCCGCTTTCAATTGGAATTGACTGGGCCTGGAACTGACGATGCCTTGGCTCAGAGCGTTATACTTAAAGGAAGGAAATATTTTTACAGACCCCCTAAACCAAACCTCTCCTGGTCATAGGAGGCACATAGGAAAACGTGGACATTTTACATCTGGGTATTTTGTGCTGTAGTTTGCATGATCTCAGGTTTAGATTTTCTTCACACCAAAGTATTTGGGACAAATCAAACACGACATTCCTCTTCAGAAATATTTATCTTCTCTGTTGTATGTTGTGACATAAAAAAAGAACAAGCATATTTTTCTGAAAATGTGGCTACTTCAGAAGATACAAACATAATTTTCCCCTTCATGTCCTTTAACACTTAATATCACTGTTTAGTAACAACATTTGGTAAATGAGATGTGAAACGATCAAGCTATTTAGTCAAAGAACTGAATCCCTAAATTGGGAACAAAACCCATGCTTCTTTCATTCAGGTTTCATCTTCTAAGCCCTACTCATTATTTTATATATACTTTTTTCTTGATGAAAAGTGAAAACGTTGCCCTGGCTGGTGTTGCTAAGCAGTCTCATGCATCGAAGGGTCTCAGGTTAGATTCCTGGTCAGGGCACATATCCAGGTTGTGGGTTCCATCCCGGTTGGGGCGCTTATGGGAGGCAGCTGATGGATGTTTCTCTCTCATACCTCGACACATTGATGTTCCTCTCTCTCTCTCTCTCTCTCATCAATGAAAAGAACATATCCTCAGTGAGGATATAAAAGAAAAGAAAAATGAAAAAGTCACTGTAAAATCTTAAAATTGCTTTCAATGGACCAGCTAAAGTTGGATAACCTTTTCAGACGTGCAATAGAAAATCATGGACATATTGATGATCCCTAAAGTTTTTAGGTGTAATATTGGAAAACGTTATAAACAGAACCATCTTTGGAAAGTTTTCCTTTGGATGGTGATTGTATTAAGGATACCTCGCCCTTGAAGAAGCAGTACTGCCAACACACCAGGAGTTGTCATACTGCATACAGCTCATGGACCAAATCTAGCCTAAAGTCTATTTTGTCTGGCACACTAGTTAAGAATGATTTTTGTATTTTAAAGTACTAGGGAAATATTAAAAGAATATGAGACTTGAAATTATATAAAATTCATATTTCAATGTCCATAAATAATGTGTTTTTGGAACATAGCTATATTTATGTGTTTATGTATTGTCTGTAGCTGCCTTCACCTAATACAGCATAATTGTATAGTGTGACAAAGATTGTATGTCCTGAAAAGCCTAAAATATTTGATATCTTTTTTTATAGAAAAAGTTAGCCAGGCCCTAAAGTGAAAGGATAGGGCAGAATGGGACAGCAGAAAGGAGTAGATATTAAGAGAAGATATTGGGATGGAGTATGTATGAGGTCCAGGTTAGTTCTCAAAAAATTAAAAATACATCATTTAACTTATTCTTTTCTGTGTAAAACATTAATCACGTAGACTAATACTTTCCACTTAATAGTTTTGGATGTGCCAAAGCAGACAGAAAAGGACGAGGCGTGCTTTTTCATGCGCTCCTTAAGAAGGTTGTGGGTAAGAGATTAATTAACCAAAAAACTTATAACCTATGGACACAGGCAATAGTTTGGTGAAGGCCCAAGGAGGGGAGGGTGGGAGCGCTAGAATGGAGAAAAAAAGGCGGACATTTGTAATACCTTCAACAATAAAGAAAAAATTAATTAATAAATAAATAAAAAGTGTGTGGGGGTGGGGGTGGGGGGAGAACAGTTGTCATATAGGTCTCTCCATGTCAGCATTTCCTTTGCCCTTCATAGTGGGAGCACATTAACTACATAGATGAGAAAAGACTAAAAAAACTTTCGTGTAGTCTGAGCATGAAAAAAACAGGTAAAGTTTTCATGGGTTTACTCCATCTGTTTTACAGATTGATTACACAAGCAGCATAAACAAGCTTACCAAGAATTTTCTGGAATACAATATTTTCACAAGTCCTATATATACTTTTCAGACAGTTAGCTTAATAAGCTAAGTGATCCCAAAGCCTTCTGACATGTTTCCCATTTTAATTTTTTTATACACTTAAATACTGTCTGATTTGTTTTAAGCTCAGTAAACTTTTCCCTTTGTCAATGGACCTATAATAATTTGCATGGCTGTAACAAGAGATGAAATGTTTGTATTGGAGGGCTTAGCACTGTAAACCTTGCCTTGTTGTTCTGGTTAGCATCCCCATGGGCCATTTTCAGGCATTTATAAGAGAGCGCAGCATTGTCATAAAAAGGCTGACGTTCAACACGTGATCTTTCAGAACCACCTTTATGGAGCACCTGTCAAATTGGTCTTCAGGAAGGGCACCGACTAAAATGACTTATGCCGTGTTTGACTAAAAGACCAACTTACTAAATTACATCCTATTTACCTGAAAAACCAATGTAATTTTTAAAAGGCTCTAATTTGTGGAGGGGGGGCAATGTTGAGAAAAAAGGGACATCTGTAATACTTTAGTTTAAACAATAAAGATAAAATTTTAAAAGAAAAAAAACAAAGCTAATGGAAAGATTTTTTTTAAGGTTCTAACTTATTACCCACAGGTCAGAGAAATAAGACTAATTTTCCCAAAGCAGCCCTTTGGTATTTTGGTGTTGGCAATTGTCTTGTGGTGGTAGCAATGACCTTTGAGAGGTAGTGGGATATGAAATGCAGAAGTTAATATATTTTGATGAAACATTTAAGAATATCCTAAAATTATAGGTCTCCTGCAGTAATCTCACCATCCTTTTTGGATGTGCTTTCATAAGGCATCAGGCAAGGTGCTATCTAATTGTAATCCCACTACTTAGAGTTCTAAAGCTTCACTTTAGACTTTGGGATGGTGGCCTGAACTATTCATCCCACCGTACACCCTGCCATCAGGCTGAGAAATGTAAATCATAATACTCCCAAATCACCTAACAAAGACAAAATCAGAATTTGCACCGTATGAGAAATTTGAATTACAAACTGGAAAAGCAGGAAAAATAGAAGAGAAAAAAAAATACCAAGAATCCAGCTTGGTCCTATTAGTTCTAGGGGCTGTAGTTCCAGGGAACCATCCTAAGTGTTTCCCTCCTTGGCATTTCATATTCAGAAACACTTCCTCCAGGGACCCCACCCACCCACCCCCCCGCCCCCGTGCTTACCTGAGCCAAGCTTCTAAGCTTTTCTCAGAGAAAGCACTTCCTTCTTCCCATCTAGCCATGGTCAAGTTCTATAAGCAATGACTCTTTTCTCTTCTTTGACTTCAAATGATTTATCTTTTTGTTGGGCGGGATCTGATCCTAAATCATATTCCTGTAAGTCATTATTTCTCTTCCGGATCATTTTCCTGGGTGTTCCAGTTTACCAACTAATTGCCTCTGAGATCCAAATTCATCTTATTTACCTGCTCTGAGAATATGGATCTGGGCCCTTTAAGTATTTCTCTTTACCAGTTGGCATTGACATTTAGTCAGTAGGGGGCATAGGAGAAACATTGCAGAAGGAAAGCGGTTTGCTTCCTGGTTCCCTTCTATTCAGAAGCAACAGGTTTCTACAGCCCAGCATGTGTGGCTTCTCCAGAGCCAGCTCTGCAGCAGGAGCCTCACTAGTGCCAGGCCCTGAGGTGCACAGCTTCCCCCAGCACCCCCACCCCGCCTTTGGCTATTTGGTAGCAGTGTGTCTCTGGTGAGAAACCTACTTGGGACCAGCTTTCCCCAGCACCCTACAGGGCAGATATCTAGCAAGTTCCACCAATGCAACTTCTGCCTGGAGAGCAGAGGCTGTGCTCTCCCAACAAAGTCTGTTTCTCATCCCTGGGTGGCTCTATTTCAGCCCTGTCAGTAGTGGATGCTCTCATTCCTGGAGTCTTTAGAGTCCTCTTTACTTCTTCCTGACCAACTCTTTCCTACTCCAATTCCTTGATATGGTCAATAATTCTTTATATTAACTTTCCTTGTTCAAATTACTGTGTGGTCCTTTTCCTCATTGTTCCCAAACTGGTAATGCTATGGTTTCAGAGATCTGGCCGCTAAGATGTTCTTATTCACATTGGTTTCCATGTTAGGCCGCCTTATTTGGATCACTATAAGGTAAGCATTTCCAACACTACATCACACCTATTACATGATTTATCTCTATGTGATAGATATAATAACTATATACGTAGAAGACATATATTCTTAAGAGAAAAAGTTGTAGGCAGAGATTAGAGATAAAACTGGTCAATATCACCTCCCACTCCCGAGTCCTTTTGACATCTTCCATGACTACTCATAGTCAAAACTTCTATTAAAACAAATATAAATAAAATCATATGCAAGAATTCCAGAGCTGATCCATGCCTAGATCTGATAAAAAGCCAGGGCCGGGGAAGTGGGTGGCTATCTTGCAGGATCAGAGAAGCAAAATGCTACAACCACTCAGGAAAGGAGAGGAGAGCAGGATTAGATGCTGCTGCCTTATTGAACTTGAAGTCAGAGACCCAGCAATGCTATGGCTCTACAGTAAAATAAATCAGTAAAATATTGAATTAAACAAAATAAATAGACTTAGCATTGCTAATTTTCTCCAAGCCTTTAATATGCTAGATGCATCTTGAGTCTCCATAAAAAGAACCTAGAATACATTGTCTCCTAAATTTAAGTATTGCTTTTGACCAGATTTAAAATCTTTGAAGTATTTTTAGAAAATACTGAGCTATCAACGTGGAAAAAAATTTGTTGGAACATTAAAGGGACCATCCTTTCTGGAAGGGAATATTTTAATGTAGTCAGGAAATAAAGTTGGCTAGACTACTTATAGCTGGGTCACAGAGGGCCCTGGTACGATGATTACTACTTTGTACACATTCACAAGAGGGAGAATGTTCAGGCTGCTTCCGGAAGCCATGCTCTTGGGCCTTGTCCCACTGTTCCAGCTCATTGCCCTCCTTGGTCTGAACAGGAGAGTCGAATGGAAGTTTCTCTGGGGAGAGCCAGTAGAAAGGTGAGGCAAAAGAATTGTATAAGTGCAGAGTCACATCCTGTCTGTATTTAAAGTGTTGATACTTTGTTCACCAGGGATCTTTTGATATAAAATTAGATTTTTAAGAATAGTGCATTGAAATGTTATCTAAAGTAATGGGCTTCCTGAAACCCCTTTTAAATTTCACACCCAAGGCCAGTACCTCAATTCATTTCATCCTACTCCTGGCTCAGCCCTAGTGCTGGGGTTACACAGAATTTACGGAGTGATTCCTAACCTCCCTGCTTCGTTATCATTTTTACTTTTTAAAAATCTATTACTAAATGTAAACACAAGTTGAAATAAGTCTATATTATTCCACAAAAGAACATGTAACTTTCGGTACCTAACTGAGGTTTCAATAGCAGATAAAACAGAAGAGTTTGGCCTTCAGTAATGTGTGTGGGTAATTGTGTGTGTGTGTGTGTGTGTGTGTGTGTGTGTGTGTGTGTGTGGTGTACCTGGTTATCACTCTTTGGCAACAAAAATACAGATCATCTGGTTATTATTATGTCCATTTTTAAAAGGCAAAGATGTGCATTATTTTTTTATTTCATTTTAGATCTTCAATTTTATTTAAATAAGATATGTTGCAAGCACAATACATTTAAAGCTTGTTATTTTTTATTTCCACAAGTATATCTTTGGTGTTAAATTAATTGGATTCTTTAAATAAAATTAATGGACTTTGTTACCAAATCTTTACAAGAGGTTTATAAGAGACAATCCCTCTGGCGCCACTGTAAAGGTGAACTAACACCATAGTGGGGAAAAACAAGATATTGTAAAAAGAGAGAAAAAGAAAAAAGCTTTTACTTGGCCAGTGTTCTTTCCTCTGCCAATACAGTTCTTTTTCTATTAATTCATGTCTTTGCCCAAATAGAGTGTAAGTTCCTTGAGGTCAGTAATTGGTTTTATTTCTATGTTTACCCTCAGCACTTAACATAATGTATAGAATACAAAAGTGCTTACAAATATTTGTTTATATGAGTCAATGAATAAATAAACTTACTTAAAATTCTATTTTGACCTGAATTTTCTGTCCTTTAAAGTAAAACTTTTCATGTTATTACATTTTATGGCTCTCTCTGAAATGATCAAATATTGATGAGATGTGGAGTCATGGCAACTTTCTTGCATTTTATTGAAAATGTGAATTGGGGGGGAAAGACTTGGGATAATAGTTTGACATTATCTAGTAAAGTTGAAGTTGCATATGCTCTGTGGCTGCGATTCCACACCTAAGTAACTATCTAATTATGAAAGACATGGAGAAAGACAATATTTTGTGTCATACTGGAGTAAAGAAATGAGAGACTTGTACTTGGAAGCAAGGGGCCCTGCTCCAGCCACCTCAGCCCACACTGTGCCCTCAGCGCTCAGGGATCAATATCTCAGCACTTGTAGTACAGTGTTGGTCTTCAAACCCAGTGTAATGCGGTTTACTGTATTATTTGAGAATATTCAGTCCGGCCTGGCTGGTGTTGCTCAGTGGTTCAGCACTGACCCAAGAACCAGGAGGTCATGTTTGATTCCCCTGTCAGAGCTCCCGGGACGGGGGCGCCCAGGAAGCAGCTGATTGATGATTGATGATTCTCTCTCATCATTAATGTTTCTCTCTCTCTCTCTCTCTCTCTCTCTCCCTTCCTCTTTCTGAAATCAATAAAAACATATTAAAATTTTTTTCGAAGAATATTCATTCCACTTTAGAAAATGAGAAAAACAAATAAGGGCGATAAATAAAGCTAAATATAGAAGCAAGTAGCTTGTGAGACATGTGTGACATAAAGGAAGTAGAGCATATGTATGCCTAACATCAATTGGAAGGCATAGGAAGACAAAGAGCATCAAATATTTATAATACCCTAAGCACATCTGGGGGACTCAATATTACTAAGATCTTTAAATTGACATCCCATTGATGACATTCTGGCCCATGTGTGTTCTGCTCAATAAGCTCTGTAGGTGTTCATTAATCTAATTTGCAAGCTACAACTGTGTTCTAGTGTGCCGTAAGTAAGTGTGTAATGGTTCTAGACATCTGTCTTCAACAGAGTTCTCTTGCACAAACCTCAACTACGGCCGTACTATTGGAGGAAGGTTGATACATCAGAGAAAGAGATGAAGCCTATGGACTTGGCATAATTCACAATTTAAGTAGTGTAATCCTTCCACCTTGCTTGCACCCTATCCTAAGTGTATGAATCTGCACTTAAGTGTATATCCCCTTGTTTCTCCTGTTTTCAATTAATTCAATAAATTGCTCTATTGGAGAATCCTAATTTGGCCTGTAAGCCTTTTTGTTCAGTGACAAATAGCTTGCCTTAGTGTTCTTAGAGGCTACCATTGCATCAAGGTAATTTCCCACAGAATTCTGGGTTGCATGTATCCATAACAGGACATGAAAACTTTCAGGAGCACAGATAGTTTAAGGACTAATTTCCAAATCCTCAAAATCATATATACTCCTTCCTAAAAGTGATCTGCCTGGGAACTTGCCTGTGCTTGTCATTTTCTCTCTTTATATTTCCCTTTTCCCACTTACCAAAAGAAATAATACCTCCTGGCCAACTTTTTTCCCTATTGTGCACTACCCAGGTCATTAAAAAATCTCCTGGCTGCCACACAGAACCTCCATTAATCAAGACACCAAAAGCACCACTTTACTCAAATCCTTAAATACATTTTCCAAAAAAGTTTAACTTTTATATTCAATAATTGGTAATAAAGATTATAATGCATTTATATTGTTTTCATAAATTATATACTATGGCAATTATAATACCTCTAACCAGAAGAGGCATTTTAACAGAAACTTATGGACCTAGAAAATGTAACATTTCTAATCATATATACCTATTTTTGCTGCTGTGAAATAGTCTAGACTTTAAAGCATAAAATTACATTATATTAAGATATTTTGGGGGGGAAGTGGAATAGAAGTGAGATTTAAAAAACAATGTTGCCCTGGCCAGTTTGGCTCAGTGGATAAAGCGTCAGCCTGGGGACTGAAGGGTCCCAGGTTCAATGTTTCTAACTCTCTATCCCTCTCCCTTCCTTTCTGTAAAAAAAACCAAAAACAAAAAAACAAAAAACACACACACAACAACAATAAAATATATTTTTTAAAAAACAATGTAAAACTTTTAACTGATGAGGATCTTGATCATGTATATTTAAATGGATGAAGGTGGTCTCCTATCACTATAGTAGTTAGCTTGAACTGAATACGTCTGAGATATATGTTTTATTTGTAAAAGTTAATAATTATAACACAGTAGAAATTACATCTTTGGCAAGTATTTTAACATACAATGAAAAATGCTAGATGTTTTATCAGTCAAATCCAATGAAGAAAACAGAAACATTTCCAGGTATTATTCTTTTAACAGAGGGAATTTAACAGAGCATATTTACAGGCTGTAGAAGAGCTAGGAAGTCAACAGGGGATATGAAGCAGTTCACAGGTTAGCAACAGCTGGAGTTACTTTCACTCAGAACCATAGGAACACCACCAGTAGGGTTTTTTTTTTTTAAATCATAACTCAGAAAGCAGGGAGGACCACCTAGGAGCCAGAAGCATGGTAGGACCACACTGAGGATCTGGGAACCACAGAGAAGAGAGTTATTTAGTATAATATGGAGCCACAGAGGCAATGCAGCAACTGCTGAAGACACCACCTGAGACTGAATAAGAAGGAAAGAAATTTCCTGGCTTCCCCTCTACATCTGTCCTCTGATCTTCCACTAGTGCCTCCTTTGGCTGACACAACCTGAGAGCAAGTTGGTAAGGAAGCCCGAGTAAAGTAATTCCCTAAAATACACAAGCAGAACATGGTAAGGGAGAACAGACAAGTGACCAGCCTAAAACTGGGTATTCAATATACAAAAGAATAAAGTGAGATCTCTACCTCACACTGTATACAAAAAGTAACTCAAAATGATCAAAGTTTTAAATGTAAAAGCTAAAACTATAAATCTTTTATAAGAAAGCATAGGTCTTTGTGACTATGGAATATAGTAGTTTATTAGACAGTAGTTTCTTAGATTATGTTACCTAAGAGACAAGCAACCAAGAAAAACTAGATAAACTGGACTTAATCAAAATTAAAATGTCTGTGTTCAAAGAACATTATTAAGAAAAAAATACAACTTAAAAAATGGAAGCAAACATTTGTAAGTTGTATGTTTTTAGATAAGGATCTAAAATCCAAAATATACAAAGAACTCATGTAACTCAACAACACCAAAAATATAAATAAAGGCAAACAATCTAATTTAAAAATAGGCAAAGGATCCTAATACTAGTAGACATTTCTCCAAAGAAGAAATGTAAATGGCCAATAAGCACATGAAAAGATGCTCAATATCATTAGTCATTAGAAAAATGCCAATGAGATATTATCTCAAAACCACAATGAGATAATACTCCATACCCAGTAGAATGGCAATAATAAAAAAGATAAACAATAACAAGTGTTGGAGAAGACATGGAGAGACTGCTGGTGTGAATGCAAAATGGTGTAGCCACTGTGGAAACCAGCTTGGCAGTTTCTTTAAAGCTAAACGGAATATGGTATTACCATAAAACACAGCAATTAAACCCAAGAGTAAAGAAAACAGATGTTCACACAAAAAACTAATACACAGATATTCATAGCAGCATTGTTCATAACATCCAAAATGTGGAAACCACTCAAATTTCTATTAACTGGTGAATGGAGAAATAAATGTGGTACATCCATTCAGTGGAATATTATTAAATCACTAGAGGCTCGATGCACGAAATTTATGCAAGGGCCTTGGCCCCAGCCCCGGCCCCCACCCGCCACGGCCAGGGGCTTCTGCCACCTCTGCCTCAGCCCCCGTCTACTGTGGCTTCATCTGGAAGAAAGGATGTCTAGTCTAATTAGCATATTACGCTTTTATTATTATAGATTAAAAAGCAAAGAAGTACTGACACATGCTATAACATAGATGAACATTGCAAACATTATGCTAAGTGAAGGAAGCCAGACACAAAAGACTACACATGTATTGTATGCCTTCATTTATATGAAATGTCCAGAATACAGACACAAAGAAAGTAGATTAGTGTTTCTAGGGGCTAGGCAGGGGTGGGCAAACTTTTTGACTCGAGGGCCACAATGGGTTCTTAAACTGGAACAAAAGCATGGATGGAATGTTTGTATGAACTAATATAAATTCAAAGTAAACATCATTACATAAAAGGGTACGGTCTTTTTTTTTTTTTTTAGTTTTATTCATTTCAAGCGGGCCATAGTTTGCCCACGGCTGGGCTAGTGGGAGAAAGTAAAAAGGAGAGACTGCTAATGAGCATGGGCTTACTTTATAGGGTGATGAAAATGTTCGAGAATTAGATAGTGGTGATCTCCTAAAAAAACCAAACCATCAAACTATACACTTTAAAAGGTGCGGAAATTATATCTCAATTTTTAAAAATTAAATTAAAAATTTTTTAAATGAATGCATGGGTCCACTGTTTTTCAGAGCTCTATTGGGTAAAAGGAGCACTTCAGTTGTAAATTATTTCCTAGAGAAACCTGTACATGTGCACTCTAGGAAAACACCAATAGTAAAGAGATAAGTATGTTATGGAATATTATATGCCAAGGAATACTACTAGCAGTGAAAATGAGTGGACAATAGTACATACGATATCATGGATGAATCTCAAGAACCTAATATTGAGCTAAAGCAACAAATCTGTTGAATATAAAAACATGCAGAATGATCATAGCAATATTCCTCATAATAACCAGAAAGGAAACTACCAAACCAACAACAAGAGAATGCACGGATAAACAGTGCTATATTGACACAATGGAACGCTATGAGTAATGGGAATGAGCAGAATTCAGCTACATGTAACAATAAGAATGAGTCTCATAAAAACAGTATTAAGTGAAAAAGATAGAGGTGAGAGGGTATGTGTTGTATGATTCTCTTCACATAAAATTCAAAACCACACAAAACTAATCTGTAAGGTTAGAAGTAAGGATAGTGGTTACCCCAGGCAGAAAGAAGGGTAGTGGCTATAAGGTGGCCAACAGCGGCTTCTAGGATGTTAATAATGCTGTTTACCTCAGTGCAGGTTAAACTTCTACCTGAGAAGTCAGGCTGCTAGCACATACCACACATTTCACTTGTGGAAATTTACCAAGTAGCACACTTAGTGTGTATACTTTTCTGTATATATTTCATAAATCACATAAAAGTTCAAAAAGAAAGCAACCAGTTGCTAAGGAATTAGTAAAGTATGAAACCATTTATATGAAATTTAATCACTTGCAAAATTAAATAATATATTGGAGAAACTAATATTTGGTAAAATTATAAAGAAAATCAAGGGAATGATAAACCCCAAAATCAAGATTGCAGTTACCTCTGAAGTGGATCAGAGACCAGGTCAGGATTTCACAGGTATTAATAATGTTTTATTTCATATGTAGTTTTGGTAGGTATATAAATATTCATTGTATTGCTATTCTTTACATTCAACAATATTTTACAAATATTCTTTTGATACTACTCAATATTTAATAAAAACTATTTTTAAAAACTCTATGGTTCTGAATACCAAAATCTATAACTTAAAACACATATATTTCCTGGTGTTGGATTAGGCTGGAGATTGGTTTAGAAAATCTATGTCATTTTAGTATTTAAAAATATATTTTTACTGATTTCAGAGAGGAGGGGAGAGGGAGAGAGAGATAGAAACACCAGTGATGAGAGAGAATCATTGATTGGCTGCCTCCCGCACACCCCACACTGGGATCGAGCCCGCAACCTGGGCATGTGCCCTGACCCTGGAATCCAACCATGACTTTCTGGTTCATAGGTTGGCTGAGCTTGGCTTATTTTTAAATACCATTATTTATTCTCTTATTGGGGTCAAGATATTAGAAAAGCATAAGTTTCTAGTTAAATTCCATGTGAATCAATTATTTTTAAAAATCTACTGGTCAATTTCCAAGTACCAACAGTTACCAATTCAGAAGAATTGTATTCCTAAATTTTATTTGCAAAAGGATTTGGTTGGGGATAGAGGGAATTTGGAACACTTTTTTCCCCACAAAACAATATTATAAATATTGGTCAAACTCCCATCTGGTCCAGGAAAGCCTATTTAACGTGTAATATAACTAACTGTTATAGTAAGAGTCTTATATTCTTCCGTGATTTTATGGAAAATGAGACAAAACTTCTACTTGAGAAGTCAGGATACCAGAACATGCTAGCTACGACTTTAGCGCCAGCCTCTCAAAGAGTCAGTGGTCCTTCTACTGCAGAATATAGAGGAGGAGAGTTCCATCCCACAGTCAGGTTCTTTATTGTAGGGGTGGGTGAAGAAGCATCCACTGAGGCAACAAGGATGTCTGCTCCTCTGTACAGCAGAGCAGTTGTGGGAGATAATGTACATATTGACCATAGTCACACTGTAGACTTCCTTGAAAGTTTCACAGAGCAGTTTGGAATTTATGATTTAGGTAGAGCGATGATTTAATAAAAAATAATCTATCAGTTACTGAATATTTACTATGTACTAAGCATTTTTCTAAGTAGTTTACATGCATAAACTTATATACTCCTCATGACAACTTTATGAAGTAGCTAATTTAATATCCTTATTTTCAGATGAAACTGAGAGACAGAATAGTATTTCACCAAATGGTAACACCAGATGTGAACCCAGGCTACTGACTTGTAGCATCTGCCAATTTCTATGGTGTAAATATTCTTGTTACAGTTGATTTTAAGCTATCAGCATGATGCTACCAAACACTGGGTTGAGAAGAGATCTGCACAATGGGTTCTAGCAAACTGATAAATAGCCAGCTTCTGTGCAAAATTGAACAAAGATCTACCAGTGCTTATCCTATATAATAAAAGACTAATATGCAAATCAACCGAATGATGGAATGACGGGTCGCTATGACATGCACTGACCACCAGGGGGTAGATGCTCTATGCAGGAGTTGCCCCCTGGTGATCCGTGCACTTCCACAGGGGGAGCTCCATTCAGCCAGAAGCCCTGAGCTAGGCTCACGGCTGGCGAGCACAGCAGATGGCAGGAGCCTCTCCCACCTCTGCAGCAGCGCTAAGGATCTCTGAGTGCCGGCTTAGGCCAGCTCTGAGAGGAGTGGGCCTAAGATCAGTCAGACATCCCCCAAGGGCTCCCAGACTGCGAGATGGCACAGGCTAGGTTGAGGGGGACCCCCTTCCCTGCACAAATTTTGTGCACCAGGCCTCTAGTTATACATAAGAAGAACTTTGCTAAAGCAGAAAAAAATATGTTTAAGCTCCAGTACTTGCCCTTATGGAAGTGAAGGTATGAATGGAAAGACAATATTTACAGTCATGAAATATTGAATAAAACATATAATGCAACTTTATAGGAAGAATGATAATTCACAATTAATGCCAAATGTTATAGATATTAATTTAGAGGTGGAAAATAACAGTGGCGTCTATGGACAAGTAAGGTTTTATGGAGCATTAACAACTTATGAAGTCATTGCAGCGTTTGCATGGGTGAAGAGTTAAAGCATTCTGAAACAGGGAGTAAGAACATGAACAGAAAGTGCTATTTAAGTGAATTAATTTTCTTTGAAGTCAGCTCAGTTCACTAAATCAGACTACAAAGAAAAATTGTAGAATCTCACTCATGGAAATTTTTCCAGAGACCTGGATCAGTTTCAACACTGATCCGACAAGAAGCAGGAAGATGAACCAGATGACCTCTTGAAATCTTTTCCAAATTTGCTAGTTCTTACAGTTATAACACACTAGCCTCCCTGATCTTAGTCTCTATTGCCGCCTTTCCATAAATGCACTAATAAGGAGAGCACTGAAATCTAATCCTTCAAAATGAAATATCTGGTTCTGGGCTGGTGCACATCTTCCTCTGGCTAACATATGAATTTCACAGCCTTTTTTTATTTTTCCTAAACTGCGAGAAATCAATCAGGTCAGTCTATCTCTGTTGATGTCTAATATTTGCTCACAGACCTCCTGAGAATTGTAAATTCTGTTCAATTGCATGGATATTTTAAAGAATGAATGAATAAATGTCAATTGGCAACACTTCCAAAAGGAATGGATGAGCTATTACAGAGAGAGAGGAGCAGACAGCAGTTTCCACACCGGAGAGGAAGAGGAGAAACACCACTGAAGCTCACCGAGGACAGAGGAGTGGAGGGGCAGGGCTGTGGATGGAGACATTTCAGAGTGGGAGAGGGCTTCAAGGAGATACACTAGCAGCTCCTTATGCCTGGAACACTTTTTTCCAGAATATCTACTCCTTTATCCTTTCAAATATCACCTTCTCAATGAGGTCTTCCCAGATGTTGCATGTGAAATAGCAATTCTCCCCCAAATAGCCCTAATGTCCTATGTCCCGTCCTCTGCTTTATTATTCTCCATTTCTCTAGTGATTTACTATTTGGTATATATTTACCCTTTTATTTGCTCATAGTCTGTCTTCCTTCTTGTCCCAACTCACACACACAGTGTATTAGGTTGTCAGCCATGAGAGCTTCTCTGTTTTGCTTACTGCTAATCCCAGCACCCGCATCAGCGCCTTACAACAGGCACTCAATAAACAGGAGTTTGAATACCAATAAATGAAGAATGGTGATCAAAGGTAGCAGAAATGTTCTAGTTCCTTGATTAGGCTACATTTCCAACACTGGTAAGCTAAGTTCAACACACCTCTGTTGATTATAAGGAAAATCAAATTGATTAAGTATGGAAAAGGACAGTTTAAGCCCACTGCCAACCATGGAAGGAAAACAAAAGAAATCCTTAAATCCTATTGTGTGTTAATGACACAGTTAATGCAATGAACTTGGATCCTTACTACAAAGCTGTTGTGCTTAACTACTTGTGTTTTATAGTCAAGAGAAGAAAAATAGCCTATGAGTGTGGATTACTTTTTTAAACTGCAGATGTTTTGCAGACATTGCAGTAAAGTTTTTCTTAAATATATTTTTAGTGATTTTTTACAGAGAGGAAGGGAGAGGCATAGAGAGTTAAAAACATTCATGAGAGAGAAACATCTATCAGCTGCCTCCTGACGCCCCCTACTGGGGATCAAGCCTGCAACCAAGGTACCATGCCCTCAACCAGAATCGAACCCAGGACCTTTCAATCCACTGCCCGACACTCTATCCACTGAGCTAAACTGGTCAGGGCAAGGTATTTTTTAAAAATTTATGTTTATGTCTTTCTTTAAAAAGAACCATTAAATATTAAATGAATATTTAAGTATTATTATACCCAATATTTTTAAAACATATTTTTTATTGATTTCAGAGAGGCAGGGAGAGGGAGAGAGAGAGAGAAACATCAATGATGAGAAAGAATCACTGATCAACTGCAGGCAGCATTGAGGATCAAGCCCACAACCTGGGCATATGCTCTGACAGAATTGGACCATGACCGCCTAGTTCATAGGTCAAGGCTCAACCACTGAGTCATCTGGCCAGGCTATATCCAATATTTTTAAAACACAC
>NW_006300048.1:4711977-4730687 GCF_000327345.1 Myotis davidii | reverse complement strand
ATATTATATAACTTATTATTATTTTTGGCATTTTATAAGAATCTCTATAAAAATTCCTAAAATATTCACTGAAAACCAATAAAATGTTAATAATTAATCAATATGGGTCAAACCATTTTAGGGGTCTTTAAAATCCTTTGTATTCTTCTGTTTAAATACTGGTTTCAAATGACTTGCTCTGGAAGACATCCTGGTATTAACTGATCTTTCAAAATTCAGCTTGTGGTATATGATTTTTGCAATTCCAAACTCAGTAAGAGGCAATTTGCAAAATTTGCCAGTTGCTAGGGAAATGATTATTTTTAAATTCCTATTTATAGCCCTATCCGGTTTGGCTGAGTGAATAGAGCGTTGGCCTGGGGACTGAAGGGTCCAGGTTCAATTCTAGTCAAGGGCACATGCAGGGTTGCGGCTTGATCCCGGTAGGGGGCGTGCAAGAGGCAGCGAATCAATAATTCTCACCATTGCTGTTTGTATCTCTACCTTTCCCTTCCTCTCTGAAATCAATAAAAATACATATATATAAATAAATTTCCATTGATATCACCTTCAGCTAAGGAAGTAGGCAAGTAGAAAGAGGACAAGGGTCCTAGCCATTTTGACTCAGTGGATAGAGCATCAGCTCATGCGGGAGACAACTAATCAATGTCTCTCTCACACTGATATTTCTCTGTCTCTCCTCCTCCCTTCCATTCTCTCTAAAAACCAATGAAAAAATGTCCCCTTGTGAGGATTTAAGAAAAAAAGAGGACAAGGAATGCTTAAATTGTTTTCAAGCCCTAACCGCTTTGGCTCAGTGGATAGAGCGTCAGCCTGCAGACTCAAGGATCCCAGGTTCGATTCTGGTCAAGGGCATGTACCTTGGTTGTGGGCACATCCCCAGTAAGGGGTGTGCAGGAGGCAGCTGATCGATGTTTCTCTCTCATCGATGTTTCTAACTCTCTATCCCTCTCCCTTCCTCTCTGTAAAATATCAATAAAATATATTTTTAAAAAAATTGTTTTCTAGAAAGTGAAGTGGTAAAGAAACTCTTAAATGGGTAAAGAAAATGTGTGGAGAGGAAGATAAAAATTCCCAGTGAAATACTATTATATACTCTATGAATATAATTAACCAACCCCCCTTGCATTATCTAATTCATTTCTCGTAATGTAACAGATGTTGAATGGGACATTTATTGAGGTTCTAGAAGTAACTACTAGAATTCAAGGCACTAGGACCCAAAGCTGAAGACATAGAGAAGTTGGATACCCACATTACTATTGTTTGCATTGACAAGGATGCCTGCGTTTTGTTTGTGCCACACGGACACCACAGAAAGTAGCAGCACTGAAGCCATCTGGACAGTGGCTCATTTAAGAGGACTGCCGCCACAGTTGAAACTGGGAATGGGAACCCTAGCTGGTTTGGCTCAGTGGATAGAGAGTCGGCCTGCGGACTCAAGGGTCCCAGGTTTGATTCTGGTCAACGGCATGTACCTTGGTTGCAGGCACATACCCACTGGGGGGTGTGCAGGAGGCAGCTGATCGATGTTTCTCTCTCATCGATGTTTCTAACTCTCTATCCCTCTCTCTTCCTCTCTGTAAAAAATCAGTAAAATATATTTTAAAAAAAGAAGAAGAAGAAGAAGAAACTGGGAATAGAAGAAGGAAGGCCATTGGGAGAAGCTGAGCTTCCACATTAGAAAATTGCACTAGCTTTTGTTTTTTGTTGTTGTGGTGGTGGTTTTTTAAATATATTTTTATTGATTTCAGAGAGGAAGAGAGAGATAGAAACATCAGTGATGAGAGAATAATTGATTGGCTGCCTCCTGCACGCCACACACTGGGGATCCAGCCCACAACCTGGGCATGTGTCCTGACTAGGAATCGAATGTGACCTCCTGATTCATAGGTTGATGCTCAACCACTGAGCCACCCCAGCTGGGCTGCACTGCCTGTTGCTCATTAGCCAGAAGGGCAGGGACCCCCCAATGGTCAATCACATAAACAGTTTTTGCCCTTTTTTCATTATCCAATTGATCAATTACTGGTTATAATCTTAAAAAGCCCACATTATCCAATTTAATTCTCATGGCAATCCTGTAAGGTAGGCATTTTTTAAAAAACATATGTATTTTTCAGATTAGGAAACTTGCAAATGGACTCAGAGAAGTTATTACAGTGAGTCTAACACTTAGTTAGTGAGAGATCCAACACTTACACCTACTTTTCTCAGCTTCATATGCCCTCTTGTATGTATTCAGTATCTCTTATGGACAGGCACTATTAAATGCATTAAAGAGTATATATATAATAGTTCCTGCTCTTAAAGAATTTTTAAGGAGATCTCTGTTTAGGAGAAGACTTTAAGCAGCTTGGGTGAGAAGTTAATAAAGGTCTGAATAGTAGGAGATAATGCAACAAAGAAAATTGAACTGTTTTCCATTAGAAATGAACAGAAATTTTGGCAGGGTTTCCCTACTGTGGAGAAAATCCAGACTTGAAGAGAGGGAGTGTATGTAGGATAGATGACTGAATGCCTTGGCAGAGAGACAGAAGAGATTCTCCCCCTGCCCCCCAATATCTTATTATAAAAATTTTCAAACAAACAGCAGTGTTGAAAGATTTTTCATTTTTCAAAAAAAAAAAGAATTTCAAAGAAGGTTGCAAGAATTAGTACAGCTGCAAGCATTTTAAAAACAGGGATGTATTGTATTCAATTTTAAGTTGTTTGTGCTGCCCTGTAATTCTTCATTTCTCCTTACCTTCGGTAAAGCTCACCCTACACAAAGAGGCCTTGTGAGAATGGTGTTTTTAAATAATAAACATCAAGGAAAGGGGCTGAGTTCCAGGTGTAAAGAGATGCAGAAACTGAGATGAAGAACATATAAGACAGAGGGGAGACTCCAAATTTAGTGGAATCAGGAAGTTAGAACTGGAGGTAACCACAAGACTATCAACTCCTTGAGATTTGGAGAAGCCTTGGGAGCAGGGATTTGAGCCCATCTTATCTAGGTCCTTTAATGACCAAACATCAAGTGACTAGTAGCTTTACCCACTCTCTCTTGGTTACCATTTACTGAGACTAGAGGTGTTCTATTAGTAGAGACATAACCAGTGATGGGAAGGTAGCAGCAAAGAAAGAGAAAAGAAAACCTTGACTTGTACCTTAAGACCTAACCACTGACAGTATTTCTCCCCATTTTTTCCATCCTCCCAACTCCATATTTTCTTTCCTTCCTTCCTCCCTCCCTCCCTTCCTGTGTATCTCCTTTTCTCACCTCCTTTATTTGGAGGATAAAAGAAAGAAAGCAGGAGACATAGAAAGGAGAAAGAACGCAGAAATAGGGAAAAGAGAAAGGGAAAAGGAGAAGAGGAAAAAGAAGTCACTTTAGGATCTGGGCACCTCTCTGCTTCCAATGCTGATCTTGTTCATTTCTGCTCCTACTTTGGACCACTTATTAGCATAGATAAAGATAAAGAGAGGCGGAAACTGTGGGGTGAGGAGTAGCAGAAAAATGGAAGAGGAGGAAAAACTCATGTGAAGAACATCACTAATTTTTCTAAGCATCATTCCAATCCACATAATCCCATATTCAGTCCGCCAAACTCCATCTCACAGTCCAGGTATCTCAGTGACTTGTTATGCCTAATTAGAAATTTCTTTACAGTTTGTTTTGGTAAACAAAAACTTGAAACTCCTTTTCTGTGAGAGAAGACACCTCTTGAGTCACACAAACATTGGGTTAAATCTAAGCTCTATCTGCTGTGTGACTTGAGAAAATTATACAACCACCTTGAGTCTCAAATTCCTTGTGTGTAAAATGGGGCAAATAATGCCTACTTTTCTAGGTCATTGTAAGGATTAGAGATCAAGTGTGTTAGAGCACATGCTTCATAAACACTCAATAAAAGATAGCTATTCATGATACAAGGAGGAAAGACTAAGTTGGAACTCTAGATGACTATTGGTGTGAAAGTTAGAGGAGCTCGTTTGAGGGACTGCCTGACTTTGAGATGAAGATTTAATATGCATTAGGGGGGAAAAGTTATACTTGGGGATTATATGCTAGAACGTAATAAAGTAATACTTGTTTATGCAAGGATTTGTGATAAAGATACCACATTGTATTTAGTTGCCAATCTCCTTAAAACATTTCTCTTTACATATCACCTTTTGAATATTTGTAATGTGATGTGTATTGGCTTCAAAAGAAAGCATACACATATAAACATATTTTAAGGGGAAATTGAGGAGGGAACGCAGCTAGCTTATCTCTCTGTTAATCAAAGCTATAGCTGAAGTCTGGCTGTTCAGACTCCGACAATCACAGTGATAGTAACTAATGTTCAGTAGCACTAATTGTGACCAGGCGCTGTGCTAAGAGCTTTGCGTGGATATCCCCATCTACTTCTCATTACATCTCTGTGCAGCAAGTATGGTTACTCTGTCAGGAATCTGGGCCTAATAAAAGCGGCGAAGTAATCTTCTCAAGTGCACACAGAGAGGAGTGAAGCCAGGCAACCGGAATCTACAGCTTGCACCCTTAACTACTGTATTATATTGCCATGTGTCCCAAAGCCAAGGAGGCAGCTCACTGGAACCCCTGGCAATGCTAAACAAACCCACAAACAACTTCACACAGTCTGGATTTTCAAACTTGAATGTAAACCATTTAATAAACATCCATTAAACCTGTTTTAGGCACAATGATAGGTTCAATGTTAGATGCAGGAATACCAAGATGAGGCAGGATCCTTGCTGTGAGGACTTTAGCAAATCAACACCATCCATCTCTGTAACTGTTTTCATTTTTAAAATTGGAACTCTATACTTATCCCATAATAAAGGGCTAATATGCAAATTGACCAAACAGCAGAACGACCCGTCGCTATGATGAGCACTGACCACCAGGGGGCAGACTCACCCCCCCCCCGCACCCCAGTGCACGAATTTGTGCACTGGGCCTCTAGTTATTTAATAAGTTTAAAGATAATCAACTGTACTACAATTGTTTAGTGTATATGTGCAATTCTCTAATAAAAACAAATTGAATCTAAATAATGTACCTATAATTCTTTAATTTTGGTGTTATACACATTTCACCAAAGAAGGTGTATAAGTGGCTTTATATGTCTTTCTTGAAATATTAACAAGTATCACAAGTCTGGCATCATTAGTCATTAGGAAAATGCAAATTCAATGCACTATGAGAAATCATTTCACACCTACTAAAATGCCTATAATCAGACAGAAAATAGAATGTGGAGAAACCAGAACCCTCAAACATTGCTGGTAGGAATGTATTATTTTATTTTTTAAATTTTTTTTAATCCTCACTGGGGGCAGAGGGAGAGAGAGAAAGAGAAACATTGATGTGAGAGACACACATCATTTGATTGCCTCTACATGCAACCTGACCTGGGCCAGGATCAAACCTGCAACCCAGAGGTATATGCCCTTGACCTGGAATCAGACCTATGACCCTTCAGTGGGCAGGTTGGTGCTCTAACCATTGAGAAACCCCTGCCAGGGTCCTGGTAGGAATATTAAATGGTTCAGCCATTTTGAAAAAAGTTTGACTGTTTCTTAAAATTACCATATGACTCAGCAATTCTACTCTTAGGATTATCCCAAGATAAATAAAAACACATATCTACACAAAAATTATACTCAAATGTGTATATGTGTTATTCATAGAAGCATTACTCGTAATAGTCAAAAAGGGCAAATAACTATCCATCAACTGGTAGATAGATAAACAAAACGTGGTATATCCATTCAATAAATACTGTTCTGCAATAAAAAGAAATGAAATGCTAAAATATGCTAGAAGGTGAACCTTGAAAGCACTATGCTAAATGAAAGGATCCAGACACAAACCACCACATAATATATGATTCTATTTATATGAAATGTTCAGAATAAGCAAATCTACATAAAGAGAAAGTAAATTAGTGTTCATTTAGGGCTGAGAAATGGAGCGGGGATTAACTGTAAATGGATATAAAGAATTTTTAATTGGATTGTTTGTCTTCTTTATATCTGACATATCATTGCCAAATATGTTCTCCCATACAGTGGGCTGTCTTTTCGTTTAGTTGATGGTTTCCTTTGCTGTGCAGAGCTTTTATTTTGATGTAGTCCCATTTGTTTATTTTCTCCTTAGTTTCCTTTGCCCTAGAAGATGTAGCTGTAAATCTATTCTGAGATTTTGCTGCCTATGGTTTCTTCTAGGATTTTTATGGTTTCCTGACTTACATTTAAGTCTTTTATCCATTTTTGAGCTTATTCTTGTGTACAGTGTAAGTTGGTGGTCTAGTTTCATTTTTTTTGCATGTATCTGTCCAATTTTCCCAACACCATTTATTGAAGAGACGCTCTTGACTCCATTGTATGCTTTTGCCTCCTTTGTTAAATATTAATTGAGCATAATGGCTTGGGTAGATTTTTGGGGTCTCTGTTCTGTTCCATTGATCTATATGCCTGTTCTTGTGCCAGTACGAGGCTGTTTTGATTACAGTGGCTTTGTAGTATAACTTGAAATTTGGAGGGACGTGGAAGGTGGATGGGAGGTAATCAACCAAAGACCTTGTATGTATATATGCATAACCCATGGACACAGACAATAGGGCGCTGGAGGCTTGGGGTGGGGAGTGAGGGGTGGGGAAACAGGCTGGAGGGAGTCAATGGGGGAAAATAGGACATTTGTAATACTTTCAACAATAAAGAATTTTTTTAAAAAAAGAATTTTGGGGGGGTGATGAAAACATTCTAAAACTAGATTATGGTGATAGTTACACAATTCAGTGAACTTACTAAAACCATATAATAAAAAGAAGTGAATCTTGTAATGTATAAATTATACCTCAATAAAGTTTTTAAAAATCCTAGACAATTATATGACTAAAAATCTGGTATTTTTCATTATTCATATGGAATCTCTGTTTTATATAATATTTATTTTAACAAATGCACTCAATAATATATAATATTAGTTTTCTACACTAAAGCTTTACAATTGCCTGTCATTAGATTTATTCAGATTTAAACTTGACCTTAGTTTTAAAGCAATTACTCAGTTAAGAAATACATTTTAAAAGCAAAGAATATTTTTGTAATTAATACAGTGGTTTAAAAAGGTTTTGGATTGAACAGTGCATGACTCATTTGAAATGTTTACTTATAGGCTACAGTATAAGGAAAAGAAGCAGAGAAATTGCTTCATTGCTCGTTGAGTTTTTGTGACACTTCTTTCTTGTCCAATGTTTTTTCGTATATTTGTAGTTTACCCCCCACTAAGCCTATGATTTAATAAGGATGGGGTATTACTCTTATTTTATAGATGAGTAAGTATGAACTCAGATGGGTGGGTGATTCAGCTAAAATAACCCAACACCCAGGGGGGTTAACAACCATATCCGACATTAAACCGCGTGTTGTTCTACCATTGAACACTAGAGTGGCTTCAACTGCTATGCATTAGAGTTCTAATATTCACAGATTATTTCTATATGAAAGTGAAGTAGACTTCCAGTTTCCAGTCCAAAAGCTTAGGCGTTGTCCCTTCCATCCTCACAATAAGAAAAAGGCTGAACGAACTGAAAATCAACAGCTCTTCTTAGATCCATCAGAGTTTGAGGTTACAGGGCAAACCACTGCCCCAAGCACTGGAGCGACAGAAAAGTACAGAAAATCATAGCGCACCAGGAACAGAAAGCACCAGTGGAGCCCGGCAGCAGCACTTCAGGGGGATCTGTCATTGCTGGGGACCAAGCTTGTGGACCAGCTTGAGAAATAAAAACTCCTGGGACGCACCCAAAGGAGGACCCGCTACCTTCACCAGTTTTACCTCCAGGAGACCCGTTAGGTTCTCAGGTGAAGATCAGGGAAAATTACCCTGGAACTTCCCACAGAAAGATGGGAAAAGCTGACGTTTTTGAAATACACCCAGAGCACTCTATTCAGCTTTATTCTGCTCTGCCTTTACCTGTCCTCAGGAGAAACTATTTTACCAGAGCCCCACTGGCCTGGGGGAAGGGAAATACCCAATCCTAGTCCCCTCTAGCCTTTGCATCCAATTTAACAGAGGAAAGGGGGGATGGGGAGGAAAAGATGAGAAGTACTTGTGAAGTCACAGCCCAGGGACCGGGGCTCACTAAAAAACTAAAACTTAATCATCGGATTATTGAACACTTCTCTGCCCCTAACTTTATCACCACATCAGTCAGATTCCTGTACAAGGATTACAGCTAAAAAACAAACAAACCCTGCAAGCCTCAGACCAGACTTAGGAAGGAATCTCTCGAGGAGACAAAAAGGACACTAGAGGAAATTTACCTCTGACACTATGACTACAGTAACAGTAAACACAGCCTAACTTCTAGACAGACAAACAAAACCTCACACAGAAGGCCTCAGTTTCTTTTACCCAATACATCATGTCTGACATGCAACAAAAAATTACAAGACATGCTAAAAGGCAACAACAAAACAAAAAACATAATGCGGAGAGACAAGCAAGCATCAGAACCAGACTAAGATATGGCAGCGTTTTTGAAATTATCAGACTGGGAATTTAAAATAACTATGATTAGTATGTTAAGGGCTCTAATAGAAAAAGTGAACTACAATGCAAGAACAGATAGTACTGTAAGCAGAGAGATGGGAATGCTAAAAAATAAAATAAAAAAGATGCTAGAAATAGAAAAACACTGTAACAGAAATGAAAAATGCCTTTGATGGGTCCAGCAGTAGAAATAACATGGACAAAGAAATAATTAATGAGCTTGAAAATATGTCAGTAGAAACTTTCAAAACTGAAAAACTAAGAGAAGGAGTCTTCCCCAGAAAAAAACAAACAAACAAACAAACAAACAAAACCTGCTCCTTTGCCCTACAATCCAAATCTTCTTGGGGAGTCTGGATGTCTCTCATCCCCCTTCTACCACATGACTTTCATATCTCTGTTTCCATTGGCTTATTTTGATCTAGTGTCCTTTTCACGGGCGGGGATGGAGGGGAGAACCTCAAAACAAAACAAGCAAACCTCTTTCTATTTATCCAATTACCCTTCCCATCTTCCATCTTGTTTTCTTCCTTCCTTTAACTGCTAAACTCAAGTGCACAATTGTTCAATACATTCACAATTACAACCCCACCACATCATCAAGACCTACTTATGTCAATGTTACTACACAGGAGTGAATTTCTGAGTCAATTCAGAAGTCATTTCTCAGTTTCTCACCCACTTTAAGTTCCTTGTGTTTTAAAATACTTTCATAAAGCAAATGATCCTTTATGAAGCAAATAAATACATGCTAATTTATCTGTTTCCTGTAAGACAGACAGGTTTCCAGGTAGGGTGCTGCCAAGGAGGGCTGTCTGAGCCTCTAATGGTAAAGTTGGAGTTTGGGGTTTGGCTCCCAAGTCGCCAGGCAACATTATCACTGTTCCAGAGCTGACTCACTCTGACTCATGAGACCCAGCATAAAATCCCAAATGCTGAGTTATTGATTGGCATGAGGAAACATAACTGTTGGGCAAAAGGAATCTTCCTACCAGCCTGATCATCATATCATTGAGGAAGTTTCATGGAAGCCAGACTATCAAGATAAAGGGAGTTAGGTACCTAATTTGAATTCTTGAATAATATTAGGACTCTGGTAGCCTGACCCATCTATCTTTTCCCACTCTTCTCCACATATAGGAACCTGTCGTGCCAAGTTGTTCTAATTCTGCTTTTTCTAGGCTTTGTGACTAACTAACCTCTCCTCCTAATCACCCACCTACATATTTGGCTGTAAAATAAGTCTTTAAGATACTTCCAGACTATGACTGTTAGCTTGTCCATTGTTTAGGGTAATCAAAATAACATTGCTCAGATCCTGAAAATAGTTCCAAGTTAAGCTCCAAATATTTGTGCAAAGGCAACATTAATGGGATAATGGTAGTAGAAAATGACTGTATTATTAGTAGGTAATATAAAAATCACAGCCATGAATAATTATAGAAAAACTGTCAAACTAAGCTTGGCTGGCTCACTTAACGTTTCATTAATATTCACTTACTATTTGTACATTTATTCTGTAATCGATTAGCACTTGTTGCAAGATAAGCAGTTGCAAGGGCCAAAAGTTTAAGAAAAATTTATGGGAGAATACTTAAAATTGAGAAAATTCTTAAACACTCTCCCCATGAATTGAGAAATGACCACTACTATTTAGTTACAATGGGATAATACTAATGCAGGGGTATAATTTGAGAACTGCTACTGTACAGTGAATTACTGAATACTTTTGATGCAGTGAACAATAATTTTATTTTTCTCTATTATAAATGTACAAATTGAGTAGAGAAGCAAAAATATTTTATAGTACATATCTGCTTTGTAAAATTTGGAAGAAAGGATTCTTTTTGCTTAGATTTTTAAACCTTATATGGCACCCGTTTTCAGAGAGAAACCAGCAAAGTTTTTAAAATCCTTAAGGATATTTTTCTGAATAAATATATTTTACTCTAATATGGAAAATGATACTAAAGATGATGAGAATATGATTGAGTGGCATAGTTTATGCTTTATCATTTACTTGCTAGTTGGAGAAGTCACAAACCCTATAGAAACTGTTCTCAAACATTAGTGAAATTCAAAATCAACTGGAGGGCTTGTTAAAGCAGATTTTTTAGGTCAGTCTTCAGAGTTTCTGATCCTATAGGTGTGGAGTAGGGCCTGAAATTTTCACTAACAAGATGTAGATATTGCAACCACACTTTGAGGACTGCTCTATTCCCTAGACTATGTTCAACTTCAAAGTCCTTGGTTCTCTCTCTCCCATTCCCCAGTGGTTCAACAAAACTTTATCACCTCATACTCATTTTACTATATCATTCCTACTTTTTCAGCATCCCCACTTTTCTACAGGAAAAATTGGAGTCATTGGATATGAACTGCCTCAAGTTCTTATTCCTTTCTCCAGTCTATCCCATTTCCATTTTAAGGCTCATCTTACTTCCCAGTCTCTTGATCAAAAACCTTCCTATGTCTCCCAGTATCTAATTCCCTTTACATCCGAAAGATTTTGTCATTGGCCCTCTTCTATCTCAAATGTTCAATCTTTCCCTCTTTACCAGTTTCTTCTCCAAAGCTTATAAGTAAGGTCAAATCCTTAATCTTGGAAATCTGTCCTGTGATCCTGAATATTTCTCTAGCTACTCTCTTTATTTTCACAGGCCACTTTCTTGGAAAGAATAACTCACTTGATTTCTCAACTCCCTTATTCACTTTTCTCTTTTCAAATCACCACAACCAAGTTTCTAATCTCTCTATTGAGGCTGCTTTGCCAAAGGTTATTTGGAACTGGCTAAGTCCAATGAACCCTCATTCTCATTTGAGTACCATTCACCCTCTGAATCTCTCTGCCCTCCTGGTTTCTGTGACACTACCACTTTCTCAGTGTTCTTTGTAAGACTCGTCCTTCCCCTCGCCCATAGAATATGGATGTCTAGAACCCAACCTTTCATTCACTTCTCTTTGTTCAAAGCATGCTCTCTCAGGCATTTCACTGTCTCCTCCTGGCTTCAGTTGTGACCACACAGATTCTGTGAGAATATTTTTAGTTCCAAATCTAGGAACAGGGCTAAAGTCCATATCTAAGTGATGTGTGTAGAATGCTGTATATTGTATGCTGCTATTTCCCAAATCTAGATGTCCAGCTACTCTCTTCGGCTCCAGACATTATTCTAGCCTCCATCTCTACCATTCTGTCTGCTAGTCCATTTTGCTACTGGTTATAGCCACCTGACATTTTGTGTGGTCACCTTAAACTCAAAATGTCTAACCTGCCACTCAGTAAGTTGAGAAATCTTAGAATCAACCCGGCGTTTGCTCGCTTTGTCTTGCTTCCATAGCAATGGCTAAGTTCTATAAATTCTACTTCCATAGTATTTTCCCCACTTAGTATTTTTCCTATCATCTTCTATCATTTCCTACTGCATTGACATAGCACCAGCCCATATCATCTCCTGAATTGTCAGCTCTTTCCAATTTTACCCTTCCATCCTTTGTTGCACGTTACTGCCAACTTACTACCAAGTACATTTAATCATGTCATTGCATTAAAAAAAACCCTATTTCCAAGGTCCCCCATTTTAAAAAATTAAAGTATAATTCCTTAACATAACGCATAAGACTTTCTTTGATCTGGCGTCTACCAAGTTTCTGCCTTCCTTTCTTAGACGCTATGATCCTATCATGCTGAGTAACATGGAATTCCCTCTAACACGCTGTGGCTTTGCTCATGCTGCTCCCTCTGCCTAAATTATCCTTCCTCATTGTGCTCAACTGTTACTCATCTTTCAAGACTCGGCCCTTGCGCCATCTTCCTGACAGTAATAACAATGAAAACCAACATTTACTGAGTGCATATTATGTGCCAGCTACTTTATATTTTCACGTAATCCTCACAATAAGACTTAGAAGTTTGTATCATCCTCATTTCATGAATGAAGCAAGTGAGGCTCAGTGAGGTTGCCTGTCTTGGCACCTTTTCTTTTCAGTCAACACGTAATGCCTTCAAATAATTACTCCCTACTTTGTGTCTGTGTTATAATCTACACATAAGTAAGTGAGATAATTTATATTACAGATGATAGTTTTGAAGGAAATGATCTCCAAATTGTATTAAAAAAATATTAGTAAGACTTCAAAGGTCTGGGCTGCTGGAATCTAAGAAAAGTAAAAAAGATAACTGAACTACTCAGCATTAGAAATGACTAAGAATTTGCGGGTGGGGAAGAGCAGGAAAGGAGAATGGAAAGAAAGGGGGGCACTATAGAGAAACATAGTGTGTGGCAAGTGACTTTTTACAATAGGCATTTACATTATATTGTGCTTCTACAATGTAAACCACTTTTCATCTTTTCAAAATGTTAGTAAAATCAGCTCTCCCCATACAGAGCTCTGTGAAAAGGCTTTGGGGTGAAATCTAGAAACAGGTCCTAAGTTCCACACAGGAGTGAATGTTTGTGGAACAAGGACAGTTGGCAGGTCACCCACAACTTGATGTATTTAGCACAAGTGGAAGTGCAGAGCCAGAGGGGACTGTGTGAACATTAGCTCCCCAGATATCTTGATTTGGGCATCGGGCCTGCAAATGAGGAGGAATGGAGGCGAGCCAATCTCAACTTAGAGCTTAGAAGTCACAGAGATCTCAGCTGACATCTTGGGTCAGCCGTGGGCAAACTATGGCCTGCGGGCCGGATCCGGCCCGTTTAAAATGAATAAAACCAAAAAAAAAAAAAAACCAGACCGTACCCTTTTATGTAATGATGTTTACTTTGAATTTATATTAGTTCACACAAACACTCCATCCATGCTTTTGTTCCGGCCCTCCGGTCCAGTTTAAGAACCCATTGTGGCCCTCGAGTCAAAAAGTTTGCCCACCATCTTGGGTACATACAAGGGTGGCAAAAGTAGGTTTTCAGTTGTGAGTACATGAAACAGAGTTTATTCTTGCATTATTTATGAGTTATATTATTTTCCATATGGACAACTGTAAACCTACTTTTCGCCACTGTGTATTATCATAGCACCAGTGCTCTCATTTATATACCTTTTTCACTCCTAAATTTATCAGTAAGAAGTCTTTTTGAGGGTAGAAACTCTGTATTATTTATCATTTTCTCCAAGGCCTAAGAATGACTGATGTGTTTAAAGGGTACTCAATAAATGTTTGTTAAAAAAATAATTGTCATATTGACATATATTTATTGAATTCAGAAAATATAAAACCCTGTAACTTGATATGGGATCTTGTATTTAATATATTTTGATGTCTAATACATCAAAAACACAAACATCATAAAATTATTCAATAACTAACTAAAAACTGAAAAATGTTAACTATAAATTACTGAACATTTCCAATGTGTCAGGAACTTTTCATTTAAATCCTGATAACAACTCTCCCACATAGGGGTTCTTGTTCCTATTTTACAGTGTAATAGTTACATATTTTCTGACAGGTTAAATAATTTGTCCAGGGTATTATGGCTAGCTAGTGGCACCAAAGCCCATATTTTCTTCACTATATCTGACTAAATTAATATGGCTATTTTAAATATATTCTGAAAAGGGAAAATACAGCTTATGCTGCCTCTATAAAAAGCTAAAAATAAAAATGACTTGGTCAAATATGGGGATATAGTTCCCTGATCACTATTTAACAATTGATCTGAGCACTCCTTAATCAAAATAGGTTTATTGCATCCAGCTTCAGAGTGTGAACTAGGAATAACAGGTCGCATTAACCATACTGTGGTTTATTTCACTCCTGGCACTGATTAATTTTTGGCCCTGTTCCCATGCACAATAAAAAAATGCATATGCAATAAAATGGAGGCAGTAATTTAAAAAACTCACTAAATATATTCAGTTTTACATGAAAATATTTCAATGAAAATACTTTGGGGGACTGGATGTTTCTACATATTTGTCTCTCCTTTACTTCCAGGATTTTATAAATAGTCTTACTGATTTCTAAGTCATACCTTATATGTCAGTAGAGTTTATGTCGGGGGTTTTCATCTTGGGTCACCATCAGAATCACTTGGGTGAACCTAGAAAAGTGAAGCTGCCTGAGCTCCACCCCAAAAGCTTATGTGACTGACCCGGGGTGGCCAGAGTCTGTTTGTTGGTTTTTGGTTTTTTTTAATATTTTTATTGATTTCAGAGAGAAAGGGAAAGGGGGAGAGAGAGAGAAACATCAATGATAAGAGAGAATCGTTGATTGGCTGCCTCCTGCACACCCCACACTGGGGATTGAGTCGGCAACCCAGGCATGTGCCCTGACTGGGAATTGAATCATGACCTCCTGGATCATAGGTCGATGCTCAACCACTGAGCCATGCCAGCCAGGCTTTCCTTCATTTCTATAAGTATCCACTTATCATGATAAAAACATTACAGATAATATGAACACTGAACTTATTTATTGGTGCCTACAACTGAATTCTTGATCTCTTACACCCACCCAACACACTCCATCCTCAGTCTTTCTCATCTCAGTTCACATAAATTCATCTTTCCAGTTTCCCAGACTTAGTCTTCCTTGATTCCTCTCTTTCTCAGGAACCTCGATTCTGATCTGTCAGTAAATAGTATTGGTTTTCAAAATGCTTCCGGAATCCAACCATGTCTATGGCATCTACTTTAACAACCCACGTACAGGCTATCATCATCTTTTGCCTGAGTAACTACAATAGGACCTGTAACTCTACAGGTTATTTTAAAGCCAAAATAAAATCATGTCAATCCTCTGCTGATAGCCTCCCAGTCCCAGGCATACAGGCCTTCTGCCATTTGTCCCCTAATATCTTTGTAACCTTACATTACACTATTTTCTTCCTGTGTCACTCTTCTTCAGCTAACATGACCCCTGGCCATTATTGCAACTTATTAGGCCTGTTTCCACTTCTGGGTCTTGGCATGGGTCGTTTTCATTGCCTGGGATGCTCTTTCCTTAGCTATCTGCAGCTGTCTCCTTCATCTTCTTTAAGTCATTATTCTAACACACCTTCCTCAATTTATAATCCACAATCCTCCAACCCTCCTGTGCTTCATCTCATTCCATATCCCTTCCCTATTGTATCATCCTCCCCCCCCCCGCCCCCCCGTAACACTCATGGGCTTCTACACATATATAATTTAGGTATTTATTTTGTTTATTGTCCAACTTGTCCTGCTAGAATATGAGTTTCATGCTGACATGGATTTTTGTTTGGTTCACTGCTATATCTGCATCTCCTAGCGTGATCTCAGACATATGGTGGACCTACAATAAATATTTGTTGAATAAATGAAATAATGAGCACCCATCACTCATACTCAGTGAGTAGACCTCATCTTCGGGAGTTAGGGGAGAAGTAAAAGTTGTTTGTTTTTAGCACAGAAGTATATTACATATTGGATTTCATGGAAATGGGAGCAAGAAAGTTTCCACATGTCTAGAGAGTTCAGGACTCTTTGAAACCCTGATATACTAAGATTCCTTTCTTACTCTGAATCTCAAAGACATGATCATTTTCTCAGCAGCTAAGCACTAATTTTAAAAGATCCCAGAGTATTAAACCTACAATGAGGGGTTCCTAAGAGGATGGATCATGATTATAGTTCTACAAGCTGCTCAGTACTGCAATTCTTTTTAAAAAAATGATTTCAGAGAGGAAGGGAGAGAGATAGAAATGTCAATGATGAGAGAGACCCACTGATTGGCTGCCTCCTGCACGACCCCCACTGGGGATATTGAGCCCGCAACCCAGGCATGTGACTTGGCCGGACTTGAACCCAGGACCCTTTAGTCCCCAGGCTGACACTCTATCCATTGAGCCAAACCGACTAGGGCAGTACTGCAATTCTTAACATTTCTTCTCTCATCATGTTTTGCTATTCCTACTTTGAAATATATAAATGTAATTGGAAGGTATGGGAAGCTAATAATTATTATTTTTAATAATCACCAGAGGATGAGGGTATTTATTCCATTGATTTTTTTTTAGAGAGAGTGAAAGGGAGGTGGGGAATGGGGGAGAGAGAGAAAAACATTGATGTGAGAGAGACACATTGATTGGTTGCCTCCCATACATGTCTGGGCCAGGGCCAGTGACTGAACCTGCAACCCAGGTATGTGCCCTTGACCAGAATGGAACCCACCACCCTTCATGCAAGGGCAGATGCTCTGACACTGAGCTACTGGCCAGGGCATGAATAACGTATTTGATTACTCTGAATAATTATGTAATGTACCCTCCCATGTATCAGTGTATTTGATTAGTACATATTTTTTCACATCGTCTTTCTTTTGAAATGCGTATTACTAGTTGAACACTGATAATCGGCCTAAAGCAAGAGCCTTGCATATACTGTATATTCGTGTAATTTATGGTAGCACAAATATGAATGCTAAAATTATTCTGTACAACTTTGGTCATTCCTGTTTTAAAGGAGCATAGACTGTTAGGGATGCAAGGTTTTAGTTATTTGGTTTGATCACCTCATTTTACAGATATGGAAACTGAAGCCCAGTGACTTATCCAGGTATCACAGAACTCAGTAATTTTTTGTTGTTGAAACAACTTGTTCTAAAACTAAAATAAGGCACCTTTGAGATGGCAAGAAAAATAGTTCTTAAATCAGGAAATTAACTGAATATAGCAACAATGCAATATGCAAGTCTAAACAATATGCAGCGCTAGCCATGGTTACTATATAAGCATTATAAATCTAAGGCAAATATAAAAAAGGGTAAAATAACTGATACGTAGGAAAGAAAATGCCTCTACAAGTATCCTAATAAGAGTCATGGACCACAAGAGTTAAAATTTCAGGTGAACTATCCCTATGGCATTTACATGAGAAGAAACCACTTTATCACAAGAATGGTTCCATATTAGGCATGACTTCTGCTGTTCTTTGGACAATTCGGGCTTCTTTTATTACCTAATCTGGCCATTCTTTTAAGATGGCAAGGGGCATTTTTACTTAGGTATGTTTACTTTCTCTTTGCACTAGTGAATCTATGGGAAGGTTGTTATGTCAGGGGAATGTAAAAGTCTACAGTAATAATGCTTCGTTTTCCTTTAACAGCTTTGTTCAAGGGATGGAGGCATCCTTGTGGTATAATCTATTCACTTGGTCTCCTGATGTGTTTTCTCCACATGCTTTGGAAATCACATATTTTTCTGAGAGGTGGCAGCCCTCAATGTCTTAATTTCAGCCACAGCTTGTTTTAGCTTTGTTATGATTAAGATACACTAATAGCATTGATAGTTCAGGATATTTGATATTAATCTAATGGAAACTATTTTTTAATGGAAAATATTTTTGACCTTTTGTGTACAGCAGTGCTCACAAACTACAAAGTGATGGCTACATCAAAATCTTAAAAATGAATTTTAATAGATTCCAGGAGGTAGGAGCATTAGAATAACGCGTGCGACTTCAAAGCTAAGATCTCTGCCAACAGCACAATTTACAATTTCCTAAGAGTGATTTTTTTAGCTCCTTCAACCAGAGTCTTATTTAACTCAGTTTCCTTTCTCCATGGCTCACTTTCATTACCTCCTGTTGTGTGTGATTATATGTTGGTTAGACACTAGAAGCCTGAGAGTAAGAAGATCTGGGTTCGATTCTGAAAAACTCGGTCAAATCTGGCCTCCATGCCATGCAGGTAGAACTCCTGTGCAGGAACTACTATGACAACATTAATTGAACATAATTTTAACTGAAATGATCTGCTTTGGATATTTCCTTAGATGTAATAATTTTCTATTTTCTTGGTAATGTATTTGAAAGGGCTCTTCAATTATTGTATAAAGCAGTCTTCCTTTGTAAGAAATTAACTAAACAGAAATTGAATGTTTAAAGGTTTAGAAAAATGAGGTGCTAAGGGTATATACAATAGAATGAGAGGCGTGGGAGAGAAAGCAGAATTAGATAGTCAACTTTCTCTGAGAGGCTGGCTCAGTTATAAACAAATGAATTACCTTCATGAATGGTATATGCCCTTCAACTTTCCAGAGATAAACAATTGTATTCATATCAAAAATGGTCAAATTTTGAAAAGTAGAGAAATCAGCTAGATGAATGATGATGCCTATTTTAATCTGTTATTCAGCACATTTTTCATCAAGATAGAAAATAAGTTTTCAGTGCCACACCTGAACTCATTGTC